>NW_022589718.1:497779-577715 GCF_004348235.1 Phoca vitulina | reverse complement strand
ATATTGCATTATTTGTTTCAGAGGTACAGATCTGAGATTCAACAGTCCTGCACAATTCACAGCGCTTACCAGAACACATACCCTCCCCAGTGTCCATCACCCAGTCACCCCATCCCTCCCACCCCACCCCCCACTCCAGCAACCCTCAGTTTGTTTCCTGAGATTAAGAATTCCTCATATCAGTGAGGTCATATGATACATGTCTTTCTCTGTTTGACTTATTTCGCTCAGCATAATACCCTCCAGTTCCATCCACGTCGTTGCAAATGGCAAGATCTTATTCCTTTTGATGGCTGCATAATATTCCATTGTATATATATACCACATCTTCTTTATCCATTCATCTGTTGATGGACATCTTGGCTCTTTCCACAGTTTGGCTATTGTGGACATTGCTGCTATAAACATCGGGGTGCACGTAGCCTTTCGGGTCCCTACTTTTGTATCTTTGGGGTAAATACCCAGTAGTGCAATTGCTGGATCATATGGTAGCTCTATTTTCAACTTTTTGAGGAACCTCCATACTGTTTTCCAGAGTGGCTGCACCAGCTTGCATTCCCACCAACAGTGTAGGAGGGTTCCCCTTTCTCCACATCCCCGCCAACATCTGTCATTTCCTGACTTGTTAATTTTAGCCATTCTGACTGGTGTGAGGGGGTATCTCATTGAGGTTTTGATTTGGATTTCCCTGATGCCGAGCGATATTGAACACTTTTTCATGTGTCTGTTGGCCATTTGGATGTCTTCTTTGGAAAAATGTCTGTTCATGTCTTCTGCCCATTTCTTGATTGGATTCTTTGTTCTTTTGGTGTTGAGTTTGGAGAGTTCTTTATAGATTTTGGATACTAGCCCTTTATCTGATATGTCATTTGCAAATATCTTCTCCCATTCTGTCAGTTGTCTTTTGGTTTTGTTGACTGTTTCCTTTGCTTTGCAAAAGCTTTTTTTTTTTTTTTTTAAAGATTTTATTTATTTATTTGACAGAGAGAGAGATAGCGAGAGCAGGAACACAAGCAGGGGGAGTGGGAGAGGGAGAAGCAGGCTTCCCGCCGAGCAGGGAGCCCGATGTGGGACTCGATCCCAGGACCCTGGGATCATGACCCGAGCCGAAGGCAGACGCTTAACGACTGAGCCACCCAGGCGCCCTTGCAAAAGCTTTTTATCTTGATGAAGTCCCAATAGTTCATTTTTGCCCTTGCTTCCCTTGCCTTTGGCAATGTTTCTAGGAAGAAGTTGCTGCGGCTGAGGTCGAAGAGGTTGCTGCCTGTGTTCTCCTTTAGGATTTTGATGGACTCCTGTCTCACATTGAGGTCTTTCAACCATTTGGAGTCTATTTTTGTGTGTGGTGTAAGGAAATGGTCCAGTTTCATTCTTCTGCATGTGGCTGTCCAATTTTCCCAACACCATTTGTTGAAGAGACTGTCTTTTTTCCATTGGACATTCTTTCCTGCTTTGTCGAAGATTAGTTGACCATAGAGTTGAGGGTCCATTTCTGGGCTCTCTATTCTGTTCCATTGATCTATGTGTCTGTTTTTGTGCCAGTACCATACTGTCTTGATGATGACAGCTTTGTAGTAGAGCTGGAAGTCTGGAATTGTGATGCCGCCAGCTTTGCTTTTCTTTTTCAACATTCCTCTGGCTATTCGGGGTATTTTCTGGTTCCATACAAATTTTAGGATTATTTGTTCCATTTCTTTGAAGAAAGTGGATGGTATTTTGATGGGGATTGCATTGAATGTGTAGATTGCTCTAGGTAGGATTGACATCTTCACAATATTTGTTCTTCCAATCCATGAGCATGGAACGTTTTTCCATTTCTTTGTGTCTTCCTCAATTTCTTTCATGAGTATTTTATAGTTTTCTGAGTACAGATCCTTTGCCTCTTTGGTTAGATTTATTCCTAGGTATCTTATGGTTTTGGGTGCAATTGTAAATGGGATCAACTCCTTAATTTCTCTTTCTTCTGACTTGTTGTTGGTGTATAGGAATGCCACTGACTTCTGTGCATTGATTTTATATCCTGCCACTTTACTGAATTCCTGTATGAGTTCTAGCAGTTTCGGGGTGGAGTCTTTGGGATTTTCCACATAAAGTATCATATCATCTGCAAAGAGTGAGAGTTTGACTTCTTCTTTGCCAATTTGGATGCCTTTGATTTCTTTTTGTTGTCTGATTGCTGTGGCTAGGACTTCCAATACTATGTTGAATAGCAGTGGTGATAGTGGACATCCCTGCCGCGTTCCTGACCTTAGGGGGAAAGCTCTCAGTTTTTCCCCATTGAGAATGATATTCGCTGTGGGTTTTTCATAGATGGCTTTTATGATATTGAGGTATGTACCCTCTATCCCTATACTCTGAAGAGTTTTGATCAAGAAAGGATGCTGTACTTTGTCAAATGCTTTTTCTGCATCTATTGAGAGGATCATATGATTCTTGTTCTTTCTTTTGTTAATGTATTGTATCACGTTGATTGATTTGCGGATGTTGAACCAACCTTGCAGCCCAGGGATAAATCCCACTTGGTCGTGGTGAATAATCCTTTTAATGTACTGTTGGATCCTATTGGCTAGTATTTTGGTGAGAATTTTTGCATCCATGTTCATCAGGGATATTGGTCTGTAATTCTCCTTTTTGATGGGGTCTTTGTCTGGTTTTGGGATCAAGGTAATGCTGGCCTCATAAAATGAGTTTGGAAGTTTTCCTTCCATTTCTATTTTTTGGAACAGTTTCAGAAGGATAGGTATTAATTCTTCCTTAAATGTTTGGTAGAATTCCCCTGGGAAGCCATCTGGCCCTGGGCTTTTGTGTTTTGGGAGATTTTTGATGACTGCTTCTATTTCCTTAGTGGTTATAGGTCTGTTCAGGTTTTCTATTTCTTCCTGGTTCAGTTTTGGTAGTTGATACATCTCTAGGAATGCATCCATTACTTCCAGGTTATCTAATTTGCTGGCATAGAGTTGCTCATAATATGTTCTTATAATTGTTTGTATTTCTTTGGTGTTGGTTGTGATTTCTCCTCTTTCATTCATGATTTTGTTGATTTGGGTCATTTCTCTTTTCTTTTTGATAAGTCTGGCCAGGGGTTTATCAATCTTGTTAATTCTTTCAAAGAACCAGCTCCTAGTTTCGTTGATCTGTTCTACTGTTCTTTTGGTTTCTATTTCATTGATTTCTGCTCTGATCTTTATTATTTCTCTTCTCCTGCTGGGTTTAGGCTTTATTTGCTGTTCTTTCTCCAGCTCCTTTAGGTGTAGGGTTAGGTTGTGTACTTGAGACCTTTCTTGTTTCTTGAGAAAGGCTTGTATTGCTATATACTTTCCTCTTAGGACTGCCTTTGCTGTATCCCAAAGATTTTGAATAGTTGTGTTTTCATTTTCATTGGTTTCCATGAATTTTTTTAATTCTTCTTTAATTTCCTGGTTGACCCATTCATTCTTCAGTAGGATGCTCTTTAGCCTCCATGTATTTGAGTTCTTTCCGACTTTCCTCTTGTGATTGAGTTCTAGTTTCAAAGCACTGTGGTCTGAAAATAGGCAGGGGATGATCCCAATCTTCTGGTACCGGTTGAGACCTGATTTATGACCTAGGATGTGATCTATTTTGGAGAATGTTCCATGGGCACTAGAGAAGAATGTGTATTCCGTTGCTTTGGGATGGAATGTTCTGAATATGTCTGTGAAGTCCATTTGGTCCAGTGTGTCATTTAAAGTCTTTATTTCCTTGTTGATCTTTTGCTTAGACGATCTGTCCATTTCAGTGAGGGGGGTGTTAAAGTCCCCCACTATTATTGTATTGTTGTCAATGTGTTTCTTTGCTTTTGTTATTAATTGCCTTATATAATTGGCTGCTCCCATGTTAGGGGCATAGATATTTACCATTGTTAGATCTTCTTGTTGGATAGACCCTTTAAGTATGATATAGTGTCCTTCCTCATCTCTTATTACAGTCTTTCGTTTAAAATCTAATTTGTCTGATATAAGGATTGCCACCCCAGCTTTCTTCTGGTTTCCATTAGCATGGTAAATGGTTTTCCACCCCCTCACTTTCAATCTGGGGGTGTCTTTGGGTCTAAAATGAGTCTCTTGCAGACAGCATATCGATGGGTCTTGTTTTTTAATCCAATCTGATAGCCTGTGTCTTTTGATTGGGGCATTTAGCCCATTTACATTCAGGGTAACTATTGAAAGATAGGAATTTAGTGCCATTGTATTGCCTGTAAAGTGACTGTTACTGTATATTGTTTGTGTTCCTTTCTGGTCTATGTTGCTTTTAGGCTCTCTCTTTGCTTAGAGGACCCCTTTCAATATTTCTTGTAGGGCTGGTTTCGTGTTTGCAAATTCCTTTAGTTTTTGTTTGTCCTGGAAGCTTTTTATCTCTCCTTCTATTTTCAATGACAGCCTAGCTGGATATAGTATTCTTGGCTGCATATTTTTCTCATTTAGTGCTCTGAATATGTCCTGCCAGTCCTTTCTGGCCTGCCAGGTCTCTGTGGATAAGTCTGTTGCCAATCTAATGTTTCTACCATTGTAGGTTACATATCTCTTCTCCCGAGCTGCTTTCAGGATTTTCTCTTTGTCTCTGAGACTCGTAAGTTTTACTATTAGATGTCGGGGTGTTGACCTATTTTTATTGATTTTGAGAGGGGTTCTCTGTGCCTCCTGGATTTTGATGCCTGTTTCCTTCCCCAAATTAGGGAAGTTCTCTGCTATAATTTGCTCCATTATACCTTCTGCCCCTCTCTCTCTTTCTTCTTCTTCTGGGATCCCAATTATTCTAATGTTGTTTCGTCTTATGGTATCGTTTATCTCTCGAATTCTGCACTTGTGATCCAGTAGTTGTTTATCTCTCTTTTTCTCAGCTTCTTTATTTTCCATCATTTGGTCTTCTATCTCACTGATTCTTTCTTCTGCCTCATTTATCCTAGCAGTTAGCGCCCCCATATTTGATTGCACCTCATTGATAGCCTTTTTGATTTCTACTTGGTTAGATTTTAGTTCTTTTACTTCTCCAGAAAGGGTTTCTCTAATAACTTCCATGTTTTTTTCAAGCCCAGCTAGTATCTTTAAAGTGATGATTCTGAACTCTAGATCTGACATCGTACTAATGTCCGTATTGAGTAGGTCCCTGGCAGTCGGTACTACCTCTTGTTCTTTTTGTTGAGGTGATTTTTTCCGTCTTGTCATTTTGTGCAGAGGAGAATAGATTAATGAGAGAACAAAATGCTAGCAGGGTAACAACGTCCCCAGAAAATATACTCTAAACAAATCAGAAAAGACCTGAAGCAGTGGGAAAAGAAAGGGAAAGAGAGAAAAAAGAAAAGGAAAGAAAAAAAGAAAAAAGAAAAAGATAAAGATAAAAACAAACAAAAGCAGAACAAAACAAAACAAAACAAAAACAGAATGTGATCAAATATGATCAGGCTGGATTATAGATCAGTGCCAGACACTAGATTTTGGGTGTATTTTGGTCTGTTAAAAGAAAGTCCCTCCCAAAATTTTAAAGAAAGAAAAACTTATATATGTACAAAAATAAGGGTTGATATGATGAAGGGATGGAATATGAATGTAAAGATGGAAATTATAAAAAATTTTAAAAAAGGATTTGATAAGTTGTTTGAAAAAAGAAAGAAGAGGATTAAAAAAAAAAAAGAAAGAAAAAAGAGAGAGAATGTGATCAGGCAGGGGAGTAGAAAAAAACCATACACTAGAGATTTAGAGTATATTTTGATCTGTTAGAAGAAACTATCTCAAGATTTTAAAGAGAGAACAACATATATATATGCCAAAAATACGGGTAACTACTATGAAGGGATAGAATATGACTTTAAAAATGAAAAATAAAAATGTTTTTTTTTAAAAAAGGGATTGATAAGATGTTGGTTGAAAAAGGGAAAAAGAAAAATTCAAAAAAAAAGAAAAAAGGAAAAAAGAAAAAAAGACAGTTAAAAAAAATAATTAACTTTGAAAGACTAAAGAATCATGGTAAAAAAGCCATGAATTCTATGTGCAGTATTCCCCTAGCGCTGGAGTTCTGCCGTTCTCACTGATCGGTAAACTTGGTCTTGGCTGGCTGTTCTCGCTGATCTTCTGGGGGAGGGGCCTGTTGCCGTGGTTCCCAAATGTCTTTGCCGCAGGCAAAATTGCCCCGCCCTTGCCGGTCCGGGCTAAGTAATCTGCTCGGGTTTGCTCTCGGGAGCTTTTGTTCCCTGTAAGCTTTCCGTACAGCTTTGGAGGCCGAGAGTGAAAATGGCGGCCTCCCAGTCTCTGCCCCAGCGGAGCCGAGAACTCGGGGTCCCGCTCCTCAGCGAGCCCCCAGAGAAAAGCAGTCAATCACTCCCGTCTCCCCGTCTCCGGCCGCACTCCGTGCTCACCCGGCCTGTGACCGCGCCTTTCTATCTGGCCCCCGACCCCGGGTGGAGTCTCCAAACCCAGCAGATCCCTGCGGTGCGCTCCCGCACCTCTCCTCCCGGGGGAAGAAGGTGAGTCTCCCCGGATCTGCCGCTTGTTGGGTCCCTGCTGGAGGAGCAGTGGCCCGACTGTGCCGCGGATCACGGTTTATAGCAACCCCGAGCTGAGAGCCTGCGCCTGGGCTCCGTCTCTGCAGCCGGCTTCCCTGCTCCGATACCTGGGAGCTCTGCCACACTCAGGCACCCCCGGTCTTTCTGTGACCCCGAGGTTCCTGAGACCACACTGTCCCGCGAGGGTTCCACCCCCCACTTCGCCACCAGAGTGACGTCCCTCAGCGGAGCAGACTTCTAAAAGTTCCGATTTTGTGCTCCGTGGCTCTATCACTTGCCAGAAGCGGCCGACGGAGGCCCCTCCCCCGCCGTCTATCCTCCCAAATATCGCCTCAGATTCACTTCTCCGCACGTCCTACCTTCCAGAAAGTGGTCGCTTTTCTGTTCAGAGAGTTGTTGCTATTCTTTTCTTTGATCTCCTGTTGAGTTTGTAGGTGTTGAGAATGGTTTGATCCCTATCCAGCTGAATTCCTGAGAGGAGACGAAATCCAGGTCTCCTACTCCTCCGCCATCTTGCTCCGTCCCGACCAAGAAACAGATTCTTAACTATAGAGAACAAACTGATGGTTCCCAGAGGAAAGATGGGGAGGGGGGCATGGGTAAAATAGATGATGGGGATTAAGGAATGCACTTGCTGTGATGAACACCTGATGTTGTGTGGAAGTGTTGAATCACTGTATTGTATACCTGAAGCTAATAGTACACTGTATGTTAACTAACTGGAATTTAAATAAAAACTTTAAAAAATAAAATTTGCTATCAACTTAAAATAGGCTGATGTTTACATAAGATATTTTATGTGAACCTCACAGTAACCACAAGGAAAAAAACTTACAGTAAATAGACAAAAATGAGAAATGAATCTAAACAGAACTTGAAATAAAGCCATCAAGCCACAAGGGAAGAGAGAAAGAGAAGAAAGGAACAGAGAAGAACTACAAAATTGCCAGAAAACAGTGAACAAGATGGCAATAAGTATATGCTTATCAATAGTTACTTTCAATATAAATGGACTCAATTCACCAATCAGAAGACATGGAGTGGCTGAATGGGTAAGGAAACAAGAGTCATCTACATGTTGCCTATAGGAGACTCACTCCAGAAGTAAGGACACATGCAGAAAGTGAGGGGATAGAAAAAGATATTCCATGGAAATGGATATGAAATGAAAGCTGGAGTAGGTATACTCATATCAGACGAGTAGACTTTAAAAGACTATAATATAAGTAGGTATACTTACATCAGCTAGAGTAGACTTTAAAAGACTGTAATAAAAACAGAGAAGGGCATTGCACAGTCTTAAAGGGGTCAATACAATAGGAAGATATAACACTTACAAATATATATGCCCTCAACGTAGGAGCACCAAGATCTATAAAGTAAATATTACCAGACCTAGAGGGAGAAACTGAAAGCAGTGCAATAACAGTAGTGTTTCAATAATGGACAGACCATTCAGACAAAAGATCAAGATGGAAACATCAGGCTTAAATGATACATTAGACCAGATGGATCTAATAACTATATACAGAACATTCCATCCAAAAGCAGCAGAATACACAAACTTCTCAAGTGCACATGGAACATTCTCCAAAGATAGATCACATGTTGAGTCACAAAACAATTCTCAGTAAATTCAAGAAAACTGAAATCATACCAAACATTTTTTCCAATCATAATGATATGAAACTAGAAATTAATTACAAGAAGAAAATGAGTAAAAAAATTCACAAAACTTGGAGATTAAACAATAAGGTACTGAACAACCAGGGGTCATTAAATAAAAGAGAAAGAAAAAAATACCTAGAGACACATAAACAGAAATACGACATATCAAAATTTATGGGGTGCAGCAATCCCAAATCTAAAACACCTAACAAAAATGGTTCTAAGAAGGAAGTTCATAGACCTACTTCAAGAAACAAGAAAAACCTCAAACAATCTAGCTTTACACCTAAGAGAACAAGAGAAAGAAGAGCAAAGCCCAACATTGATAGAAAGATCAGAGAGGAAATAAATGAAATAGAGCCTAAAAAGACAATAGAAAAGGAATCAGTGAAACTAAGAACTGGTTCTTTGAAAATATAAACAAAATCAGTACACTCTTAAGCTTGACTAACCAAGAAAAAAAGAGGACTCAAATAAGAGATGAAAGGGAAGTTAAAACTGATATCCCAGAAATACAAAAGATCTTAAGAGACTACAATGAACAATTATATGTCAACAAGGTGGACAACCTAGAAGAAATGGATAAATTCCTAGAAACATACAATCTTTCAAGACTGAATATGAAGAAATATGAATTTTAATAGGCTTTTACCAGTAAGGAGATTAAAACAGTAATCAGAAAGCTCTCAACAAATGAAAGTTCAGGATCAGATGGTTTCATTGGCAAATTCTATCAAACGTACAAAGAAGATTTAATATTCTTCTCAAATTCTTCCAAAAAATTGGAGAGGAGGGAACCTTTTCCAACACATTTTACAAAGCTAGCATTATCCTGATACCAAACCTAGACAGGGATACCACAAAAAAAGGAAAATTATAGGTCAATATCCTTGATGAACATAGAAGCAAAAATCCTCAACAAAGTATTAGTAAACTGATCCAGTAATATGTTAAAAAGATTATACACCATGATCAAGTGGCGTTTATTTGGGGGATGCAAGGATGGTTCAACATCTGCAAATCAATGTGATCTATTAACAAAGTGTATGATAAAAATCATGTGACATCTCAATAGACACAGAAAAAGCATATGATAAAATTCAACATTAATTTATGAGAAAAACTCAACAGAATGCGAATAGAGGGAACATACCTAAACATAATAAAAGCCATATATCGGGGTGCCTGGGTGGCTCAGTCGTTAAGCGTCTGCCTTCGGCTCAGGTCATGATCCCAGAGTCCTGGGATCGAGCCCCACATCGGGCTCCCTGCTCAGCGGGGAAGCCTGCTTCTCCCTCTCCCACTCCCCCTGCTTGTGTTCCCTCTCTCACTGTGTCTCTCTCTGTCAAATAAATAAATAAAATCTTTAAAAAAAAATTAATTAAAAAAAAAAAAGCCATATATCACAATCCCAGAGCTAGCATCATACCCAACAGCAGCTGAAGGCTTTTCCTCTAAGAACAGGAACAAGACAGGGTTGCCCACTCCTATCACTTTAATTAAATATAGTATTAGAAGTCCTAGGTACAGCAGTTAGACAAGAAAAAGAAATAAAAGACATACAAATCAGAAAGGTGAAGTAGAACTGTTTTCACAGATGACATGCTACTACATATAGAAAACCCTGAAGACTCCACCAAATTCTGGTCCATTGGAACTGATAAATGAATTCAATAAAGTTGCAGGACACAAAATCAATATATAGAAATCCATGGCATTTTTATATGCTAATAACAAAACATCAGAAAGATAAATTAAGAAAACAATCCCATTTATAATTGCAAACAATCACAAATAATAATATACCCAGGAATGAATTTAACTACAAAGGTGAAAGACCTATACTCTGAAAACTATAAGATGCTGATAAAATAAATTGAAGATGACATGAATAAATGGAAAGATACTCCATACTCAGGGATTGAAAAAATTACTATTGTTAAAATGTCCATACTACTTAAAATAATCTACAGATTCAGTTCAATACCAGTCAAAATCCTAATGGCGTACTTCACAGAACTAGAACAAGTAATTGTAAAATTTGTATGGAACCACAAAAGTTTCTGAAGAGTCAAAGTGATCCTGAGAAAGAACAAAGTTGGAGGTATCATGCTACCTGACTTCAAACTGTAATACAAAGCTGTAAAAATCAAAAAGTATGTTATTGGTATAAAAATAGACACGCAGATCAGTGGAATGAAATTGAAAGCCCCAAAATAAATCCACACATATATGGACAATTAAACTACAAAAAAGGAATCAAGAATATACAATGGGGAAAGGATAGTCTCTTCAATAAAGAGTGCTGGGAAAACTGTACAGCTACATGCAAGATAATGAAACTATACCCACTACCACCTTATACCATACACAAAAATTAACTCAAAATGGATTAAAGACTTGAATATAAGACCTGAAACCATAAAATTCCTAGAAGAAAACATAGGAAACTCCTAGACATCAGTCCTAGTGATGTCTTTTTGGACCTGACTCCCAAGATGAGAAACAAAAGCAAAAATAAACAAAAATGGGACTATATGAAACTAAAAAGCTTCTGGAAAGGAAAACCATCATTAAATCATAAAGGCAACCTACTGAATGCAAGAATATATTTGCAAACCATATATCCGATATGGGGTTAATATCCTTTATATATAAGGAACTCCTATAACTCAACAAAACCCAAATCTGAATAGACATTTTTCCAGAGAAGACAAAGGGCAAATGAGAAGATGCTCAGCATGCTCAGCATCACTAATTTTTAGGGAAATGCAAATCAAAACCAAGTAAGATATCACCTCACACCTGTTAGAATGGCTGTTATTGAATGACAAGACAAGAAATAAGTGCCAGATAGGATGTGGGAGAAAGGGAACCCTCACACACTGCTGGGATTGTAAATTGGTGTACCCACTATGGAAAACATTATGGAGATTCCTCAAGAAATTAAGAATAGAACTACCATATGACTCAGCTATTCTACTTCTCTGTATTTTTTCGAAGAATACAAAAACACTAAAAAATACGCGTGCATCCCTATGTTCCTAACCCAGATATGGAAACAGGCTAAATATCCATCAGTAGACAAATGGGAAAAGAAGATGTGGTATGTATGTATGTATGTGTGTGTATGTACAATGGAATATTAGCCATAAAAAGAATGAAATGTTGCCATTTGAGACAACATGGATGGACCTTGAGTGTATTATCCTAAGCAAAATAAGTCAGATGCAGAAAGACAAATACAGTGTGATTCCCCTCATATTTGGAAAGTTAGAAAATAAATGAACAAACAAAACAAACTCATAGATACAGAAAACAGAGTAGTGCTTACCAGAGTGTAAGGGGATTGGGGAGTGGGTGAAATGGGTAAAGGAGATCAACTGTATGGTGATGGGTGGTAACTGGACTTGTGGTGGTGATCATTTGGTAGTGTATGCAGATGTCAAGTTACAAAGCTGTGCACTTGAAACATATATATTATATATACACACACACACATACATTTATACATACATATATGTGCATACAAGGAAGTACTCTATGATTCCACTTATGTAAAATATCTAAAGCAGTCAAATTCAGAGAAACAGAAAGAATGATTGTTACCAGAGGCTCAGGGGAGGGGAAAAGGGGAGTTGTTTTTTAATGGGTATAGAGTTTAAGATTTGCAAGATGCAAAAGTTCTGAAAGTCTGTTTTATAGCCATGTGAATATACTTAACACTACTGAACTCTACACTTAAATATGGTTAAGATGGTAAATTTTTTCTATGTATTTTTTAGCCACAGTAAAGTACAAAGGCAAAAACAACTTACTACAAAGCTACAAGAATCAAGAGAGTATTATACTGGCATCCAGTCATATGTCTAGGTCAATACAATAGAATTGAGAATTTGTACTAAACCCTTACATTTATGGTCAGTTGATTTTCAACAAGGATGCCAAGATTATTCAGTGGGAGAAAGAATAGCCTTTTCAACATGTGGTGTTGGGATAGCCACATGGAAAAGAAGGAACTTGGGTATGTTTTTCCTGTACAAAAATTATTGCAATATGGATCAAATATCTGAATGTAAGAGCTAACTGTAACATTTTTAGAAAGCATAGGAATAAATCTTTCTGATCTTGGATTAGGCAATAATTTGTTAATTTGACAATAGAAACACAAGCAGCAAAAGAAAAAAATACATAAACTGGATTTCACTGAGATCAGAACTTTCTGTGCTTTAGACAACACCATCAAGAAAAGATAACCCACAGAATAGGAGAAAACATTTTCAAAGTATGTATCTGATAAGGAGTTTTGTATCCAGAAAGATAAATAACTCCTACAACTGAACAAGAAAAGACAAATGACTCAATAAGAAAAGGGCAAAGAGTTTAAGAAGGCATTTCTTCAAAGGATATATACAAATGGCCAATATGTGCATGGAAAGGATGAACATCATTAGTCATTAGGGAATTGCAAATCAGAACCACAAGATGGCAATTCATATCTACTAGAAATGGCTAAAATAAAAAAGATAAATGTTGGTAAGGATGTGGAGAAATTGAAACTCACACTTTTAGTGGCGATGTAAACTGGTGTGGTCTGTTTGGAAAAAATTCTGACAGTTCTTCAGATGTTTAAACATAGAGTTACCGTACGACCTAGCATTCCTACTCCTGAGTTATATATATAGGAGGAATAAAAACATATGTCTACACAAAAACTTTACACAAATATTTATAGCAACATTATTCATAATAACCAAAATGTGGTAACAGTTCAGTCAGCCATCAACTTCTGAATGGAAAATTTGTTATATTCATACAGTGGAATGTTATTTTGCAATAAAATACTGATACATGCTAGAATATGGATGTACCTTGAAAAAAATATGGTAGATGAAAGAAGCCAGTCAAAAAAGGCCATGCCCCTCCCCCACACGTGCTCGCTCTCTCAAATAAATAAATAAAATATTTTTTTTAAAAAAGAAAGGAAAAAAAAAGGCCATGATTCCATTTATGTGAAATGTTCCTGCACAGGCAAATCCATACAAATAAAAAGATTAGTGGTTGCCAGGAGATGGGTATTGGGAAGGGGAGGAGAGATATGGGAGCTGACTGTTAATGGATATGGGGTATCTTTTGGGGTGATGACAATGTTCTGAATTTAGATAGTGGTGATGGCTGCAGAATTCTATCAATATATTAAGAATTACTGAATTGTAGGGGCACCTGGGTGGCTCAGTAGGTTGAATGGTGGACTCCTGATTTCAGCTCAGGTCATGATCTCAGTTGGGTTCTGCGCTCAGCGCAGTCTGCTTGTCCCCCTCCCTCCCCCTCTGCCCCTCCCCCTACTTGCCTTTGCTCTCTCTCAAATAAATAAATAAATAAGAATTACTGAATTGTATAATTCAAAAGGGTGAATGTTACGTGGATTATATTTCAGTAAAGCTGGTATTTGTAAAAAGTTAACAGTGAGCGGACACGCCATATAAAAAAGTCAATTCTTTATTTCACCTTTTTTTCCTCCTAATAGTCATAATTGCTTAATTTTCCATAGTTTTTTTTTCATGTAACATGTTTTTATACTTGGGAGTCTTTTATTCATTATTTGTTACTTACTTGTAACAAAATATCTCATGACTATAAAATACAACAAATGTTTAAATATAAATCATTCTTCAAGAAATTTTTGCTATGAACAATACAAAGTTGATTTAAAAAAATAGTGTTACAAATATTTGAATTCACCAGATCACATGTTAAAGAAAATTTTGGTTTTTAACTGATGGTTAAATCATGTCATCTTTTGATTTTGAGAATTGGAAACTGCCTGACTTGGAAAAGAATTTGTTATGTAGTCATTATTCATTCATTTTCTCGGCTCCTCAGAACATAACCAGAAAGTCCTTGTCAAGTCATATCAAAATGACTATTGAATATACTTGTTACTTTTTACCTTAAGGTACCTTTTGTTTTTTTTATTACTATGTTCAGTTAGCCAACATATGGTACATGTACCTTTTTGGATCTGATACATTTGATAAGGATTGGGAAGGTTGAGATACTGTGTTTTTCAATATAACATTGTGAAAAAGTATTTTTTATTAAAGTTTCTGTGCTTTAAATAAATTTTTCATCAGAACTTAGGGCTGCAGATTTAACTTACTTAAAATAATTGGTAAAGGCAGTTCTCATTGTTAAAACATTCATCCAGTCATGTGAAGTCTGACTATGCCCTCTTTGCTGAGAAGAGGCAAGGTTTTTAACAACAGTTAGTTAGCACTTTCACTCTAACTAATTAGATAGGATCAGTTGGATGATTTGTTTCATGTTATAAGGTAGAAGAGCAGCTGTGAGAGGGGGAGTGGGAAGCGATTACTTTAAGACACATAGGTGTATATGTCCCCAGGCAGATCTGTATTTTTGAAGTTAAGGTTTTATATACATACTCTCAAAACTATCTATGGCTTTGCATCCCTTTTAAAGTCTTAATATTTTTCCTCAACTTGAAGACTAATGTCCTACTCTACTCTTAGTCTTTTCTGAAAAATAGCCTCACAGAATATACATTTTATTTGTATGCATATTATGTACAAGGATATTAATATGTTGGTACACTTCATATTCACTTGGACCACATTTGCCAGAGATCTCATGCGGGTGCGTGTATATTCCACACCCCTCTCCTGCACTCACGATGGATTTCTGTTGGTGTCAAGTTGAGCCTCTGAATCCTCTCTGACTGGCAGCTCTTACTAGTTGACTGAGGCTGGCATAGGAGTTTTATTAGTTTTCTCAGTCTAACATATTTGTATCTTCTCTTTTTTTGTTAGTTTATATTTTCTGTTTGCTTTTTTTTTTTTCATTTTATTTATTAATGTGATTTTTTGGTTAAACTCATTCTTAAATCTTAAACTTAAATGTGTTTGGAGACAATTTTCCATGGGTCTCTTGCATTTCTGTACATTTTGTGAACAGGAGCTTTGGTTGCCTTTGTTCTGTTCTATTTTTTCAAAATTGTTTCTGTAGTGAGCAGTTTGGAAAATATAGTGACTTTAGAGCAATGGATAGGTTTGCTTATAGCCTTGGATGAGAAGAGTCGGTTTCTTATTTAGAGCAAAAGCAATAGGCATGCTTACTGTCCATTACAAATATTCAGATTCCCAAATCTCGGGGCTCCTTTCCTGTATCACAACCCACTGTGTGTGCATGTCATCTGGCCCTGTTCAGGTTCTGTGAGAATTGGGACTCAGGAAACTGGAGCAAGAAAATGCTAATATTTTGGCTACTCCTGTTGTTATAAAAAAATTCCTGTGCCTCCGACTCAGGAATCTTACTTCATCTGCCAACATGTGAGATTGTGGTAGACTAGTTTGTTAGCTTGAAAGTGGGCTAAAATCTCAGATCCTTCACAGTTCTTGACAATATGTAGGAAATAAAAATAAGCAAATAAATAGCTATCAGAGTTCAGCCCAGAAATGTCATTTTATCCATGTTTTCCATTAAAAACTACCTTATATATATATAAATGTAGCATAGATTTCTCAGATGTTTTCTTAGGTTAAAATAAAGGTTTGGCATAATTTTGCTATTTATATTTAATGACTGTTTTGAAAGCATAATAAGCCATCTGTTTCTTATGAGTATAAGTTTGTATTATATGTATGTGTGGATATATGCACATATAGGGGCATGTGTATTCATGTTTTGAAAAGCCAAATCAGTCTTGCTTTGCTTAATCACAGTTTTAAGAATTCCATGTATGTATGTCATTATGATGTATTATTCGCCTCTATTCCAGAATATTGGAAAGAAGATGACCTGCCAAGAGTTCATTGCAAACCTTCAAGGGGTAAATGAGGGCGGTGATTTCTCCAAGGATCTACTGAAAGTAAGCACTGAAATATTGGTTATTAAAATATGTTTATATTTTGTCTTTTCTGCTTATTTTTTTATCTAAAATAAACAGGGCAAGGATTACTTAAGTATTTTGTTTTTGCTTTTGGTTTTGTTGGTGATATTTCTATTGGACCTCATCCTTGATGTGTCAGACTGCAAATACCCTTCAGTGCTAAAAGTTCACATTGTAATCAGTAATACTGAGATAATAAGTAGATTTGGAATAATTGGTGATTCATATAGTGAGCAGTTTTTGTTTTATTTTTGAGCATACTGTCAGAACTTGAAAAAGATCACAAAGGTATATTCACTATGGAAACAGAAAAACATTTACATACTATAATGGAAGCTGTATTCAGTCCCTAGTTACAGAACTAGGGCTTAGGTTGTCTCTGGAAATCTGAGTAATTGTAGAATGTTTGAATTATTTGTACTTAGCTTTATTATTGGTAACAATCAGCATGTTTTTCTGTATCAGATTGTTTTCAAGGAGACAACGAAATCAGCTTTAGAATTTATAACATTCTACAGCAGTATAAATGAGATATGCATTTGTTTAAATACAAAATAGTGATTGATAATGGATGTGAATATTTTAGAAGTTCAGGATAAGATCTGTATGTTGACAATCTGAGTTTTACAGATTTCTAATTGATACTAGTCTTCTTTTTAAAAACTTTGTACATATGTAGATTTCTTTGGCAATTCCTTTGAATTTGCTAAGGGCAACACATATGAATTGTGGTATGATCTGGAAATGTACCAGTTGAGAATAAGTCCTTTATTATGTTTTATGTATCTTTTAAACCATATAAAAGATATACAAGAGAGTTCTAGATTTTGAAAGACATATACTATGGAAAGTGAAAGAAGGCATAAGAATATAGTATTTTGAGATTCTTTTACTGACTTTAATTGCAGCTCATTAAAGAATTACATTATGTAAAAAGCAGGAAGAAAAGTAGCTTCAGGTTACTATAGAAAGAAGTGTTTTTTAAATTGTTTCTTTATAGGACAAATGCTGCCATTGCTGAAGCTACAGTTCTGAATGGGAAATAAAAGGTGTTGGATTTTGACATGATAAATATATTCTCTACATCCACTGAAGATGTACTGTAGATACATGTTAACAAGTCTTTTTTCAGTTTAGTGGTATTAACGTGGAAAATAATGCAGTCTTTCTAAGAGAAGGATTGGTGAGGGTTTTATCAAGTTATGTCAGAAGTAGAAATTGGCAGGAAAATTTTTCATAGTGAAGCTTTTATATTTTATTGGTAGGCTTATGGTAGCATGCATGACTGTGGATGAATTATTGGGCAGATTTAGAGCACATTTGATGAGCTGTCTGAAACCAAATGTAGTTAACACACAGTCCAGTTGCTGCCGTTCACCTTGGGTAAACATATGTTCTTTGGTTTACTCTGCCAAGAATTTTCTGGATGATTTGTTACAGTTGTACCATTGAGATCGTGTTTATAAACCTCAGGGGGGGAAATATTTATTATACTCTTTTATTTACTGTAGGAAGATGACAGTGAAATGACACTGGGAGTGACAGTGGGATTTAGCATGGAAATTGTCGAGTAAAAAAATGATTCCCTTTAGTAGCCAAAACCGCAGCCACTCACCCACCTAAGATGGGAGTTTTCCATTTCAGTAAGAATCTGAATTTTACTGCAGATTTCATCAAGAAAAGGTTTTCTTCAAACCATTTTTGTTTTGTTTCTCTTCCATGTGGCTATTCTTTTTTCCTTCCCTGCCCTCCTGCTCCCTCCACCCCCAACTTTCCCTCCTTTACTTCCTCTGTTTCTATTTATCTATGTTTTTTCCTTTCTCTTGTGCTCTTTTTGTCTCTCTTCTTTTTCCTCTTCTCTCTCTCTCAAACTCTCTCCCTCACTCTCTTTCTCAATGGCTATCTCTTGATTCTCTTCAGAGATAAATTACTGGGTGGAATGTTAATTTGAACTTTTGTGGAAAATGATTATACACATGTCACACAGAGAGATAAACACAAAACATTTGGTATTATGTTACAGGTTCTGAGTAACCTAACCCCTTTCTGTCTTCTTCCACCCTCTCTCCAACTTGAAAATTATAGGCACCTACAACATTCAGTTTAATTTATGAGGTAAGATGCTTAGAGTTACATGGATTGAATTGAGGCTTTCATTGCTGCATATTGATCTTATTACTTTTAGATTTCTTTGGCTCAAAAATAGCATTTGGATCTTTGTTCAGATTTCTTTGGACCAGCAGTAAGATTTCACCTTATGTCTGCTGTTCAATGTGGTTGGGTAGTAGGGAATATTTATTGATGGCCCATTGTACATTCACTGGGTATTGTGGACCTGGAGAACATGCTGGAACTAAATGGGCCCCTGTCCTCACAAACTACTGAGAAAGATGGGTGGTTCTTTTTCCCTTAAAATAAATAGTTACTACACATTAAAATTAAAATATGAACTGATTCTGCTTGTTCTCAACAGAAATGGTTATCAAAAAAGATAAACCATACTGTATTTAAATATATGAAAAATGAGAAATTTATTTCAAGCCTTTAATTCAGAGACTTCAATTAATATTTTGCTTTAATTTTGCCTTGACTACATGAAAGGGATAGATGATACATTGAGCTCTTTTTTTAATAATTTACAGTTCCACTGTAGTGTCCCTTTTTTTTAAGATTTTATTTATTTATTTGACAGAGAAAGAGAGCACAAGCAGGGTGAGCGGCAGGCAGAGGGAGAAGGAGAAGCAGGCTCGCCACCGAACAGGGGGAGCCCGATGCGGGACTCGATCCCAGGACCCCAGGATCATGACCCGAGCTGAAGGCAGATGCCTAACTGACTTTGCCACCCAGGCGTCCCTGCAGTGTCCCTTTTGACCTGATGACCTAACAGATAAATGAGTGCTTTGTGCGAATAAGAATGTTTCTCCCACAAGTTGCTTTGAGTATAAATTCTAGATGCCTACAGTAGAAGGTATAATCTAAGTAGAATTAGTTGGAGACCAAAGGACAACCAGTGATAGAATATTACTTAGGTTCTTTAAAGTTGAAGTCTGGCTGTGAGGATGTGATGTTTGAGAGAGGCCTTTGAAGTATAGGTATGGTTTTAGTAGTAGACTTACTTTGTTTTTTAGTTAGATTATTATTTATTTCATTTCCTACCACCTTTCCCACCCATAAACATTAATGTTCTCTGTCATAAGTACCTTTCACTAAATCAGGACAGCAATTCATTTAACAAAATACACCAAGCCATCTGGCATGTTTCATGCTGTATAGGGACTGCCCATCCCAACACTTGGTTGTGGTTTGTGCTTAAGCATCCTTGAGGGACAGTGTGGAAAAGGAGGGTACGGGAGGTTCTGCTTTTGGTTCTCATAGACTTAATAAGACATTCCTAAGATTTTATAATAAGTAATAAAACAATTAAGTACATGAACAGAGAGGGATGAGAATGTAAAACGTGGGCCAGGTCTGGGTTGGAGGCTAAACTTTCTGAGAGACACTGTAGTGTGGTGATTATGCTTGTGGCCTTGGGAGCTATGTTGATTGGGTTCTAATCCCAGCGCCCCCCTCTTAGTAGCTGAGAGATTGTAAGCAAATTCACTGAAACTTTGTCTCTTGATTTCCGGATCTGTGAAATGGGAGATCTTATTAGTACCCACCTCATCAGTTGTTTTAATAATTGAAGGAGTTAACCTATAAAGCCTTTAGAGTCCTAGCATGTAATAAGTGCTGTATGTGTTAGCTATTGTAACTTTTTATTTTTAATATTTTATTCTTTACCTAGCTTGAAGTGGATTGGGAAAGGCCTCCATCCCTTCCTGCAGGGTTTGGGTCTAAGGTGTTTTATAAGTATGAGGTCTAAGTGGGATTAGCTTTTATTCATAAGATCTCTATCGCCCATCCTTTTTTAGCATAACCATGCACATCTTCTTGCTCTTTAAACAGACCATCTGTGACCTTGAGCTTGAGCATTTCCTCCTTTTGTGGTAAGATTTTTAACCCTCATCATTTATGGCTTCCTTTCTTTCCAAAGACTGTTGATTCCAAAGAATGGCCGTCAAAATTTTCCACAAGTGTTTGTTCCATAAAGTCTGTGTTAACATTGTGGGGGCACATGAAAATGAACCTTGGTTAGAACTTCCCTCTTGCCGTGCTTTTATATCTTATATTTGGTTTGGATCTTTGAAACTGCAAGATTGGAGGTCCTGAGCCTTCTTACCTAGGACTGTTTGGAGAAAATATAAGAGAGTAGGTGGACATCTAGCAGCCTTTCTTTTTTCCCCTGGAATTTTTAATCACTTCAAATAATTCATATATCCATTAATATCCCAGGATTATTTTGGGATCTTCAAAGAGGAGAAGAACTAATTTGCTTCCTCAAAGGTTCTTCAGGATTCCAGGACCAGTTTAAGTTTGGTCTTAAATTATTCTGTAAGTTTTATTTCTTCTGAGTGTCCTATGAATCTCTATTCTTGATTTTAACAGAAAAGCCACATTTTTATCTTTAGTCCATTCTGTGTTCTATTTCTAACCTGGGTGGTTGATAATCCTTCATTTCTCATTACATATAGGGGGAAACACAGGAACTTTGGGTGACGGCCACCTGTTATTTAAATATTTAGAGGGGAAGTAGCCATTTCAAAATATATTTACATAAAAGCAGGAAAGAAGCAATGGGAAATAAGGCAAAAGGAGCCAATGAGAAGTGTCATAGAAACGTATAGGGTAGAAGGTTAGTTATTGGTTGCATAATAATTTCATTTTGGGGAGATCCAGACTGAAGATTTTGACAGTGAAACATGAAACCCTGCTTGTTTTCTATCTCAGCGTTCTTATTGCCACCTACCATTTGGTACTCAAATAACATTCTTAATATTTTTATCCTTGTCATAGTTAGGTCTCCAGGTTTCTTTTTTTCTTGAGCGGCAATTGAATTCAATAGGTGCCAATGGGAATTAGAAAAAAAATCTCTAAGAATTTTTGTATCATCATAATGATGGAGAGGGTAGGAACAACAAAACACCCAAGTCTTTCAAAATGATCCTAATAACTAAAAAACAAAACTGGATGCAATTTGCAGAATGTTTTGAAACCTATCTCCTTTTAAATCTGCCTAAATACAGAAATAGCTTTAATAATAGCTCTAGTTACAAGGCAGTGTCACTGGAAATCATTAAAAAGCAAGGTAAATAAATCTTGCTTGGGCAAGTCAATAACATGCCATCCTTTCAGGCTATTGCTTATGCTCAGATGTTTGACTTTAGAATATTCTTCTGAAATTTATTGCATCTATCTCCTTTACTAGGGAATTTATTAACCTTGAAATTAACTTGCAGTCTCTTGAGGGAAGACCAAAAGTTTTCACTCTCTCAGGTGTTAGTGGTGAAGAGAGAGGTAATTAATGGTGAGAGAGAGAGTGTGTGTGTGTGTGCGTGTGTGTGTGTGTGTGTAGATTGCAGCTAGGGGGGTATGGCAGTTAAATTGACAACATGTAAATCAGTATGCCTGGCTTAGTGGAATTTCATATGCATCATTCCATTAATGGAATGGTAAATAACATAGTGAGTTCAATTGTTACATACTGTATTGGTCAGAATCCCAATAAAAATTCTTATTCAGCTGTGCTTGTTTTCCCTTAGCTTTCACAAAAGACAGAATTTAGGTGAGGTTCTTTTATAAGAAGTTTCTAAGAACATAGGCTATCTGTATCCAATCCTTAACATACATATTTGGCTGAAAGCATTATGTTTTATTCTAAATGCATTTTTCTTGTTTGGTATTATTAGGGAAAAATAATTTGTGAAAATGATGGAGAAATTAGCTGGAAGGGTAGCATTTAAACAGATGACTCTAAAGGTCAGCAAAGAAAGATATAATGCAGTTTATTTCTTTTCAAGTTTTTAAATTCCAGTTAACATACAGTGTAACATTAGTTGCAGGTACATGCAATACCCAGTGCTCACCACAAGTGCCCTCTTTAATACCCATCACCCATTTTACCTGTCCACCTGCCCACCCCCCCACCCCCTCCACCCCCCAGTAATGCTCAGTTTGTTTGTTCTCTAAAGTTAAGAGTCTCTTTTCTGGTTTGCCTCTCTTTTTCCTCCCCCCATGTTCATGTTTTGCTTCTTAAATTAATGAGTGAAGTTATATGATATTTGTCTTTCTCTGACTGACTTATTTAGCTTAGCATAATAAGCTCTAGATCTGTCCACGTTATTGCAAATGGTAAGATTTAATTTTTTGATGACTGAATAATATTCCATTGTGTGTGTGTGTGTGTGTGTGTGTATGTATATATACATACACACACACATCTTTATCCATTCATCTGTTGATGCACATTTGGGCTCTTTCCATATTTTGGTAACTGTGAACATTGCTGCTATAAACATTGGGGTGCATGTGCCCCTTCGTATCACTGTGTGTGTATCCTTTGGATAAATACCTAGTAGTGCAATTGCTGGGTCATAGGGTAGCTCTATTTTTCACTTTCTGAGGAACCTCCATACTGTTTTGAGGAGTGGCTGCACCAGTTTGCATTCCCACCAACAGTGTAAGAGGGTTCCCCTTTCTTCACATCCTTGCCAACATCTGTTGTTTCCTGAGTTGTTAATTTTAGCCATTCTGACAGGTGTGAGGTGATATCTCATTGCAGTTTTGATTTATATTTCCTTAATGATGACTGATGTTGAGCATCTTTTCATGTGTCTATTAACCATCTTTAAGTCTTCTTCGAAAAAGTATCTGTTCATGTCTTCTGCCCATTTTTTAACTGGATTATTTGGTTTTGGGGTGTTGAGTTTGATAAATTCTATATAGATTTTGAATACTAACCCTTTATCAGATACGTCATTTGCAAATATCTTCTCCCATTCCATAGACTGCCTTTTTGTTTTTTTGATTGTTTTTTCACTGTGCAGAAGCTTTTTATCTTGATGAAGTCCTGTCGCAATAGTTTATTTTTGCTTTTGTTTTTCTTGCCTCAGGAGACATACCTAGTAAGAAGTTGCTATGGCTAATCCCAAAGAGGTTATTGCCTGTGTTCTTTTCTTGGATTTTGATGGTTTCCTATCTCACATTTAGGTCTTTCATTCATTTTGAATTTATTTTTGTGTATGGTATAGGAAGGTGGTCCAATTTCATTCTTTTGCATGTTGCTGTCCAGTTTTCCCAACACCATTTGTTGAAGAAACTGTCTTTTTTCCATTGGATATTCTTTTGTGCTTTGTTGAATATTAGTTGCCCATATAGTTGTGGGTTCATTTCTGGGTTTTCTGTTCTGTTCCATTGATCTATGTGTCTATTTTTGTGCCAGTACCATACTGTCTTGATCACTACAGCTTTGTAATATAACTTGAAGTCAGGATTTGTGATGTCTCTCACTTTACTTTTCTTTTTTGAGATTCTTTTGGCTCTTTGGGGTGAAAAATACATTTTAAATAAAGATTAATGTGTCTTATTGGACAAGGAAGAAACATGATTATGAAATATAAAATATTGTGAAGGTTCATAACCATTAGGCTTTTCAGTCAGTTATAGCTGTATTTAAGGGTAAATAAACAAAAATCAATCAGCAGTCAGACTTAGAAATAAGCGATTTTTTTGTGATCTCAGTCCCTGAAACGGACCTGTTTCACAGTGTGACATGAAGAGCTGTAAGGATTCTTCTTAAAAAGAGAGAGCAAAGCCAGCCCACTTCACTTCTAGAGTTCTATCTAATTTGACCCTTTCAGCCAGGGAGAAGGTTGAAAATTTAACACTGGAAATTGCCCTCCTTTTCTTTATCCCAAAAGACTATCCTTAATCTGGTAAGTGCTGTGAATTGTGCGAGACTGTTGAATCTCCGATCTGTACTTCTGAAACAAATAATGCAATATATGTTAAAAAAAAAAAAAAAAGAAGAAGATAGCAGGAGGGGAAGAATGAAGGGGGGGAAATCAAAGGGGGAGACGAACCATGGAGACGATGGACTCTGAAAAACAAACTGAGGGTTCTGGGGGGGGTGGGAGGATGGGTTAGCCTGGTGTTGGGTATTAAAGAGGGCACGTTCTGCATGGAGCACTGGGTGTTATACGCAAACAAGGAATCATGGAACACTACATCTAAAACTAATGATGTAATGTATGGTGATTAACATAACAATAAAAAATTAAAAAAAAAAAGACTATCCTTAAGCAACATCCCGCACTCCCCCCGCACACACCATTTTTGCTCTCTACTCTTTCATCTTTACTTCCAGTGTTATCACTGAGGACAAGTATAACTAGAGAAACCTGAATAAAGTCAGGTTTTATTAATGTCAGTACTGTGGTTGTGATATTATACTGTAGTTTTGCAAATGTTACCTGTGGAGGAAACTGGGTAAAAGGTTTAAGAAATCTATTATTTCTTACAACTACATGCAGATCTGTAATTACGTCAATAAAACTTTCAATGAAGAAAAGGCCCACTTAAAAAAAAGGGGGGTGGGGGCAAATGGGCCTGTTCTCTCCATTCAGCCAGAGGTTTAGGCCTTGTATAAAAATTAGCTTAATGAAATTTTACTCCTTGTGGGTCTTTCTTTTAAATTACCAAATATCATGATCAACAGGTTAGGTATAACTATGTAGCAGCATTAAAAACAATGATATATTAAGAAAAAGGCAACGGGAATTATTTTCAAGAGTTGAAAGTTGGAAAGTCACATAAATCTATTTTTATGATTACTCCGGATACTGTAGAGATTTGTTTGGGAAGATGTGGGAGTAGAAATGGAAAAGAAATGGTCTGTCCACAAGAGAAGGAATAGTGGCGTGGATGTGGGTAGTGACACTATTGAGAAAAATATATTAACTATTGAATTATTTTCAGTTTTTTATTAGAGTTTCTGTTGCTAAATTATTATCCCGAATTGCCCATCTGCCCCCTCCTATATTACCTGCATTCTAATCTGCGTGGAATCTAAGGGCAATAAAAGGTAGAACAACCATAATTTTTTTTTCTGAGTTAATGTTTGATCTGTTAGGCTGAATGTAATGGTAGGCTTTGTGGCCATGTGAAGTGAATAGTGTCAGATCTGGAAAGGAAGCCCAATATTTTACCTTGGCCAGACAATTAACTTCTTTCAGTTTCCTCATGTATAACACAGATAATACTTTCCTCCAAGAGTGATTATGAGGATTAAATAAGATGATGTGTGTTCAGTGGCTGCATTGTGTCATCTAAAATGCATTCAAGTGTTCATAAATATTAGCTTCTTTGTTTTTTCTACTCCCTAGTTTTTGTGAATGGGCTGTGGGGGTCACTGGGGCTCTGAGCCTGTCTTAATGCTGCCAGTGACTGGTGATGGACTCTTAGCATGATCATTTCACCTCTTTGTACCTTAGTTTCTTCATTTGTAAAATAAGATATTTGGGCTGTGCCCATAATGTGTTTGGGCTTCTATAGCCCACAGTGTCTATCACCACCACTTGCCACCTGGACCAGAACTTCTTGCTCTGTTTTTCTGCTGTGCTCATATTTTTTGAGCTAAATATTCAGTGGCAAAGCTGTTGGAAAAATCCTATAGATGATATTTAAGGTACCTTTCAATCTAAGTATTGGAAGCATTCTTAATTTCTCTTTGTAAACTCAAATCATATCAAGTTTTATCTTTCATATTGTATTTATTGATTTAGACAAACAAGTGTGTACCTAATAGTGAAAGTTCAGATTTAAATCCAGGAAGATTACCTTTGTCGTAGCAGCATTCTCAAAGGCTTGACTCCTAAAGAATTACATGAGAGAAAGAAGCAGGCTGCAGTCAGAAAGAAGTCTGAACTTTTTATAAATGAAAAGCTTGAAGTGAATTCTCAAAAATACTTGATCTGAGTTATATTCGGAGTATGTAGTTGAAAATAGGAACTTATGGGTGGTATTTAAGTGTAGCTAAAAAAAGAGCATCAACTGTTGCCTAGAGTAGGTGAGTTCTCTCAGAGAGAAGGTCATGGAAACCTGGTAGCAACAGTATCTATGGAGGAAAAGGGCTTAGATGCTTATCCTGATACAAAAGCAGGATAGCTTTTAAAGAGAAAAGCTGTGTTAGCGAGCTTTTTAAGAGAAAAGCTCTAAAGGTTCTTGTTTAAAATATGGAATATTGCTTTTTTCAATAAAATGAATCAAGCTGAGTTGTGATGAACGGTTCGTGGTGTGTTTCTGCTTCTGCTTTCCCCATGGAGATCTAGAAGCATGCTTTGCTTCCAGTCATGTGCTCGTCATGGGCTGAATAATGATGCTCCCTTTCGTATGGTTCAGACCTTGAATGAAACATGGTGACGGTAATGAGGATAATACTTTGAAGTAGCTGAATATCCACAAATCATCTTCATGCTTTAAAAAAAAAAAATTATCGAAAAGAAGTCTGGTAGAACATTTTGGCAGAACAGATGCTGCTTAAAGAGTACAAACAGATTTTTAACCAAAAAAAAGAAGAAGAAGAAGAAAAAAGAAAGAAGTTTGAGTAGGGGAGGTCGTAATCAGTAAGGGCACTTTAATGGAATATTAATGATTCCCAGAGAGATTCTATTTTTAATTTGATCATGAAGGTGTGCTACAGAATTTCATATTCAGCTGTATCTATGGAAGTTAGATTGTTTGTATGTTTAGAGATGTTTTAAAGCATAATCCGTCAAGGTTGCTGCTCCTTTCACTCAAGTATGAACATGTGATATGAATGTCATGGGTCACATGTGAATTTAAACCATCCTTTGCTTATGATATACCACATGGGGATGGGTTCCTTAGGAGTGATGTGCTTTTTTTTTTCAAGAGGGCTGCAATCCAATGTAAATGAACTATCAGCAAATATGTATTCTAAACACAGTGTTTACCTATCCATTAAGGATACAATGAAACAAATTTTAATTTAAAGGCATTTTTAGCTGTACAGTAAAAATGTCATAAAGGAAAACAATTTTCGTGGTTGTATTAATTGTATACTCATGTAAAGGTCAGTTGTCTGAAAAAGACTCAGAAAGTTGAAAACACAAAATTGAAATAAGAACTCCGAACAGCCAGAATAAATGGATGTTATAGCGTCTGTGTAACAAACCTTAAAATGTTACTCAGACCCTGACTTGTGGCCTATTTTTAATAATAACCACAACTTTTACTTCAAAATTTTGGCCTAATCTCCTTTCTGGGTATATCCTAAGCAAATGGCCACGCAGACACAGGCAGATACTGATAAACAGCTGCTTCAAACTATGGCCTGGCTGGGCACCTGCCAGTCGGAGCCAGCTCTTAACTGGCAAAGTAATAGCCACATTCAATTGATTTTTCTAAAACAAACTTCATAAAACACAAGTATTTCGGTTGTTACTTAAATTTTTTAGTTGAAAATTTAACTTAATTTTGTTATTTTCTCAGTTAGCCATGAATTAGAAGGATAAAGTTGTAGGGAGTGCTGTTAGCTATTTGGACATTAGCAAGAAGTGATTTGATAAGGAGGTGGAGAGAAAAGGAAACCTTAAAAAGCACTGGGTCTCCAAATGGAACAGCTGGAGTTGTTTTGACAAAGGACAGGCAAATCTAGGTAGTCAAGTAGGTGCTTAGAGAATGGCTCTATTATATGGCACGTCAGAGTAATGGTTGTACTTAATGAATCATCAGAAATGTTGCATTATGCTTATTTAGTTTAAGGAGACAGTGTGAAATAGATTTGGAAAGATTGCCAACGAAACTATTTTATAAAGATTTTGGCATTTAAAGAAATTAGCTTACATCAGAAAATCCACTATTGTAGAATAATTCATTTCTCTACTCATTTTTTAACTCCATTCCCTGTCAATGTTGGATTTTTTTTGTTGTTAATTTAAAGCTCTTTGTTTATTTTAGTAGTTCTAACATTTACCCTTCCCTCAAACTTTTCACAGATAGCATTATAGTTTTTGTGCTGTAATGTTGATTTCTCAGAAACAGCAGGAAACAGCATTTTCCCAGACTTCACAAGGAAGTGTTTCCTGGATGATGTCGGTACACAGACTTTCCTCTTGACTGCTATACATTCCTGCAGTTCTCCCTCATCATCTCAGCTACCTGTTGAAAATTCTGATACTTTCAGATAAATGAACTAATATGTTCATTTCAACACACTGCCATTTGAAGAAGAGCACTAAGGGAAGTCAGTACTTAATCCTAGGCAAGTCAATTTACCATGTAGTTGCTTAATTCTAGAAGCAATCAGAAGCAATTATTCTTTAAGAACGCAACATAGATACGTTGTTTTCTTTCACTTGTAGAAACATAAATCAAAGACAAATCTGTGTACCTAAAATATTACCTTGAAGGGTTGTTTGCATTTCAGGTTGTTAGTCATATGTTATAAACTTAGGCAAAAAAAGACATATTTGAAAAGAGTTATGGATTTTGAGAATATCTGAATTTTTATTAGATGATACAGCTCGTTGCTTGCGTATGACCTTTTCCCTGACTCTTTTTTTTTTTAGTATAGTTGACATACAATGTTACATTATTATCAAGTGTACAATTTAGTGATTTGACATGTTTATACATTATGCTATGTTCACCCCAAGTATAGCTACCATCTGACCCATTTCATTGGTATTAAAGTATCCTTGACTGTGTTCCTTATGTTCTGCTTTTTATTCCTGTGGCTTAGTTATTCCTCTCCCTTTCACCCATTTTACCCAACCTCACACCCTTCTCCATCTGGCAACCATCAGTTGGTTCTCTGTATTTATAGTTCTGAGTCTTGTTTTTGTTTATTTATTCATTTTTTAAAAATTTTAATTCCAGTGTAGTTAATGTACATACAGTGTTACATTAGTTTCAGGTGTGCAATATAGTGATTCAGCAGTTCCATATATTACTCAGTGCTCATCAAGATAAGTGTATTCTTAATCCTCTTCACCTAACTCACCCATCCCTCCCACCTTCCCTCTCATAACCATCTGATTGTTCTCTGTAGTTAAGAATCTGTTTTTTGATTTGTCTCTTTTCCCCCCTTGTTCATTTGTTTTGTTTCTTAAATTCCACACTTGAGTGAAATTGTATGGTGTTTGTCTTTCTTTTACTGGCTTATTTCGCTTAGCATAGTACTTTCTAGGTCCATGTTGTGTCAAATGGCATGATGTCATCATTTTTATGGCTGTGTAATATTCCAGTGTGTGTGACATTTTCCTTATCCATTTTCCCTGACCCTATTCTTTTTTTTTTTTTTTTTAATTTAATTTAGTTAACGTATAGTGTATTATGAGTTTCAGGGGTAGAATTTAGTGATTCATCAGTTGCATATAACACCCAGGGCTCATTCCATCAAGTGCCCTCCTTCATGCCCATCAACCAGTTACCCCATCCCCCCACCCACCTCTCCTCCAGCAACCTTCAGTTTGTTCCAAATAGTTAAGAGTCTCTTAATGGTTTGCCTCCCTCTCTGTTTTTATCTTATTTTTCCTTCCTTTACCCTATGTTCATCTGTTTTGTTTTTAAATTCCACACATGAGTGAAATCATATGGTATTTGTCTTTCTCTGACTGATTTAGCTTAGCATAATACCTTCTGGTTCCATCCACATTGCTGCAAATGGCAAGATTTCTTTTTTTTGGTGGCTAAGTAATATTCCATTGCATATATATACCACATCTTCTTTATCCATTCATCTGTCAATGCACATTTGGGCTCTTTCCATATTTTGGCAACTGTGGACATTGCTGCTATAAACATTGGGGTGCATGTGCCCCTTTGAATCACTGTGTGTATATCCTTTGGATTAATACCCAGTTGCTGGGTCATAGGGTAGCTTTATTTTTCACTTTCTGAGGAACCTCCATACTGTTTTGAGGAGTGGCTGCACCAGTTTGCATTCCCACCAACAGTGTAAGAGGGTTCCCCTTTCTTCACATCCTTGCCAATATCTGTTGTTTCCTGAGTTGTTAATTTTAGCCATTTTGACCGGTGTGAGATAGTATCTCATTGTTTTTTTATTTCCCTGATAATGAGTGATGTTGAGCATTTTTTCATGTGTCTGTTGGCCATTTGTATGTCTTCTTTGGAGAAATGTCTGTTCATGTTTTCTGTCCATTTCTTGACTGGATTTTATGGGGGTTTTTTTTGGGTGTTGAGTTTGATAAGTTCTTTGTATATCTTGGATACTAGCCCTTTATCTAATATGTCATTTGCAAATATCTTCTCCCATTTTCTAGGTTGCGTTTTAGTTTTGTTGATTGTTTCTTTTGCTGTGTAAAAGCTTTTTATCCTGATGAAGTCCCAATAGTTCATTTTTGTTTTGTTTTCCCTGACCCTGTTCTTGAGGGCAGAGACTGTGTCTTATTGGTTACAGTATCTTTATACCTAGTGTAATTCTAGGACAAATCAGATATTCAACAAATACTCGTGAAAGAAATTATTGCAGTTTTATGTAAAACACAGTGCAGTGATTTCTGTCCATGGATTGGCTTTGTGAGCATCATGTGAACACCTTGACACTACATGCAGAATTGTGAATCTGTGTGAGTGTATACATAATTCCATCTTTTGTGTGTGTGTGATAGAGAGCAAGGGGATCCATATAGTTTTAATCAGATTGTCAGAGGGATCTTTGGTCCCCCAAATACTGAGAGCCTATAGACCTAGGACCCTCCTAGAGTAGAGACTTGTGCCTTGTTGTTTTGATTTAAATAAACACACAAAATACTTAGGAGAAAGAGTTTTTTCTTTCCCCAAAGCATATTGTTCATTCATTGAGGTCCTGCTATGGGCCAGTCTCTGCTGGATTCTGGGGTGCAGCCCTTAAATAACACAGATACAGGTTACGCCTTCATGGAGCTCAGAATTTGGTAGGGAAAACAAATATTGGACCCATGATTATAAAGTATGAAATGCTTTACTCAAAATTATACAGTAATTGTGGTTAGGTATAAAAGGCATACTTAATAGATTTGTCATGTATGGCAAAAGTAAAAAACTGGATTAAGATAAAATTTGATAGGATTCATGAGTTTCTGCTTTGGTAAAGACTGTGCTAAATATATTAGGGAAAGCAAAGATGAGTGAGACATGCATCTTGCCCTGAAGGAATTTTTAACATAGTGGTTTGCAACTCTGGCTACACATTAAAATCATTTGAGGTGAGAGGAGAAATAATAGGCAACTAATGTATTCTCACTTAGGTGGAAACTATTAAAATAGTATAGACTCTTTGAAGTAAGGTCTTGAACTTTCTTATAAAACTAAACATACACTTACCCTATGATCCAGCAATTCAAGATAAATGAAAACCTGTGTTACAAAAATATTTGTAGCAACCTTATTCATAATAGCCCCAAACTAGTAACAACCCAAATGTCCGTTAACAGGTGAATGGATAAACTGTGGTATACAGTGTGGTATTCAGTAAAAAGGAATGGCCTACCAATTCACACATCACGAATGAAAGAAACTTTATAAACAAATGTATGCAATGCATGGTTATATATGAAGTTCTGCTATAAGCAAAACTCTTCTATGGTGGATAAAAAAAAAATTGGGGACGTGAGAGTGGGAATATCGTAGGAATGGGCAGGCAGGAACTTTCTGTGGTAATGCTAATATTAAAAAAAAAAAAAAAAGTTGAGGAAAATGTCACTTGTGGAGCTGTAAACAAAATCTTGATGTCTTCTCCCAGCTCTCCTCTCTTCCCTGTCATCAATTTCAAATCTCTGGGTCCATGTGCATTTTTAAAAGCTCCTCAGATGTTTCTGTTATCCACTGAGATATGAAGGAATATTGAGTAGGATAAAGTACAAAAGAAAACATACTAGTTTTCTATTGCTCTTGTAACAAATTACTGTAAACGCAGCAGTTTAAAACAACACAGATTGATTATCTTACTGTTTTGTAGGTCACAGGTTTGGGTTGACTGAATTTTCTGCTCCAGGTCTCACAAAACCAAAGTTAAGGTACAGGCAGGCTTACCTCTCTTTCTGAAAGCACTGAGGGTGAATCCATTTCCAAACTCATTCAGGCAGAAATCAGTTCCATGTGGTTGTAGGACTGAGATCCTCATTTCCTTGTTGCCTGTTGGCCAGTGGTCATTCTCATCTTTTAGAAGCCATCTGCATTCCTTGGCTTCTGGTCCCCTTTCTCCATCTTTACACCCAACACCGATGGCTCAAGTCCTTCTCACTCCTCATAATCTCTCTGACCTCCCTTCTGCTTCATCTCTCCTCTGCTTTTTTTTTGGGGGGGGGGGGGGCGCGGTGAACATCTCCTGAGTAACTGTTCTGTCTTCCTCTTATGTTTTGGAGGGCTCGTAGAATTAAATTGGGCCCACCCAGATAATCCAGAATAATCTTCCTGTATTAAGGTCAACTGATTAATAACTTTAATTCTATCTGCAGAGTTCCTTCCCAGCAGTACCTAGGGAATGAGAAGTAAGCATGTTTAGAATTCTGTCTACAGTAGAGAATTACCTATAAAATGCTGTGGAATAATGAGAAATGACTTCCAACTAGGGAGCATTGGAAAACCTCCTTTGAGGAAGTGGAATTTAGTTGTCATTTAAAAGGTGGTTCTTATGGAGTCTATGGAGCTAGAATAGGAGCGAGAGCTCTGGATGGGGGTAATAGTTGAAGTGCCAGTGTGGAGAAAGGAAAGGTGACAATGTGTGATGCACTTAGAACAGCCCTTATCCCATGAATGCAATCCATGTGTATTGGTTATTTACAGTGAGTTATTTGAACCACTATAGCATAAAATCAGATTTTTTTTTAGAGTAAAATAGGAGGAATGTCAAAAAGTTACACATCTAACGTGTAGAAATATCATTTTTAAAAGGACTGGGCAATTTTGTAATGTGACTTTTGTGTCAACTTTTTTTTTGTTAGAACCCCGTAGATTTACATATGAAAGTCTAAAAAATGATTTACATATTTCTAAATTTTTTAGAACTCCAAATCTACTGAGGAAAACCTGGGGATTGTGGCCTTCCATGAAAGTAAACCACTCTTCCTTTATATTTCCCCACAATACTTAACTCTTGACCATTTTTAGTAGACTTTTTATCCTGCTATAGGTGGATGATGAAACATGAGTACAGTTGCAGGTTCTGTGTAGAGATGCCGTGGCCCTGTGGCATTTATCTAAAAACTGCATCATTATCCACTGATTTTTTTTATAGTAATTTCACATAAAGGAAAAATCCTTTTTATAAGCATTAAGTTCTTTGTACCAGTTATCTTCTTTTTACCTATTTATTTATTTATTTATTTATGGGGGTGATGAGGGGCAGAGGGAGAGAGAGAGTATCGTAAGCAGACTTCATGCCCAGCATGGAGCCCAACTTGGGGCTCGATTTCACAACACTGAGATCATGACCTGAGCTGAAATCAAGAGTCAGACACTTAACTGACTGAGCCACCCAGGTGCCCCTATTTATGTTTTTTAAAAAGATTGTGTATACATTTTTATGTTGAAACACACTCATCTATATAAAAAGTCTTAGAATACTTCCTGCCAACCTTTTAAAAATACAAAGGATGTAACTGCCTATGGTCATTTTTATTCAGCCTTCTAAAGGATGTGTACATAAAAGCTAGAATAATAAGACCAGCACAGCTAGCTCTGTAAACTTCTGGTGCATATTAAGCATTCTGGAGTCTTTCCAGACTTTTCTTCCTAGCTCTTGCCAGTGTCTGTCTTCTTTCCTTCTCTTTCCAACCTCCACCCAAAACTAAAGTGGTGGTCATGATGATTGGAGTCCTGCTAAAGGACACCCATTCTTCTTCTGTGTCATTTTTTACTAGCTTTGAGAGGAGAAATAGCTTTTTCTTGGAGTTGCTTTCTGCATTCTGAGTAAATAGTATATAAGTTATTCATACAGTAGTTAATTTAGCTATTTAGCACCTGCAAAGGAAGCACTGCTTTCTCCACCATGTTGCAGTCTTTTTCTTGTCACCATCCTGCCAGGATCTCTGCTGGTGTTTTGATTAAAACCCCATGCTTTCATATTCAGAATTACTGAGAACTCTTTTCTGATTTCATCTTTTTCCATTCATTTTCCCACTTTTACATGCTAAGGTATATTTTCCAGTAGTTCTAAGAGATTGCAGTTACTTTCACTTATTTCTTTCTCTTCGTATTTCCATAATGCTACTGACTTTGAGAGTATATATATTTTTTTGCCTGTCTACTACATCAGTTACATTTTTTTAAAATAGGAAAAATTGAATTAAAGATACCTGAAAACTAAACCTTTAGAAACTCTCTTAGGTAACTTCTTCAAGTTCTTATGTTCCTATATTTTCCTTGTTTATAATATTTTTAATTAAGCTTACTGTAAGGATTTTTCCAGTGCTGTTAACCTCCAGTAAGTGGTGTCAGTACTTTTGCAGGTACCCACATATATTTTTGTGAAAAGGCCAAACTCTGATTTATGATGTGTTTTACATTATTATTATTAAGAAATAGAGAATTATTTGGCAATATTTGCTTTTGAGAAGCCCTTTTTAACATTAAAAAACTGGTATGTTTATAAACTTCACGTTATTTCCTATGAGCAAAGGAGGCCATGAGCTGGCAGTTCTGAAACTATTACTAGGATTAAACAAATAAGCAAATAAACTGTAGATGATAAGAGACAGGTTTCTCTCTATAGGAGAAAGACATTACAATTTAGGGAAAGGGGTAAGGTTAAACCCTTTGGGTGTTAGATTGGAATTAGAGTTATCAGTATAAATTTATAGTTTTTAATGTACAGACACAGAAATGTAGCTGGGTGTGTATGTGCTGGGTTAGTATGCATACAGATATTTCCTAGTTCTGCCTGCTGAGAGGATCCAGAAGCAGTGACCTTCCTAGGATCCAGACCTTGGTTTCTAATTATTCACCAGTAAAAAGAACCAGGGCTCCTTGGAGAAGTGTTTAACTCTAGACCTGGGACAGGAAAAATACAAGGGGAGCCTAGAACATCTCAGGGGCATGCCAAAATAACATCTCAGGGCCAACCTGGAGAGACTCCCAAGGTCAAAGCTGGAATAATTTGAGCAAGGAAACGGTAATATTAGATTATACCCCATAGAACAAAATAAATATCCATTGAAAAATGCCTAACCTCAGTGTAAACATGAGAAAACATCAAGCAAACTCAAACTGAGGAATATTCCACAGAATAGCCAGTTCTCTTCAGAAGTGTCAAGGTCATGGAAGACAGAACTATCACAGATTAGAGGAGACAAAGAAAACAGAACTACCAAGTGGATCATAGGATCCTGGATAGTGTCCTGGAATAGAAAAAAGACAGTAATGGAAAAACCTGTGAAATTCAAATAAGGTCTATAGTTTAGTTAATAATACCATACCAGTGTTAATGTCCTGGTTTTGGTCATTATAGTATAGTTTTATAAGTTAACATTAGGAGAAGGCTGGATGAAGGGTATACAGGAACTCTCTGTACTATTTGTACAACTTTTTTGTAAGTCTAGAATTATTTCAATAGAAAAAGAGAAGATGCTGGGTACTTAAATGTACAAAGATGTGTGTACAAGGACATTAATTGCAGCATTGTTTACAAAAGCAAGAAATTGAAAATAATGCAGTTGTCCATTGGTAAGGGATTAAGTAAATTATGTTATACTCATATAATTAACATAGTTATTAAAAAGAACCACATAGCGTTATGTGTACTGATATGTATGTCATCGTGAAGGATTGAGAGTGTACAGTTTCATTCAGGCTATGTGGATTTTCATCCCCTCCTCAATACTTAAAACTGATTCTGTGACCTTGGGCAGATTATTGTCTTCTCTCGGCTCACCAGTTTCCTCATCTGTAGATTGGGAATAATAATAGTATGTACATAAGTACATGGACTGGCTATGAAGATTAAATGTGACAATCCTTGTAAAGCTTGTGCTAATAATACTTAGTACATAATATTGATAAAATATTAGGACTTTTATTTTCTAGGAATAAATGGGAAAAAGAAACCAAAATAACATTAAGAATCAAATGATGCCATTTCTGTTAAAAAAAAATTGTGGGGCACCTGGGTGGTTAGACCAAGAATCGGTAAGCGTCCGACTCATGATTTCAGCCCAAATCATGGTCTTGAGGTCATGGGATTGAGTCCCATGTCAGACTCTGCACTCAGCACCGAGTCTGCTTGAGATTCTTTCTCTCCCTCTGCCCCTCCCTCTGCTCATGCACACTCTCTCTCTCTCTCTCTCTAAATAAGTAAATAAAATCTTTAAAGAAAAAATAAAGTCTATTGAAAAACATATGTATGAATCTTAAAGATCAGATACTAATGCATTAATGGTGGTCGTGTTAGGGGAGGTTGGCAAATTAGGGAACTTGCACTTTCTAAGTTAAACTTTAAAAATGTATTTTCCATAAAGTATACAATTAGACAAGTGTATACAGCAGCTTTTAAAAGAAGCCTGCTATTAATAATTATTAAATAAAAATTATTAAATAGAAATAATTATTAATAGAAATGGAAACTATCTCTAAGGCTAAAGGAATTGGTTAGTCATTCTAGATGAGTCTTCAAGATCATATGACTTGTATTCTCTTATAGTGGAAAGTAGAAGAGGTTTGACTCTGTTCTTGGCTAGTCAGTATCTAATACCCTGCAACAAGGTTCTTGACTTGGAAAATGAAGAACTTAATGGCTCTAGCTGATTATTCTAGGCTGTGGAAGGTTATTGTGAGGATGAATGTGACCACCTTTTTGTCTTCATGGGATCTAACCCAAAAGGCCTAAATTGTAGAATTTAGCCAGAAATAAGTAGTTCTGGTAATTTTTATTAGAATGATTAAACTCTGGAGGAGAGCACCAAAATGATATAATCTCTAGGCTTATAGTTAAAAATAGGATAGGTATGAATTGCTTTTTGATCCTTAGATAGTGGTGGCCCACCTGAGTTACAGTGTAAGCCAGAATTCACTGATACGATAACAAAAGCCATTTATATTTGTATATAGCGTCGATAGAATATACATGTATGTAACCTGTAAATAACTACACATTTTCACATTTTTGAAGAATATCCTTAATTCATATTTTGGATATGACATCAACTTTTTTGTGGTTAAAAAGGTTTGTGTTTCTTGTTTGTTTTTTTTTTTCCTTCATTCTTGCTTCAGTACCTGTGATGTTTTGAAGTTCTTTATAGTGCTAGGGCTCTATGCTTGACCACTCTGATCTGTACAAGTCTATGCAGCAGATTCGGGTACATCTGTCTTTGTAGTTTTAGACTGTACTGGATTTCTAAAAGGATCACAGGGTGGAATTAGGATGAAATCTTAAAAATAAGTATATTCCAGGGATATGGGAAGACTATTTCTAGAAATTAGAATAAAAGGTAAAATGCTCTTCTGTTCTTTTGCATTTGTAATTCCTTTTTAATATCTTCCCTATAATAGACCTCTCAAATTTGAATCACTAAAGCTTTCCAAGGGAAAAAAGTGAAAATGTTGAAAGCATATTTTCCTCATTTGACTCTTGCTAATGTTTTTACACTCTTTCCTCCTGGTTTTGTTAAACATTTTTGTTCAAATATACAATATTGGTTGACCTGCTATTTTAAAAATCTTTTAGATTTCATTTACTTTTCACTTTTCCTTCAGGACTCCACCTGCTTTTTTCTTCTGTTTGCAACAGTCACTGTTTCATCCATGGTAACTGGATGGCAGAGAATTTTTCTTTTATGATAAAATTAGATGCAGTGCACTCAAGCCCATATTATTATATTGCAATCTCTGGGGAGCTTAACGTAGATAAGAGAGGGCATCCCCAAATGCAGTGTGCTTGTGGATAAGGTACTGACTGGTAGATCATCTTAGCACAAGATTGGGTTTCACAATGTTACATTTTAAAGGTACTGTTATGTATAGCTAGTGGCCACATATAAATGTAGAGTCCGTACGTGAATAGCACAGCTGGAATGTCAGTAGGGTTTTCCCACTTTTTCCTAAATACTTTAATCTGAGATAAATTCAGCTAGGTGTAGTGGGCACAGCTCATGTGAGCCAGTGCTATGAAGGTGGGATCATGATAGTGACAAGTCTAGGGAAAGAGCAATGGACTTCTGGAGTCACATCATCTTGGGTGTAGTTCTGACCCTGCCACTCACTGGCTTCGTGACATTGGGCAAATGATTGAAGTTTTCTGAAGATCTTTCGGTAACTGTAAAATGGAGATAACATTATATCCCCTTGAAGAGTTGTTACAAGAATTAAATTAGATCATGTATATCAAAATGTTTAGCACATCCTCTGGCTCATAACTAGTACCTTTCCATCCTACGTTACTTGTTCTAATCTACTTCTTGCTCAGTGCTTTGTTTTCTAATACTTAAAAGACAGATAGCAGAAAATATTACCTCAGTCAAATTTTAAAAATGAGAAAAAATTTTGAAAAATATATTACGTAAGTCCCTTTCGTATATTTGGACCTGAAAATTCTTATTGTAAGTTTTCTTTTGTCATTTCATTTTTTCATTCATTGCTGACTGTGTGTCAGAACATCTTTCTGGAGGATAAGCTCACACTCAGCAGAATAACTGAAGACACTGGGAGAGCCCTGAAGCAGATGTACTGAACCCTGGGGGAGCTAGAAGGTGTGGGAAGGTTAAGATTGGCTCCGCAGAGGAGGCTGAAGCAATGTTTAAGCAAAATTAGGAGGAATAGTAGACCAAGTGGCAGAAATAGAGGGAATAATTTGTTCATTTGGATCTGGGGATGAGTGAGAGAGAGGATTCTGGATGGCTGGTGGTGCCATTTCACTGAGATTAGGAATACATGGGCAATTTTATTAGAGCTGGAGGTAGTTTTAAAAGGTTATCTAGTCTGATGTCCCTGAAATTTTAGATGAGGAAACTGAGGAACTATTAAAGGTAGGCTCAAAGTGGTATTGAGATTTATTCAGGGTCCCTCAGACACTTTCCCTGCTTTATTAGGAGTGCAGTAATTTGATTGCTGAAAGAGTCCCTTAAGAATGGGATAGATATTGGGGAGGGTATGTGCTATGGTGAGCACTGTGAATTGTGCAAGACTGTTGAATCACAGACCTGTACCTCTGAAACAAATAATACATTGTATGTTTAAAAAAAAAAAAGAAGAAGATAGCAGGAGGGGAAGAATGAAGGGGGGGAAATCGTAGGGGGAGACGAACCATGAGAGACTATGGACTCTGAGAAACAAACTGAGGGTTCTAGAGGGGAGGGGGGTGGGGGGATGGGTTAGCCTGGTGATGGGTATTAAAGAGGGCAAGTTCTGCATGGAGCACTGGGTGTTATACGCAAACAATGAATCATGGATCACTACATCAAAAACTACTGATGTACTGTATGGTGACTAACATAACAGAATAAAAAAAAAGAATGAGACTAAAGGTATGATGTGTTTTACTTGAGAATTTTACACATGAAACACCAAGGCATTCCTGTCTTTGTAGCAAGAGAAGGTCACTGCAAGCTGTCAGAATTGAGGAGGAGGAGTGAAGTGGGGAAAAAAAAAGGTAGAGCTGAGGTCAGATTCTGAGGAGTGAGTAGGTTGCCAACACCCACTGCCAGTAAAAGCAGTGTGGGAGTGATCCAGGGTGAGTTAACACAGCAGGAGCTGTCTGCCTGGAGCCCGGGTCAGTGTCCGGTTCATCAGGCCAGTTGGAGATCAGAGCTGGGGACAGAGGACAAGGAGGCAAGGCCGTGTTATATGAGTGGAGTTGGTGCCGAGAAATAACATGGGAGCCACTGTGGAGGTGGCCTGAGGACCTCTCCTACAGGCCGGCCTGCCACCATTGCTCTGCAGTGTTTGGCTGACATCTAACATCTGGCAGTTTTGTTTCTCTGAGCGTTTTCATGAAAAAGAAAGTTACCAAGCAGTCTCTTAGCCCAGATTTGATGTTACGTTATTTGTGGTATCTTGAAAATTCTTTTGGAAAGAACCTATGTTCTAAAAATAGCTAATAGTGTCTGCCTTCGGCTCAGGTCCTGGGATCAAGCGCTGCTTCTCCTTCTCCCTCTGCCACTCCTCCTGCTCATGCTCGCTCGCTCGCTCTCTGTCAAGTAAATAAATCTTAAAAATAAATAAAAATAGCTCATAGTGTTAATTTCATCTAGTCTTATATAATTAAAAATACTTGGTTTTTATTTTTTTTGCTACTAAAAAATAGGATAAGTTAGAAATCTGTGACTATGTTTATTAATAAGTAAAAAGTAGACGGTATTTATAAAATGGACCTCTTTTCTATAACTATTAGACACATGATAAATAGAAGTTTAAAAAATAAATTTTGGAGTACATAATCCTGTTCTTCATTTCCAACCCTATAATAAAACACAGATGTTTTAGGAAATTTTATGGTTCACCATAGAGTTCAAACAAATCTATTTATATTTGATGTTTCCCAGGTTTGCCCAGCCCTCGGTTTCTTTAAATACTGATGGTATTTCAACAGTGAGCCTACAACTAATAATTAAGCATAGGAACACCCATTTTTCTCCTTACATATCCCAGTCTTCTTTCTTGCACAAAGATTTGTTTATTGCCTAAAGTCTATTTCTGCTGGGAGAATCATATGTTTCCCTGTTACTGATTATAGCTGAGCATAGTTTTCAATCTAAATGAGTTTTTCAATTGCTTAGTATTTTCTTTCTTAAAGATACGTATCACTAAATTCTCATCCACTTGAATTTTTCCTGCTTTTCCATATGTGCCTTCCAAAATGATTTTTTAATGTTGAACTTATTTATTAACTGAATCACTAAGTAAAAATCAGTCTTTTGTACGAGTTGTTCTGGCAGGTGCCAGAGGTTCTTAAAAGGAAAAGAAAATCATTCTTATGGTTGTTTTTGTCTTATAAACATATTAAGACAATTTTAGGGAAAAAATGACTAGAATTTCTTACAGAACACTTTTTATTTTTTTTATTTTTTTTGAGAGAGAAGAGGTAGTTAGAAAGCTTACCTTTGTTTTTTAGCAATCCAAGAAGACCATTTCTGGAACATGATCAGTTCATTAAAGGTATAATCAACCCTTCTACCTGTGTGATGTTTATATCCCTTTCGTTCAGCCATTGTTCTGGTAACTAGTATGAGTCTTCATTTTGGTGCTGAGTAAGGTACCAGTTTGGCATTCAGACCTACTCATGTTATGGTTTAACCTATGATAGAATTGAGATACCCAATAATGAGTAGAATTTTCAAAATTTAATGTGCAATGTGTATGGTAGACCCCCTTTATAGGATGATTACTGTGTGGATTCACATGTACCACCTGGTGGATTGTGTCCCCAGAAAAAAGCAGCTACATGTAGTAAAACATATTGGTTCTGACAACATGGATGTTATTTAGTCATAGATCATTAGGGTTAGAAAGTCACTCGTGATACGATTCTGATGAACCCTCTCTGTTAACAAATGAGAAAATGGGTTTCAGGGAGATAGTGACTTATTCAAGGTCCTAGTCAATATGGTGAGGCAAAAACAGAATAGAGAGGAGTAAAGCTAATTCTGTTCCCCACTGCCATGGTTTTCCCACCTGCCAGGATGCCTCTAATTTTGAAATGACATGCAAAACTGATTACTGTCAAGTCATGATAATAGTCTGTGATGCAGATGCTAGGGTCTGGAATTAACAGTCAGTTCTGTTTTTTGCCAGTGACCCATGTCAGGGATTCAGATTTCCTGATTCCCACTGCTTTGTCCTTCTCCCAATCTCACACTGAAGGACTTTTTTTTTTTTTTAAAACTACTTTTTTTTTTTTTTTTTTTTAAGATTTTATTTATTTATTTGAGAGAGAGCGAATGAGAGACAGAGAGCATGAGAGTGAGGAGGATGAGAGGGAGAAGCAGACTCCCCGCTGAGCAGGGAGCCCGATGTGGGGCTCGATCCCGGGACTCCAGGATCATGACCTGAGCTGAAGGCAGTCGCTTAACCAACTGAGCCACCCAGGCGCCCCTGAAGGACTTTTAAGATCAAGCAAAGACAGAACAACAGAATAGCACAACAGAATCCCTGAGTTCAAATGATAGTTCTACCATTTTCTAGCAGTAAGCCCTAATTTTCTCATTTGTGAACTAATGCACTGTTTCTCAGCTGTGGCTATGTTAGCATCATCTGGGAGAATTATAAAGACAACCCAAAGCAAATCAAAATAGGCTTTACCCCGAGAAAGCTCTGATTTTAAGTGATCCTGGATGGGGTTAGTATTGTTTTTAAAGCTCTTCAGGTGATTCTAATGGACAACTAAGCCATCAGACCTGATAACTTTGAAGTTCCTTTCAAGTTCTAATATTCTGCGATTCTTAGATTTTTTTAAATGTCATCTAGTCCAACTCCTCATTCAGCATAATCATCCCTTAGTATTTGAAAAGTGGCATCTTATTTTTATGTCAAAATGTTGAAAGATGCCTAATTACCATCAGAAATCTTAGATTCTTAAAAAGTTCTTTTCTGATAAGCAGCCAGATTTGCCTGTGGAGAAACAGATAACTCTATTTATTTATTTATTTGATGACTTTTCTAATATTTGAAGATTACTTTTATGATTCTGCAAAGTTACCTCTTAAAGCAGACTACTCCCAACTTTCCATCTCTGTTGATGTGACAATATGTCCATATCCTAATATCCTGCTTGTCTTGCTCTGGGGATAACCTGGGCGGCTATCATCTCTGTGATGTGTATTCCCTAGAAGTGAACACAATCCCTTGATGATCACAGGAGGGAGCCCTAGGGGGTTTTGGTGATTGTCATCCTCTGAAACTCTTTTTGAGCATAGGGTTAATGAAAGTCCCTAGTTTCAGTAAATAATTATTTACTGACCCTCACGGGTTTACAGATATATTCACTAATAAATACCATAGATAATATAATCCCCAGCATTTTTGAATTCTTACGTACCAGGCATGGTTCTAGTGTTTTAAGTATATTAATACATTTGATTCTTGGAATAACCCTATCAGGTAGATATCATTATCATCTTCATTTTATAAATAAAAAGAAGAAACTATCCAAGAGCATGACAGGTAGGTATCTTGCCTCTGATTTCACAATGGGTGGCAGAGCTGGAATATGAACAATATAAGGCATTTTACTGCAGAACCTGTAATCCTTTAGCTTTTCAGTAGAGGTCTCCTCATCTGTAACGTAAGAATCTTGATTTCTAAGTACCTTGACACCTCCAAGTTCTTCTGATTCTATGTAAATTAACAATAGTATATTGATACTAATCAATTTAACATAGTATATTCAAAGAAAACAATCTTCAGCTCCTTAGGCCTATTTCTAAAGCCAAGAATTTTTCATTTATTTTGTTATAAATCACAGATACATTGCCTGACTTTGCACAAGAAATTAATCTTTTTATTTTATAGTAATACAGACATGCATACATGCATAAACATGTAAAATAAAGGAATTTAAATTCTGTTCATTCATCCCTCATCTAAAAGTCTAGACAGAGGCTGGCCTGAATCTTGTTATATTTCATAGAATTCTAGAATTCTAGAGTTTCAAGCATTGTGACTCATGATATGAATTACCCTTAGTTTGTAATTGTGGAAGTTGGAAGTTAAAGAAGTTATATGGAGGGCATAAGGCTTATGCTTATACCTAAATAGGTAAACTAAATTTTAGGAGATATGCTCAAATTTGTTATAATTACATGCTGTTTTAAGAAACTTCAAGCACTGGGGCACCTGGGTGGCTCAGTCGGTTAAGTGTCTGCCTTCGGCTCAGGTCATGGTCTCAGGGTCCTGGAATCGAGCCCCGCATAGGGCTGCCTGCTGGGCGGGAAGCCTGCTTCTCCCTCTCCCACTCCCCCTGCTTGTGTCCCCTCTCTCGCTGTGTCTCTCTCTGTCAAATAAATAAAATCTTTAAAAAAAAAAAGAAACTTCAAGCACTTCAGAAGCTACTTTCCATAAAAACAATTTATATGCTAATTATGTTATTTTTATTTATTCTTTAAAGTAGATTTTTAATGAATTCTGCTAGACAATCTTTGTTCAATTTGCCAAATAAATTTTCTAAAAGATAATTTTATTATTCAAATGAGTGTTTCTTCAATTGACTCAAACAGAAAGTTTCTGACTATATCATTGAAAAATCATTGAAAGAACCCTTGTTGATATCCAGTAATCCTTTGTGTTCTCACAGTTTCACCGGCCTGAGAAATTTGTATTGATTCTAAGTTTTTATGAATACTGTTTCTTAGTCCTTGTCTGATTCATTCTAAAAAGCTCAGTCTTTCTGTGTAAGGCTTATACTCAAGGTTGCCAGTAAAAACCATGCTCCTGGGGAATAGAAACATTTCAGAGAAAAATTGACCTTGTAGAACTTACTCTCATCTGATTACTTTAGCAGGTATGTTTGTATGGCTGGTAACAGAATATAAAGTATAAAAGCTGCAAATAAAGCATTTCTTTCCAGTGTGACTCTTAACCTTCGGAGTAGTGTGTCTACTTGTGCTCATTTGCAGTCATGTCTCAGCTCAGTAGATTTTTCTGAACTCATATTGTGAGCATCTCAGCCATCAGTTGGATTGTTTATGCCAAGGCCTTGGTGGTCTTGTGAATATGTGCCAGTATTACACTCTAAATTACTGGCTTTAGGAGTTTATGGAAACACAGTCTTTGATGTGAAGATCCGACTTTCCCTTTAACAGCAGAATTTTAAGTTTTCATCTCCGATGAGGACTGTTGCTTTTGTAGTACAGAAAAGCTTTGTAATGACGCTGCTGTTCTTTGGAAGCTTTTGATTTCAGCTTTAGAAAGAATGATTTAACACCTTATAAAACATCAGAATGAGAAACTGTGATCTTCCTTTCTTTTTGTTGACTTTGATATTTATAGTCATGGGCTCATAGACTTAAATGGGGATGAGATGGGGCTTGAAGATACTCTCGCCCAGTCACCTCATATATAGGTGACTCTACCTGGCACCATGCATTTGCTCCTTTTATGTCTCCCCATGACACGAAGAGCTCCATGAGGGCAAGGAGTTGATTGGCCTTATTCACTGTTGTGTCCCCAGTGCCCCAGTAGGTGAAGAACCTAAGACTTAGGGAGAGAAAAAAGACTTACCCAAGATTGTCCAGCCCAGTAAGTTGCAATATATGACCTAGACGCTTCATCTTCTGACTACAAACTTTGTGCCTTTTTATGATTAAAAAAATAGACTTGGGATGCCTGGGTGGCTCAGTTGGTTAAGCGACTGCCTTCAGCTCAGGTCATGATCCTGGAGTCCTGGGATCGAGTCCCGCATCGGGCTCCCTGCTGAGCAGGGAGTCTGCTTCTCCCTCTGACCCTCCCGTCTCTCATGTGCGCGCTCTCTCTCACTCATTCTCTCTCTCTCAAACAAATAAAATCTTAAAAAAAAAAACTGGCTTTTAAAAAAAAAAATAAAAAATAAAAAAATATACTTTACTTGGGTGTCATAATTATTTGGGGGCCTTAATCTGTATAAAAAGGCAGAGTCATACATAGTTTACATTTATTAAATACTGTTTTTCAGGTGTATAGACTCCTTCATTGAACCCCTAGAGGAAAACTCATTGATTGAGTGTATTTTTATCCATATTTTTATAGGTGAAGAAACTTGGACTTTAAAAGATTAATTTACCAGGGGTTCTATACAGAGTCAGAGAGCCAGGATTCAAATCTTTTTTCTTCCTCCCAAGTTTAGTGATCTTTCTACTTTTGCCTTTTATGTGGGGGCCAATGTTTGTCGGACTAAAGAATTATAGAGGCCCAAAGTAACAGTAACTGAAATTATTTAGCCTTCTGTGTCGCAGACCTTAATACCTGTAAAATTTGCTAGGTGAGTGCTAGTTTAGCCTAGAGGTCTCTCTTTAAAAGATAGCAAAAGAAGCATCACTTCCCAGTTTCTTTCATCTGTGGTAGTCAGTGTTGGCCTCCTGTGTGGTCTGACATGAAGGGCTTTTCTGCTCCCTTATCTTTTTCTCATTTCCCCATAATTACACTTGGATTTCCTCATTTTGGTCTTATATGATTTGCAGGCTTCAGAGCTTTCCTGCTAAATTACAGATACCCCTGAGATGGTGTGGTATTGGATTAGTTGAAGACTAACATCTATAGCTGGCAGAAAAAAATTAACCTCTGTTGTTTTTATTATGGAAAATGGAGAGGAACAGTGACAAACTGGGAAATGAGTGGAAGTCACTGTGACAGAGCATATTTGTCCACATTCTTTGCAAATGATAAACCTCTTATCCAGTGGAATTTTGTCGAGGCTCAATTGGACTAGTTTCTTGGGACTCAGGATTATCTCATTACATCTCCACTTTGGTATATAAACCCATCTGCCAACCATTTTTTGGGAAAAGTCATGCATGAGTAATACCACTGTTTCCTATACACGGAGATTGGAGATGTCAAGAGGGGTTGGTGTTCTGCAGCACTGCACGTTGGTGCAGGAGAGAGGCAGCTGCCTGTCCACAAGAGCTGCTATGTTACTACCTCCATTTATCACTTTTATTTTTCAACTGTGGATATTCCAGTATTTACTTCTTCTAAGAAAGATGTTAGAAACATGATCTTTTAAAATCATGACCCTAAGAAGTAGAACTTTTTTGAAAAGAACTTTCCATCTTTTCCCCTAACAATTTATGTATTCTTTACCTGGTACTAAATCCTTGTATATTTTGTTTACAACATACATTTAGCTAAAGGTACTAAGAGACACAGGGACGGTTCTATAGACTCATTCTTTTGTTCTCTATTTCTATATTTTAAAAGAATTCTAATTAGATGTTATCATCGAGGTTGCTCTCTGTGAAGATATTGTCTGCACTGCATCTTCCATTTTGTTCTTTTCTATTCTTCATTGGGTGAAGAGTCAACGGTAGGAAATAGGGTATATTGGCAAGAAAAGGCACTTAATTTTGGCCATTTTTAATCTTTTCTCTTGATTTCCTTTATGTTACAGTGGTTTCCAGTAGTGGGGCTTATGACAGATTGCTTACAAAGATGGTCACCTGTAGTTCTTCCCATCCCTATTTGCACATGCTGTTCACCCATCAAGAGGGTAGCATCTTTCCCCTCCCCTTGAAGTCTGGGCTGGCCTAGTGGGACAGAATGTGGCAGAAGCAGTGCTGTGAGAATTACAAACCTTAGAAGGGGGCAGTTTCTGAGCCACTGTGTAAGGAAGGAAGCCCAAGCTATCCTGCTGGAGAGGGGAAGCATTTGTAGTAGGAACTCCAAAGCTCTGCATCCTGCAACCAGCACCACTTCCAGACATGGGAGTGAGGTACCTGGATCCTCCAGCCCCAGTTAAGCCCGGCTGACACCATGTGGGGCAGAGGTAGGCAGTCTCCTTGGAGCTCTGCCCCAAACTGCACATCCACAGAATCATGGCGAATAAAACAGCAGGTGTTACATGCCACTGGCCTTTGTGGGGCAGCGTGTTGCAGAGCAATAGGTAATCAAGACAGGATTTTTATTGCTTCCAAATCTTTCTTCTTTTCGCATAGCTGTTTATTAATTGTCTAAGTATATCCATGAACTTGTATTCCTGAGGGGGTCTGCTACCTGATCAGTATTTTGTTTGTTGTGGTAAAAATTTGTTAACATTCTTTAACAGCGGTTTCTCATTTTGTTCTTTACCAGCTTTATATTTGTCTTCACTTACAGCAGATTCTGTGTCTCCTGAAATGCCCCTGAGAGAGGTCATTTCTCTGGAGCACACAGAGAGACCAATTTCTCATAGTGTGTAGAAGACAAAAAAATTACTCCTGCCTTGCAAAAGAAAAATAATGAAACAAAGAAAAGATAACCTATTTTCTCTAAAGAGTATTTCCTTGCTACTACATTAGACCATACTCACCTCTCAGACTCCACGAGTAGCTGAACATTGTGCTCATTGGTGGACAAAGAACATGCAATGTACATTCCTATTGAAATTGTAAGTATTCCCAGGAAAAGTTAGAAAGTAATTATTTCGTTTTACTGTAAATTTTCTGGAAGGATCTGAAACCATTTTTAAGAGTATGACTTTTAATTTCCTCCTGAGCAGAATGAATGCTTATACTGAGATCCTTGTATCAGCTTCTATAAGCAATTTCCTTTGAAAACTCAAGGTAATATTTTTCTCATTTTGTTGTCAGTTTTTTATACTTTAATTAAAGATTTATCATTTTTTCTGTTGTCTCTCTGTCTAGGAATTTCTTTCTTCAAACTCTCCCAAATAGTTGACTAAAAAGAATTACTGGAATTATGTTTGATCAGGCAATAAAGTTTAAGTATCAAATGGATAGAAGAGGCTGGATTTAGAGGATCTGAGTTGTCTTTCTTAATAGAGAGAATCGTATCAGGCCCACCTTAATGATTTATTTACCATTTCACTTACTTCCAGTCATTATTTATGGGGTAACACAATTCCATGAGTTCAGTAGTCAGTAGTTAGAATAAATGTTTTGCTGTTTGATGAAGAGGGTTCTTTGGGGTGGTGGGGGAGGAGACAGTTTTCTAGAAAAGGCTGAAGGGAATGATTTTTAGGACCAAATTCTCTCTCCTTCATTTTATTTAAAAATGTTTTCCAGGCGCCTGGATGGCTCAGTCAGTTAAGCGTCTGCCTTCGGCTCAGGTCATGGTCTCAGGGTCCTGGGATCAAGTCCCACATCAGGTCATGGTCTCAGGGTCCTGGGATCAAGTCCCTTCTCCCTCTCCTCCCCACTTGTGCTCTCTCTCGCTATCTCTGTCTCTCTCTCTCAAATAAATAAACAAAATCTAAATATATATATATGTATATATATATTTTCCACCTTACCTAGGTACATGTGAATTTCTGCTTGGTTACCATCTCTCCAACCCTAAAACACTATTACATACTCTTAACAACCTGTAAGGCAGTGGTTCCCGCTGGACATTTGGCAGTGTGTGGAGACATTTTTGGTTTTTACAACTTGAGGTGGGTAGGTGCTAATCATATTTAATGCACGGAGACCAAAGATGCCGCTGAACATTTTGCATTGTGTAGTATCTGGCACACAGGAGGTGTTAATTAAATGAGTATTAAATGGATGAATGAGAGGTCAGTGAATGTAGCAGTGGATACAGTGTGTCTTCCTTCTCTTTCCTCAAAGATACTAAAAGTAGGCTTTGTTAAAGATCAGATTGCTAGTTCAGGTAGAACCCAGGGTCTTCTTGTTAATATGCATAGATAAAAGGTTTTTGCATTTCCTACACACAACAGAGATGAAAGCTAAATAATTTTTTTAGGTATAATGTGTGTGTGTGTGCACGCACGTATGTGTGTTTATATTAGAGATACTTGCCACTTATCAACTAGAGATTAACAGATTAAGGTATTAACAGATGAGAATTAATGGCAAGGTTGATCACACCATGGTACTTTCATCCTTAAAATGTCAGGTCCTCATTTTGTTGTCCTAGGGTTGTGGAATGCATGTGATTTTTTTAGAGCTGTTCCAAAGTAACATTCCCCGTTAAGAACATCTCAAAAGAAGTGGTATATTGGGAATAACACAGTGTACTATTTGTAATTAGTAAAAAGCAATACTTTAGTGTATTTCTTACTTTTGAAAGTCAAGAACTAGTATGCCAAATGATGCGCCTATTTTAGAAAAGGGGCAGCTTTTTTGTTTTATGATGCTTTCTTTTCTAGTCTCTGTGGAATTGTGCCTTCGCTATTTTAATGAAAGAGGAAATAAATGAATGTGCTAAATAATGAGAGTTTTTACTGGGTAGAAACATTGTTTAATGCACTGGGGCAATATTATTTAAAAAATTTGAATTAGTAACTTCCTCAGAAGGAAGAAGGTTTAGCAGGGGATTTATTTCCCTCTCCTGTGTAGTAGGCTAGAAACAGGGATATTAGGGATTTTCCCCAAGAATAGCATTTATATTTTTTCATAGTGTCCTCATTTCATTCATGGCCCAGAGCGAGTGCTAGCTGTTTTGAGGAAGAGCAGTGTTTAAAGATAATGTATGAGACAGGTGCTGGGTAGTTCTTAATACACAGTTCTAAAAATTGTCCATTTAAAATCCATACCTTTTCTAATTCATACTTAGAAAACTGCATCTTTTTTGTCTTGGGAGCTGTGGATTCTGTTTATCCCTTTTATCTTTGTTGCACACTTCTTTTCTTTAATGTAATGGCATGTTCTCAGGAATACTATATGAGTCTAGATTTAGTCCTCTGTCTTGAGATAATTTCAGGTGACAGTCCCAAACAAGATACCACATTTGGACAGAACTCAGTATTGAATATGGACTAATGTTAGAAACTGGTGGTGGATTAAAGGGAGCTAGTAAATTCGAAGCAAGAAATTAAACGGAAAGCAGAACCAGTTTAAACTGTTTCGTTAGCTCATTGCTTAAACTTCTACACATTGCCTGGTAATTATGGGAATCTATAGGATTACAGGTTCTGAGAGGAGTCCAGTTCAGAAATCTCTGCTGACTAGCAGAGGAAGTTCAGAGTCCCAAAGGGGGAAAAAAATTAGAGACTTAAGGTTCATATAGTTGATGAAATCTGCATTTGCATTTAAAATTGCTTGTTAGTTCAATTACTACATTTTAAAATTACTCTTGTTTGTTTGTTTGTTTGTTTGGATGGGAAAGGAGCCAGAAGAATAAAAATTTTCAATCAATGTTTTCAACACTGCATCTTTTTGAACAGACATTTCAGGATACAGAGAAAATGTAAGACCACAAGGATTTTATTCTGTGTTTTTCCTACAAGGAATTTATTCTCTAAACTGAGAGAACGAACACGTAAGGCCTCTCCCTTTCTTTTGCCCCTTCTCAGCTTCCCTCTCGTAATCATTTTGATAGCCCATACTTTTTTTTTTTTCCCTTTGAATGGGAGGGGACAACTGAAGATGATTTCCAGGCCCTTCAAACTCTGATCCTTCCCAGTCCTGAAGCTTGAGCTCTTTTCTTGTCCTCTTTGTGCTCTGAACTCTCAACCTATTGAACTTCTTTCAGTACCTGAACACCTTCTACTCTGTCTTGCTTCTAGGTCTTTATTCATGCTATTCCCTCTGCCTCAAACATACCTCCCCACTTTTTCTCTGGCTAACTCTTACTCATCCTTCAGGTCTTCCTTTGCATGTCCCTCTAAGAAGCCTTCCCTGTTATTGACTTCCAAGTTAAATATCCTTCCTCTTTCATCCATAGCACCTTGTTTCTAGCTGACTTTAATGTTTACAGGAGACTCTAAGTTTGGAGAAGACCAAGACCATGTCTGTCGTGTTCACTGGTGATCGCCAGCGCCCGACCCAGAGCTTGAGGCACAGCAGGCTCTCAGCTGTTCACTGAATACTTGGCATGAGTATTTAAGTGCTAAGTTGGATGAAGAGAAAAAACACTGAGGATGGAAGTGATTGTAAAAGTGGGGATTTGACCTGAATTATAAGCTCCTTCATCGAAGGGAGAGTGCGGCACATTCTTTCTCCTACTTCCCTTTCTTGCTTTCTTCTGTTTTTCTCTTATTCTTACAACAACTCATTCATTCATCCAGCAGATATTTTTTGAGGTCCTAATATGTTTTCAGCATTACTATAGGTGCTGAAGATATAAAAGTGAAAAAGTCTTGCTATGGTGGCATTATATTCTGATGGACTAAATGGATAAAAATGATTAAATCTGAGTATAGAAATTAGCAAGCTGGTAGGGCAACGAGGAGGGCCAGGTTGATGAATAAGGTATGTTGCAAGTTGGACTTTGAATGGCTCCCCTTAAGAGCATAATTTTACTTTGGAAAGTAGGTGGGTAATGGAGAAGTATATATAGCTTTTGAGTAAAGGAGACTTTTAGTCTGTAATTAGTATGCAGCAACTGAAAGTAAAAAGGCCAACTTAGACAAGATTGCCAAAATAGGGGTAAAGATACCCAACTTGGAATAGGGTAGTGGCAGAGAGGTAAAGATTTTTAGAAGAGACATTGTGTGTGTGTGTGTGTGTGTGTGTGTGTGTCTGGGGGTAGTGTTTGGACTTCTTTTTAATTCAGCAATTTAGTTTCTGAAGAAAATGTCCTAGATGATAGACTGCCTGGATAGAGGAGATAAAGGAGAGAGATAAATTAAGACTATACATTTAGAGCCCAGAAGAGCAATAGGAACCCTGAGAAACACAGGGGCAGGAGTTTTGGCTGGAATTAAGATATTTTGCATAAGTTGAATCAGATTTCATCAGACTTAGGTTTATTCAGTTGATGCTTATTAAGCTCCCACACTGTATCATTCTCTGGAGGTCAAACAGCTACACGAGAAACAGCTACAGGAGACCAAGACCGATGAGGCCTGTGCTGCCATAAAGTTACATTTTAATGGATACCCAGATGAGGGGATGGAATTGTAGATCAGGGTTTGGCAATCTGCTGTAACAAATATGAGTTGAAGTCATGGGATATCTAGGTAGCCGATAATCTTGTAGTTTATTTAAATTTTTATATGTAGGGTTTGATATAATGGTGTTATAATTGTAATCAGTTATGGCAATTGGAATGAAAATAAAGAAAAAAGATAAGAGAAAATCAGGGAATTACTGTGAATCTTTTAACCAGCTATACTCCTTTTCCATATGTGGAAAAAATATGGAAATACAGACATTTCTTTGTCTTTAAATTCTGAGCTGTCATTTTATTAAAGTTCAGTAACTTAATGTCTCTCTCTGCTTATTACTTGGCAGGATCTCACTAGCTCATCGATGTCAATTTAGGCTTGTCTCCAACAAACGCATGAAAGAAATAGAGGCCAGTAATTCATATGATCTTTAAATAGATTTAGCACATGAGTGCCTTTCTGGGTTTAGGGAAGTGGAGTAAGGAGAGACCCACAGTCCTAGCTTCTGTTGTCTTTGTCTTCTTTCAGTAATGGCCCTGAACTGGGAGGTTAGTGTCTTGGCTCAGAGATAAGGATGGTTTGGCATTGATTCTTCTGTTGCTATCTCAGGCTGTTTTTTTCGTCCCCAAGAACAGCACTCTCAGTGGGTGTGGAAGTGGGTGGGACGTGAAGCAATGGCTCGTTGCATTGCCTGGCTACCGCTTGGCATTTCTTCCCTTTTTCTTTCTCTCTGCGTCATCGCCACTAGTGCCACTAATTTTACTTACCCCACCACCCTTATTCTTGGGAGTGGCCCCGTGTCTCAGCAGTATATTCTCTTTGGAGGTGTGGCAATGTTCTCAAGAAAGAATCTAGGAGACATTACCCATCCCATCTTCCAAGGTTAATGCTAGAGGAATTCATGAAGGACATAGAGTGGGAGAGCGAGAAAGTCCCTCTCCCTTGATCTTCTACTTTTCTCTCTGATTGTCTTTTACTTGGGACATACCCTAAGTGAATATATACAAGATGCCTCGGTTGCAAAAGGGAAGGATTTAACATGGGACATAAGGTAGAAGGGTTGTAAGAAAGAGTGCCAACCCCATTCCTTCCAGTGATTCCAGAAATCAAAAGCAAGCCTCCTTGAAGGAAGTATTTTTACCCCCTTAGGACAAAGTGTGATTGAGAGACCTGGTTTTCATCTTTTTCTTTTTTTTTTTTTTTTCCAGATCCCAACCAAAGAAGTCTATAATACTAGTTTCTTCCAAGCTCAGATCCTACTTACATCTCCTCCTTTATCTATTTCTGTCCCTATCTGTTCGTAGCCTCTCTTCTCAAAGCTAGCTATTTTCTAAGTTTCCTAAAGAAGAAAGAATTCTTAGGGCTTGTATTGAGATAGACCTTAAAGGATGAATAGGTTTGGGGTGGGGTGAAGGTGGGGTGGAGACTTATTATGGACATGGGTTACAGAAGAAATAACATGATTGGGAGCCAATAAATCGAACATGTTTTCTACATTGAAAGCCTAAGGAAAGGTTATTTGGCAGAAAAGAACTAAGAAATTAGGATTTGCTCAGTGATCTACATGGGAAAATACAGTTCACTTTATCTAAGTCTTAAAATCTTTCTAGGTAAGTTTTTTTTTTCCCGCCTGATTGATAACTTTGCCCCAAGCTCACCTGCCCACTTCAGATCATCCAGTATTCCTGTCTAGTGGTTAGGATTGTTCTTTGTTCATTGTCCTTTTACTTCCCCCATATCCAGGAGTAAATAATTTATCCCCACACTCCTTGTTCTAGTCTTGCCTTCATTTATTCCTTCCTCTATTTATTTATATGTTCATGTGTTCTAGAATCATTTGTTAAGCAGTATTTACCTTTCTCACATTAACCATTACACGTTCACATTAAATTTTATTCCCACAGTGGAAAGAATTATAAAGAGGTGTCTAGCTGTAATAGTACTGCTGTTTGCTTTGGCTACTCAGTATGTTGTTGCCTCATTTTTCTTCTGGTGATAGACCCCTTGATAATAGGCATAGGCATGCCTGATGCCAAGATCTCCACTCTGCGTAATGCTTCCGCTCTCACCTGTGACCCAAGCCCTAGGCTTATATTTTTGTCTTCTTTTTAGTATATCCATTCTTTAATGTCTGTTAATGTTTACTTCCAAAAGAATAATTTTCTATGTAACTTTCCTTATGCATGTAGGCTTACAGTCCTTTACTTAATACGGCTGTGATAGCAGATCACTGTTCTCTGGTATGTGTAGATACAGAAGTGGCCTCTGACATTAATTTCTGCTTCAGGGAACATGAGATTTAAAATCAATAAATGGTTTTTGCAGTGACAGTGTGTGGGAGAATCAACTCTTCTCTAAAAATTAAGTCAGAAGAAAAACATGTCCTTAAAATATATTATTTTTATGCACTTGGCTTTCATAGGATTGTTTATTTATAAAGGGCCGCTGTGCTTTTCTCTGTTTATACCTACAAACTTCATTATTTCATAAACAATGCAGTGCGACTGACGCACTCTTTGAACTATTACTGTATATGCAGCCCTGGGAGAAATGGTGATGGAGGAGCAGAAGGAATAGGTTTCTGTTCCTTTCCTTGAGAACTCTATGTGTATGTGTATATGCGTGTCTAGGTGTGTTTGTGTGTGCTTTTTATATTTGAGAATTAACAAAATAGAAAGGGAACTCTGTCATGTCTTTTTGTATTTATTTCAGGATGTTGTTTGGTGCTGGGCATTTAATAGATCTTCGGTAGAGAAATGCTTATGTGACTAATTTGGGTTACATTAAAATAGTTGACGGAAGGATCCTTTTAATGACTTGCTGTAAAATGAAAAAAATGACTGGATGATGAAATCCAAAAATGAAAGAAAAATTACATCCATATTGGCACAAAGGCATTTGAGGAATTTGCATACCTAAGTGTTACTTATGGCATTTTGCTTTCTTGAAGATGAATAACAACCATAATATTGATGATTATGTCTAGTCTCTTCAAAGGAGCTGGATCACTGGTGTGATTTATAGCCGTATACCTTTCAGTTGCATCTGAGTTCATGTACAGCCAAAGGCAGAAATACTGTGTCACTCCTGAGAGGCATGAGTTTGACTATGCTAATTCAGTGTGGCAGGATTTTTTCACCAACCTCCTATTTGTCCACTTATATGCTAGTGCTATGGAACATATTTTGAAAGTATAAGTTCTGGTGTATGTCCTTGATCTTACAGTTTAAGTGAGGAAACAAACCGGGTAATGTATATGCAACAACTAGCAAAGGACATGACATTCTGTAGTTGGTAATGAATTATGGGTTTTGCATAAGAGTGCTATAAGAGTTCAGAAAATGAGAACTTGGCGGATACGTGGTACTCCAGGGAAGCTCTATTTGTGTGATGAATTTTGAATGGGCCTAACAGATAGATGGGATTTAGACAGATGGGAAGGGTGCTTATGGTGGGGAGGAAAGGGTATTCTGGGGTTAGAGAAGAGCACAGTATTAGTGTTGGATAGCAGTAAAGATGGCCAACCTGAGGTCCGACTGCACGGGTCTAGTGGTTACTGAGAGGACGTGACACTAGTGGGAGACAGTGGAAAAGCAGCGTGGGGGCTGAAGGAGGTTGATGGGCTTTCCTTGCCCCATGCACAGTTGCTGCCACTGCTGTGTGCTTTCTTGAAGTGGGAATGAAGGAGAGAGGATGGAGAGAAAGATTTAATATCTGTCCCTTTCTTAAAAGATTAAGTTTTTTCTTAGTGTAGATCATTTATTACCCAGATGAAGGGAAACCTTTTACAAGGCCATCTAGGTAGAAATCTCAGATTATCACTGTGATTAGTGTTTATACTGTGCTGGAAAGAGAACATTATAAGAACATGTACATTTTTAGATTCTGGTTTAAGTTTTTCCTATGTTTGTCAGCTTTATAAAGTAGACCCAGCAAAGAAAGGAAGGCTGAGTGTTGCTTCTTTAAAAAAGGGAACAACCTGCTCCTTGTCGAATTAGGGAATCTCTAAGACTTTGTCACATACTTTTTAGTCCCACTGACATATTACTCCCACATCCTTGTGGGTAGTAAAGTTAAAATTTTTTAAATGTTCTTTGATCTTCCACCCACTGATCTAGTAGACATTTAAGTTCAATACTGCAGCTGGGAGAAAGGGGAGTTGAAGTATAATTTATACCATTAAAAAAGCATCAGAAATCACAGTCTCTATGTCTGCACTAGTTTAGAAATTATAACAATAAATTGGCTTCCGTTTTAGAAAATGTTGTTAGTCATCACACTTTAAATTACATGGAATTACTATTTGTGACCTACTTAAAATGGTTGTCCTTGTACTGGGAACAATATGTGCATAGCCACTGGTTGACTTGTAGGCCTTTTACAAAGCTGTCTTTTAATTGCAACCATATTTTGAACATCAAGTTCAAGGAACACTGACTGATTCTCAATGGACTGGATTTTATTGGGTGAAAAAGTGCAACGAGCCTTTATTCAGGGAACTACTTAGTAAATAGTTAATAGTAATTAAATGCCTCTCCCCTGCTCTGTATTAAGATAGGACACATTTTCCAGAGTGATCATCTGTTTATGCAGAGTGATTCCTAGAGCAGGAGTCAAGAGACTCAGGCCCTCACGTAGCCATGATGGTACACTGTTCTGTGGCCTTGGGCAGGTTAAACACAGCTTCACTTTCCTCACGTATAAACTGAAACATTGCATTGTCATCTCACTAAATGTCAGTCTTTTTAACTTCTGAATTTTTGATGGTCCTAGCTATACTACAGAACTCTGGAGGAATATAAAAGATCAATCCAGTGTTCCTTGGTCTCAGGTGGCTCAAGTACTTGGTCCTGGCTACCTAGGACATGGTTGACTCATCCAGGTAGACATTTGTAGGCATATCTCAAAATGAATCTTACATCAAATAGCACTTTGCCTCCCCCAGCCCTTTGGAGCCTCTCCTAGAAATTTTGTAGATTTTATAAAGAAATAATTGATCCTTAAAAGGAAAGCATTAAGATTATTTGAAAAAAAAAAAAATACCAGAAGTTTCATACATCTTGTTTTGCTAGCCGGAAGTGAGTGCTCTGAGGGGTATCCTACGTGTCAGATGGCAGTGATATGATCCCCTGGGGTTCTAGGGGTGAGAAGGGCTTTGTTCTCAGAGGGACATAGACAGTGGGCAGTCTTCTTTCACCAAGAAAACTGGTAGAATGTTCATGATTTAATCTCTTTGTTCACATTGGCTGATGAGCCTTACCCCTCAGTATAAATATTTTTATCTTCATGCTTGCTTTTAAAATAAAGGCTCATTTTGGTTTCCCCAAATTCTGAGGAAGAATGATATAAAATAGGAAAAATTAGAGGCGCTTGGGTGGCTCAGTTGGTTAAGCATCTGACTCTTGATTTAGGCTCAGATCATGATCGCAGGGTCGTGAGATTGAGCCCCAGGTAGGGCTCCATGCTGGGCGTGGAGCCTGCTTAAGATTCTCTCTGTCCCTCTCCCTCTATCCCCCCTCCACCCGCTCCCCACCCCGACTTGTGTGCACTCTCTCTCCCTCAAAAAGAAAAAAGGTAGGAAAAATTAAAACCTTTAAAACATCACCGCTAATGATAAATCACTATTTTTTTTAATTTTTTTTATTGTTATGTTAATCCCCATACATTACATCATTAGTTTTAGATATAGTGTTCCATGATTCATTGTTTGTGCATAACACCCAGTGCTCCATGCAGAACGTGCCCTCCTCAATACCCATCACCAGGCTAACCCATCCTCCCAACCCCCTCCCCTCTAGAACCCTCAGTTTGTTTTTCAGAGTCCATTGTCTCTAATGGTTCTTCTGATAAATCACTATTTTTTAAACTGACCTTTGAACCTTCTTTGCTTTTCTTGAAGACTTGAGTTGTTGTAATTATGTGTGTATTTAAAGCGTGTTACATGAGTGCATCTGTATCCCTGCTTATGGGTATTGTATGCCATCTGCGGAGCACTGTGGGGGTGGTCAGGCAGGGAGGAGGGTTTCATACTAGACTGGATTTTTCTTTCAGTTTTTCTGGCAGATTTCAATATGAACTTCTTTAAGAATCTTTCATTTTTCTTTTCTTTTCTTCTGGCCAGTTTGCATATAATAATTTGTTTCTATCCCATCAAGAGCTTCTCATTCTTGCTGCTTTTTGCCAATCCTAAATAGCTGTAAACATATAATTCCAGGTAGTTTGAGGATATGGTTACAGGGTTTTGTTGTTGTTTTTTTTTAAGTTTTGTTTCCTGCATTGCTTGTGTTTTACTCAACAAAATTGTACTGTCTTTCCAGATTTATATTAAAGTATGTTGTCAATTCAAAGGGTCTTAAGAGGTTCAGAGTGCAGTTCTGACAAAAAGTGTAATCCAGTAAATATCTGGTGGTTCAGGTAGGTAGGAATGATTGGAATGTGCCTATGTGCTTTATTAATAAAGGGTTATGTTTTTGTATCCAAAGCTAGGGCTTTGAGCTTCTTTGTATTTTCTAGCATGCCCCTCTACGTGCAGAATATCTCTGCAGATTTTCTTTGTACATATCAGTTTTGCCATATCGGGTATGGCAGTTATCCTTGATGGGGTGGGTCAGAATGGGACTGTCATAATTGCCTGTAGGTTTCTATATTTTACACTTTGGGCACTGTGGGCAAAATTTACATATCCTTTTCTGTATTTCAGTGAGAGAAATAACAGTACATGACTGTGAACAGAATAGATATTTCTATTTTAAAAATTTTTTTGTTTGAGTATAGTTGCCACACAGTGTTATATTAGTTTCAGGTGTATAACATAGTGATTTGACAAGTTTATACATTATGCTGTTCTCAGCACAAGTGTAGATACCATCTGTCACCATACAATGCTATTATGATGTCATTGACTATATTCCTTAAGATGTGCCTTTTATTCCCATTACTTATTCATTCCATAACTGGAAGCCTGTATCTCCTACTCCCCTTCATCCATTTTGACCATCCCCCCTACCCTTTCTCCTCTGGCAACTGTGAGTTTGTTCTCTGTATTTATAGGTCTGATTCTGCTTTTTGTTTGTCTATTCATTTGTTTTTTTAGATTCCACATACTAGTGAAATCATACGGTATTTGTCTTTTTCTGACTTTTTTCACTTAGCATAATACCCCTCTAGGTCCATCCATGTTGTCACAAATGTCATAAGCTCATCCCTTTTTATGGCTGCATAGTATTCCATTGTGTGTTTTATACATATATAAGTTTATATACTCACAGCTTCCTTATCTGTTCCCCTATCGATGGACACTTAGGTTGCTTCCATCTCTTGGCTAGTGTAACTAACACTGCAATAAACACAGGGGTGCATATATACTTTTGAATTAGTGTTTTCATATTCTTTGGGCATCTACCCAATTTGGTCTTTCACAATGGCTGAACCAGTTTGCATTCCCACCAACAATGCACAAGGGTTCCTTTTCCTCCACATCCTCACCAACACTTGTTGTTTCTTGAGCTTTTGATTTTAACCATTCTGACAGGTGTGAGGTGGTAACTCATTGTAGTTTTGATTTGCATTTCCCTAATGATGAGTGATGTTGAGCATCTTTTCATATGTCTCCTGGCCATCTGTATGTCTTCTTTGGAGAAATTTTTCATGTCTTCTGCCCATTTTTATTTAGATTATTTGGTTTTTTTGGTGTTGAATTGTATACGTTCTTTATATATTTTGGATAATAACCCTTTATCAGATATGTTGTTTGCAAATATCTTCTCCCATTCAGTAGGTTGTCTTTTAGTTTTGTTGATTGTTTCCTTCATTGTACAAAAGCTTTTAATTTTAATAGTTTATTTTTGGTTTGGTTTCCCTTGCCTTAGGAGACTTATCCTCCTAAGTCAGAGAAACTGACTTATCCTCCATTGTTAGAGAAATTATTGTCTGTGTTCTCTTCTAGGAATTTATGGTTTCAGATCTTTCATCCATTTTGAGTTTATTTTTATGTATGGTGCATGTAAACCACAATTTATTGAAGAGACTATCTTTTCTCCATTGTATATTCTTGCCTCCTTTGTCATAGATTAATTAACCAGATAAGCATGGCTTTATTTCTGGGTTTTCTGTTCAGTTCATCATCTTGTAGATACATCAATGTATCTATGTATTCATATAGATAACAATGATTCATGTAGATACATCAATCTATGTATCTGTTTTTGTGCCAGTATCATACTGTTTTGATTTCTATAGCTTTGTAATATATCTTGAAATATGGTGTTGTGATACCTCCTCAAGATCACTTTGACTATTCAGGGCCTTTGGTGGTTCCATACAAATTTTAAGATTCATTGTTCTAGTTCTGTGAAAAATGCTATTGGAATTTTGTTAGGGATTGCATAGAATCTGTAGATTGTTTTGGATAGTATGGACATTTTAACAATATTAAGTCTTCCAATCCATGAGCATGGAATATCTTTCCATTTTTTGTGTCATCTTCAATTCCTTTCATCAGTGTTTTAAACTTTTCAGAGTACAGGTTTGTTCCTAGGTATTTTATTCTTTTTGGTGCACTCATAAATGGGATTTTCTTAATTTTCTCTTTCTGCTACTTTGTTATTTGTGTATAGAAATGCTACCAATTTCTGTGTATTAATTTTGTATCCTGCAACTTTACTGAATTCATTTATTACTTCTAGTAGTTTTTTGGTGCAGTCTCTAGGATTTTGTGTGTATAGCATATGTCATCTGCAAATAGTGACAGTTTAACTACTTCTTTACCAATATGGATGCCTTGTATTTCCTTTTTTTGTCTGATTGCTGTGGCTAGGGCTTGCAGTATTATGTTGAATAAAAGTAGCAGGAGTGGACATCCTTGTCTTGTTTCTGATTTAGAGGAAAAGATTGTTTTGGATAGTATGGACATTTTGTGGACATTTAGTTTTTCACCATTGAGTATGAAGTTAGCTGTGTTTTTCATATATAGTCTTTATTATGTTGGCTAAACCCACTTTGTTGAGAGTTTTTATCATGAATGGATATTGAATTTTGTCATGTGCTTTTTCTGCATCTTTTGAGATAATATGATTTTTATCCTTTGTTTTTTTGATGTAGTATGTCATTTTGATTGATACTGAACCATCTTTGCATCCCCACAATAAATCCTACTTGATCATGGTGAATGATCCTTTCAAACATGGTTTAGCAATATTTTGTTGAGGATTTTTGCATCTATGTTCCTCACAGATATTGGCCTGTAGTTTTCTTGTGATTTTGTCTGGTTTTGGTATCAGGGTAATGCTGGTGACTTCTGTTTTTTAATTATATGTGTTCGTATATAGTTTATGATATACAAAATGCTTTCTTATTACCTCAAAATCTTTGGCAAAACAAAATATAAAATACTGAGTTTGCTATATACATATATGCTATCTTCCTACAAAGCTGTTTGGTTAAAATGAAACTACTTGACCGTAGAAGAGATGTAGGCAGTTTTAGGAATAAAAATAAAATATCCTAGAACAAGCAAGTGAGTCTTTCTCAGAGTTGGAGTTGTCCATAGATAAAACGTACTGCCTCTGTAAGTGTGGCTTCCTTGATCTGAAAGTGTTCAAGCATAGTCTGGGCAGTTAGCTGGGGTACTGAAGGAGAAGTTCAGCTAAAAGAATAGTTGGACTAAATGACTTTTAAAGTCCTTCTCAAATAAGATTCTATGCTATATAGTTCATTACAGTTTAATACAGATATGAATGTTGTTTTAAGCAAGATGACTAGTAATACATAATAAAGACGATGTCTTTAATGATGTCTTCTGCTTCTGCCAATGCTGCTTATGTGGCTTGAGAATGTTTGTTGTTGTTGTTGTTGTTGTTTTTTCCTTAGGAGTCCTTCTAAAACATGGAATAAGGTAAAAGCCTGGATTTAGTTACTTCCTCAGGCCAAACAGTCAATGTCAGATTTCTAAATTTTTCCTAAGGACTTTGTCTTTTGACAAATACCCCAGTACAGCCTGATTAAGAGGAACTTTATCATTAGTATCCTCCTCATGTTACAGATAAGGCAGTTGAAGTGTTTAAGTGAGGAACATTTCTGCATTCCTAAAGTCTGACTCCAGAGTCTGAACTTTGATTTTATATTTTATACTGTCTTTTTATTTTTTTTAAAGATTTTATTTATTTGAGAGAGCAGAGAGCACAAGCAGGGATTGGGGGAGGGGGCAGAGGAAGAGGCAGAAGCAGATTTCCCACTGAGCAGGGAGCCTGATGCGGGGCTCAATCCCACTACCCTGAGATTATGACCTGAGCCGAGGGCAGATGCTTAACCGACTGAGCCACCAGGTGCGTCTATACTGTCTTTTTAGAAACAGGATGCCTCTCATAAAGAAGCTGGCAGTTTTGTTAAATATGATTCCTCAGTGATCTTGGTGCTACTAATCATCTCACTTGACATCTTTAAAAAAATAAATAAATAAAGGAACTTTATATATGCCACACACTAGACATGGTACTTTGACAGTCTCAGTGGAGTCTACTCATATCCCTTTTCCAAGGTGCCTCCTAGAAACTTGTTTATTATCTGGAACAGGGCAGAGTGCTTTTGAAACGGGCTGCATGCCTATCAGAAATCACAGATACCTAATTTTCAATATCTGTCTTCATTCTTTCCTATTAGCCTCATTCTCCTGATCTAAGATAACTCTGTTATCACTTATATTCCTTAATCCTTTATTCTCATAAGTTCTCTACATCAGCTGACTGACAGTTTTACAAGTGTCTGTGTCAGTTGGGTAGAATCTGAAGTTCTGTGATGTCTGTTTTTGCACATTATCTAGGCATTTGTGCTAAATTCTGCTCTCCTTATTTGCCTTCTTTTTTTTTTAACCTGTTTTTCCCATTTTAGTTTAGTTTTTTATTTTTTCTGGCACCAAATCCCTTTACTTTCAAACTCCTTATATCTCTTAAGTTAGAAAATTTCCCTGACTTCCTACTTTCTTTTGCCATCATTTCCTATTTTGTCTTACCTCTGTTTTTCATCTCCTAAGGGCTTTTAGGGTTTTTACTTCAGATTGTACGACCTTTCAGGTCTTAGAAAGACCTTATGCTCAGGAACACAGCTGAGACCTGAATATATGCAGTATTGATGTGTTTTCTTTTTATTAATATTTTTTCTGACTGTGAAATGCATTAAACACTTGTTATAGAAAACATTTAAAGTATTAAAAATGCCTTCAGTATTCCTACAGCCCAGAGATAATATTTTTGAATATTTCCTTCTAGTCCTTTTTATCTATCTATGAAGCTGAATGATTTAACCTCTTTGTAATCCCTGCCTCTGCCTACTTTCTTAGAAAAACAAAAACCAAAAAAACACATACAGTAGTATGCTAAAGTTACAAGTCTTTTATAATTTCTTATGGGGGAAAAAAAAAGTATGTGAGCCTGTAATGGATAACATGGGAAAACAGATAAACATTGCTGGATGATTCTAGAGAAATGAACATGAATGAGTAAATGGATGAAAGGATAAGATAAAGAGTGTGGGTGTAAAAGAAGATTATTGACACTATAACTCGGTGAGGGTGCTCTTTTAGGGGGTGGGGGAGGGTTGTGCATGTGGGAGCAGCAGCAGGAGGTAAGAAACAGTCAAAGCCCGCTGACAACAGAAGGTTCCTGGAGGGCTGGCTGGAGCCAGTGTGAAACATATACCCCCTCTACCAAGTATCCTTGAAAAAATACATAGGAAACCCTGGTACAAAAGTAGAAAGGGATGTACAATGTGGGACTCCCAGAGGCAGGACACACTGGGTACCTTCTTACAGGCTGGCTACCACAAATCCTTCTGAGCCATTTTTGACATTTATTCTGAAACCTGTGGAACATGTTCTGTGTTCTTCTATTTACCAGGTCTCAGTTCGTCTAATTTAGTGTATGTAGGGAGCTGGAGCAGGCGAAAGTTTGTGAAATGGAAAGAATGATTTAATATATGTGTGAAAAAAAAAAATCACCAAAGCAGGCTGTATGGAAAAAAAGCCAAATAATGTTTTTGTCTGACTCTGTCAGAATGGCAGGAATTCATCAAAGCCAGTGTTGTGGTTGCTTTGGGGAAAAAGATAAAAGAAATTATATAAATAACTAATATACAGATACATGAAATAGATAATATATCAAAGGGTATTTAAAACGGATTCCCTTTCTGCAGTTTTGCTTTATGTTTTCTTTTAAAATTGGAGCAAAATATGTTTAGGCTCAAAAGGTTAAGACATTATAACTGTAAAAATAAAAGCAAATTAGAATGTTTTGACCACAGTTATGATGTGTGACCTCACACCAGGAACAGGTGCTCCTGGCAGAAGCATGGCAATTGCTAAACAGGTATATACTTAAGGAAAGTTCCCCTAATTCCCATTCTGGAACATTTTTTAAATTGACATTTTCTTCTGAATGGCTTTACTTTCTCTCTCTCTCTCTCTTTCTCTCTCTCTCTCTCTCTCTCTATATATATATATATAACATTCCATTGTAAATGGAATGTTAGGGTGAAATGTTTACTACCTGAAAAAAAAAAACAACAACAATTGAGAAACATGATTTACTTTGGTTTATTTATTTTTATTTAATCCTGTTGTTTTGCTTTTGATTTGTGTAATGGAGAAGAAAACAAAAAACCTTTGTTGATACTAGGACTCCTTTAAAAAGGCTGATTTCATTTCTGCTGGCTAATTTTCATTTTCTTCTCTAACTGTGCTGTTTTTTCATGTTTGAAGAACTTCAGGTTTCTAAGTCTAGAGGTTTGAATTTTTTTTTTTTTAATTTATTTTTTAAGTAGGTGCATCCTGATCAACCACATCTCTTTGGAGTCTGGCAGGAGACCATGCCCAGGGTTGGGCTGCCATTGTGCCTCCCCTCTCTGTCCTGGGGAAGGTGGAGATGATCATATTAACACCTCTGTCTCTCTGACAGAGATATAAATTGAGAGATACTACCTTGTAGTCCTTTCTTTTGATTTCTAAAATTCTCATTCTATATGATATCAAATTAGCCATTTTTAAACCATTGACTTAAATCGGACATGGAGAATAGTTTATAGAACTATAAAATGATCTATTATAAAGGTTAATCAGATCATGTTATTCCCTGCTTAAAACCCTTAATCCTACAACTTCCCTCCACACTTAGAAAAATAAATTTGGACTCCTTATCAAGATCTGCAAGGCTCACATGATCAGACTGACACCGATCCCCTAACCTCACCCCCTCCTCATCTCCAATCCCCTTGCCAATGTTTTTCTTACTGCACAAGGTTCAGCCACAGTGGCCTTGCCACTCTGTGAATACACTAAGTTCATTCCCACTCTCTTCATTGTTTCACACACTTGGAACATTAGCATTCTTCCTTTCATTGGCTCCTCCTCGTTAATCAGCAGCCTGCTCAAAAATTGGATTCTCAGGCATCTATGCCTTTGCGGTGCCTGAAAAGGTAAAAATTGTATTTCCTTTAGCTTTTGCTGGCCGGGTTCAGATCTATGATTTAGGTTTGGCCCTCAGAACTCCAAGGAAGATGATCATGAGCCATAAAGGGGCCAAGTCTGTTTGTAATAGTGCTGTTCTTTCTGCTGCAGTTTCATTTTTCTGTGGCTTCTGTGGCAGATGTCCAAATGTCCACTGCTTGTGTACCTACCCAGAGGCAGGATGTGGGCGCGAGTCATGTTAGAGGTCGGGTGGTTCTGGTGGCAGCGCTGTCCTCATCCTGGCCACGGCCGTGACTTCTCTAGTGGTGCAGGTCTGCAGTATGGCTCTGGGACTATTGCCTGGACACTCAGCCTGGACTTTTTCATTAGCCCTTCTAGCAATCTGTAAACTGTTTAATATCTGATAAATCACAGTCTTACACTTCCTAAGGAGATTCCGTTCTCTGCACTTGCACCCTGACCACTATTTGTGCTGGGCCTACCCTCTCAAGTAGCACTTACCCACCCCCACCATTACATTCTGTTCTCTAACCCTACTTTATGTTCTTCATAGCACTTCTGCAACCTGGAATGATTCATGTATTTGCTTATTCATATGTTGCCTGCTTTCCTCACTGAAATCTATGTTCTATGAGGGTAGATGCTTTGTATTTTACTGTGCCCATCTATACCTAGAACAATGCCTGACACATAGTTGAGTCTCAGTACATATTTATTGAATGAACTTCTATGCCACATCCAGTTTTGGGGTAGCTTCTGAGAGAACTGAGAGAGAAACTGAAGACTGCAATGGGATTTGGTTAAAAAAAAAAAAGAAAAGAAAAGAAAAACAAGTATTATTAGTAAGTGATATTCGTCATAGGCTCTAGAGCAGCAAGGCCTGTGTTTGCCATGCCTGCCATGGATTTTCACAGCTGAGGCAGAGCGTTGATACCTGTGTTTGGAAAGCATTTTCAAGTACTTTAATTTAATTTTTAAAAATCTGTTATATTTAGCAAATATTACAGATAAGTCTTTAGACTTAGTCTGTAGAAATAAATCACATTTTAAAATTACTGTCAATTTACAAACTAGGTAATTTAGAGTTTGTAGAGTGCTTACCTTTTTTGAACAATCTGAATTAGGGTAATTTAAAGAATAGCAAAATATTCTTTTCTTGAAGTGCTAACAATTTGTAGATGGACAATAAATACATACATGAATACATTAATAAAATAAATGTCCTAAAATTGGGTTTTCAGATCTGCTTAGTCTAGACCATTGCTTTTTAAATTGCAGGTTAGCGGATCATTAAATCAATCTAGTGTTTTGTGGCTAGCATTTCTTTCATTAAAATGGAATAGAAAAGAATGTAGTACATAGAGGAAAGGTAAGTATTACTTTCTGAAATTTTTGTTTCAGATATATATGTGTGTGTCTTGTATGTGCTGGGTCATGATGAAAGTGTTGTTACTGAATATTAGAGTAAAAATTTCCTGAAAAAACATAGAGAGATAATTGTATGATCCACAACTCATCAGTGATAGCTCTACCCAGAAGTACTGCTAAGATTGAAGGTTAGAAATTTGTCTATGGATAAACTTACTGTTTTTTAAAGCCCCAAACTATCACACCCTACTTGAGCAAACAAAAACTGCACTCCCTGCTCTCCAGAGAAGACAGATTGGTATTTATCTGTTTTTATTCAAGCACTCTTTTGGGGGGCTCTTACTTCCCATTCCAAACTTTCCAATCTCACATGGTACTCTTCTGAGGAGTGTAATGATTTTTCTCTATCTTGTTTCATTTCCAGTGAATCTTACATTATTATGAGAAGCTAAAATTAGCAGGAGGTAATATACATAAGACCAAGCTAATGGACTCTGAATCCCAGCTGTACTGCTGCTGCCCCGGGAACGTTATTAATTGTCTGAGTCTTGCTGTGTCTCTGGAATATGGGAGTGATGACAGTCCCTATCTCATAGTCTTGTACTTTTTTTTTTCTCGGTAATTTGTAAACAAGTGCTCAGGACTGTGCCTTGAGTAGTAAATGTGTTTGCTGCAGGGCTGCTGCACATAAATCCTAAGCATCCCTGCCCTGAAACTGTGACATGAGTGTGGTCAGATATCAGTTGCACAAATATTTTTTGAGAATCCACTGCTCACTTGTTGCTGTGGGGAATACAGGAGAAGCTTTCAAGGAGCTTGTAGTTCCTGCAGAGGAAAAGTCTCATATACTTGACATGTGAGTGGAGCAGAATAACCAGGTAGTGCTGTTGTGAATTAGAAAGGAAGGAATAGGGTTCCTGGAAAGGAGAGGAGGGTGAGCTTTGAGGTGTTGTTTTGAATGATTCCTTGCTGCTCTCTCTCCTAAAAATGAAATCTGAATCGCAATTTCTTAACTTATTGACTTAAATAACTTTATCTGAGCCTGTTTTAGTAGCAAATTCTTTTCCATTGGTTAAAACTATTAAGCCATATAATATTCAGAAGATTGTTTGGCTGGGGTGGCATCAGGGCAGAGGGGGTTAGATGAATTGAATGTTTAATGTCATTGAGCTAATAACAGCTTGATATAGCCATTTCCAATAGGGATGAGTGTGCAGTGGACCACAAACCTCAGAGTTCCTTAGCTGCGGCTTCTGTATCCATCTCTATGCTCAGAGATTGCCAGTTGGACCAAAAATATATAGCTAAGCTCACTTAGCTAAGGCTTCTTCTCTGGACTGTACATGGATGGGCACTGCCAGTGCTTTTGTGTATGGCTCTTTTGCTCTTCTTCCTTGGCTAACAAATAGCTGACAGTGAGGATTTCTTTAGATATTGTAATATATGCAGTCAAGGTGAATCTTTCTAGCTTGTTGAGCTTGCTTTTTTGAACTACTGTGTGATTATGTAATACATAGTTGTAATAGAAAAATTAGGAAATAAAGATAAGCAAGAGAAAAAATCTCCCATGATAACATTTTGCAGATTAGCATTGCATTGTATATTTTTTTAAATAGTTTTGCTACATAACAAACAACCCCAAAATCTTGATGACTTAAATCAGATTTGTTTCCTTCTCTTATTACATATTGGTGGCTGTGGGATGGCTATGACTGAACTCTGCTCTGCTCCAAGTGTCTTCTCATTTGGAGATCCAGCCTGGATGAGGTGTTCCTCTATGGACAGGCCCATTCTTGTGGTAGAAGGAAGACCGGGAGAGGCTGAGCCCAACCACCATGAACTTAAAGCTTCTACTGGTGTGTGACATAGATCATACTCAAATACTCATATGCTGTTGGCCAAAGCAAGTTACATGTCTGTGGCCAACATCAATGGAGTAGGTAGTTTTTCTTGGGAAACCTTGGGAGTAGGGTGTGTATAGGTATTTGAAAAACAGTACAATTTATGATAATTTTGGTCACAAATACTCCCTTTCTTCACACCCAAAATATACATGCATCCAATAATACAGCAACCACATTCTACTTTCCTGTTCATGAATACTCACTTCCTTCCACAGGCAAAGTACACTCACCCCCCTCTCCAAAGAGGAGCCATTCAAGAACAGCCTTTTTGTTGCATTCTTTAGGAGTTTTATAATATAGTCATAAATGAACACAAATTTAAGTGGCGTGTTCTGCCTTTTTCAGTTCATATATTAAAAAATCTTTTACAGATCAATATATATTTTAATAAAATTTTAATGCTTGCACTGTATTTCATTATTTATGCTATTTTTTTTTTTACCAGTCGTCTATTAGTAGACATTTTGATTGTTTTAGTTTTTGCCATTTTAAACAACTGTTTAAACATTTTTTTTTCATTCCTCAGTTATTTACTTAGGAATTGCTGAGTCAAAGGATAAATCCATATTTTTAGTGCTTTTTCTTTATATTATAAAATTACACCCCAGAAGAGCTATTTTGTGTTATTTCTGAACCAGTTTGTCAGGTGAAAATTCTATCTCATTGTTATTTTTTAAGTATCAATTTCATTATGTTTATTGAACATTTTAGTATTTCTTCGTTTTTGAATTGCCTGTTCATTACTTTTTTTCCAATTTTTTAAATGGGGATTTTCATCTTTTTTTCTAATTGATCTCTAAAATTTGTATTTAGTGATTCACATATGCTGCTTATTTTTTTCTAGCCTGTCTTTTAACTTTGTTATTTTTTAAAGTTTCAGTTTTTAAATATTAAGTAGGGCAAAGACATTGTGGATAGTATATTGCATGAAGATAGAATAGGGTAGAATGCAGAAAATGGACACACTGAGACTGGGCAGCAGGTCTCTCAGTAACTGGGCAGGCCTGAGATGAAACTCGAAGAGTAGGAAACACTGGGATTCTCTCACTTTCCTCTACTCTCTGTGTTTAAGGTTTCCCACTGTGGAAGTGTATCCTCTCAGAACTGGTCTACTCATAAAGGGACATTCTCCGTTTATAGTCTAGTAAGAGAAAAAATGTTTAGGGTAAAGGAAATGATCTTTATTTTAGTGGCAGTAAAATTAGTGTTTGAAGACAGAAATGTATGTTTTCAGTTGGGAGGCAGTATTTTGGTACATCATGCCTTGCTTTGATTTTTGCTTTTTCATCCTTTTGGCATCTTTGTTTTAGGTCTTATCTGCCAGGAAGTTCATTTTTGATTAATCAGCTTTTTTTTTTTCTTTCTTTCTGTCTTTCTTCCTTTTTTTTTGAGGGGGGGGAATCGGTGCCACAATTTTAGGAACAAACCAGTGATGTTGCAGTATTTTTCACCACTTTGATTAATGTGAAATTCATGGGCAGTATACTTCAGGCCAAATTCTGAAAATGATTGCTTTGAGATTCAACTGCATTCATTTCTCTTGGTTTTAAAATACAAGGTTTACTTATTAATTTTCAAAAGGCTTAGTGTTATATATTCTCATTAGAAACACATTCATGTTATTTTACTTTTAAAAAAAGAAAACCCTAAAGATTGGCAACTGGTCTTTTCAGCATCCATGGAAATGGATGTATATCACCCGGTCTTCTGTGGAAGTTATTCATGTGTTATTTATTCTAACTAACAGTTCCACGTCCATGGGAATTCTGTATGTGGGAGTGTGTTTTCTGTGGGTGATTATTTACACCAACAAAAATGGCACATTGTTAATTGTTTATATTCTTAGAAATTTGTTTAAAATTTGTCCTTGAAAAGTAAATGCTCGAGCTCCTCAGAGTTCAGATATTCTCACGATAATGAAGAATTGAAGGAAAGCAATTTTGATTTCAACCTCTTGAAAGTCTGATTAAGCACCTTTAGGGACCTTGGAAGGGACAATAACTCAGTGTAACTCTGGGTAAGCCACTCCTGAGCTAGGTGGGTGCTGGATAGCTGTAGGTTTCAGTTGTATATTGGTCAGTAAGCTTCACTCTCTTACAACTACAGAAAGCATGTGAGACAAATCTCTGTCATGGTTCATAGACTACGAATTCATCAAGAAAAGACCTCCTATAACCAGGAGAACAATGAGAAAGTTCAGCGACTGTTGGTGGTGCCTTCTTTTTAGTGGAATCCTAGCAGCAAAGAATTAAAGGGCACTTTATGCAGCTCTTGACACTGACAAATAAGAGTTTTCTCGTGCTAGAATTTCTCACAGTTCTTGTCCTCACAAAAACACAAAAACCAAGACAGTATCAGAAAAGAGATAAGAGGAGGACATTTTAGGAGAACATGAAAATGGCCCTGGCAAGCAGTACACAAAACAATAAAGTGTCTCTTGTAAAGAGTACCAGTTAAGGTATAGATATTTTACAAATAAGCTAACACTTTAAGTCATGTCCATCTTATAACTCTGAGAACAGTTCATAGGTAGGTTATATGTATGTGTGTATATATATATACACATATATATGTATCCATATACACATACATAAGATTTCCCTATTTTATAGAATGGAAAGCTGAAGCTTAACATATAGCATAGTTCTCCAGACAGAAAATGGTATATCTCCCCCACCCCCATCTTTCTTAACCACTCTACTGTGTTTGTGTGTGCCTCAGTATAATTTACTTAATTAATCAGGTCATGTTTTCAAGTTATTAGGGAGAATGTGGATCTTAGAGTTACAAACAGTTCCATCTATTTCAAGATGATCTTAAACATGTAGAAACAACTGTTGGTTACAGATTAGTGGTTTCAGCCTCCTCTACAGATGGATCCGCTGTCAGTGTAATACCTGCAGCAGTAAACGTCACTCAGACTATCTGAAGGCAACACCACAATTCCTGGGAAACACTCTGTCTTGAGAAGTCCAATGTTAAAACTTGATCTTGAAGAGTTTTTTGGTTTTGCTTTTATTTTCAGTTCTTTCACATAATTTTCAGATAATGTGCAGGCAAAAAGTCCCAAGAGCCATAAATGGTCCTATGAACATACGAACACAGAGACATTTTCATGATTTTTTTGTGTCGGATGAAAAAGATTGAGATGAAGTATTGTCCCTAAGTTTCTTTTTTTTTTTTTTAAAGTAGGTTTTTACACCCTTGGGAAAGCTATGGCCATGCTATTGTAAAGCTTATTGCAAGTGTGAATAATTCCATTTTAAAAATAAATATCCACTTAAAGCAAACACTAAGCATTATCACATAAACTCAGTGCATTTGAGGAAAATTCACCTTGACAGATACATGTGTATATCTTGGAATATGTCCTGTTAGGAAACCACTTTTTGTTTCTTTCTACAATGAAGGCCTTAACTCATATGATGGCATTTGCACACATGTTTGGTTTAACTGGATTGTAATATAAATGATCAACTATTGATAATCATTATGATTCTGTTTTGTTCTGTATGAGAAGGCCCCTTGCTATACGCTAGGTTTTAAGTTGTGCAGTCTTCACATGGGGCATGTTTAAGTAGTGTATTATATATGGGTTTGAAATTTGTAGCAAGCTGAATGAAACTTGTTTTGTCATTGAAATTATTTATATCAACTCAAAATATCCAAATCCAACTTTGAGTTATACCAACTCAAAGCATCATTTCCTGTGACCAAATTTTTTTTTAGTTATAATATTTAAGATAAGATGTTATTTTATGAAATCTGCAAGAGCCTTAGAGGTCATACCTTCTCTACAGATGAGTAAACTGAGGCCTTGATATGTGAAGGGACTCTTCCAGGGTTGCTTCAGTTTCACTTAGGGTTTTAAACCTCAGTTCAGCACCCTTTCTGTTCCACTATTTTTTTAGACCTTGGCTGAGGTAAAGAAAGAAAGGACAAAAGGAGAGGAGGGCTCAATATTCTATGGATTGGTCTGTAGTGTGATACTGTGAAATCTGTTGGTCTTGGAGTCTAGCAGTTTAGAGGTTTGGCTTCTCTTTTTGCCCTTGCTAATTTTGGTCTTGTTTTCCTCTTAAATAAAACTATTTCTGCAGTGTTTTATGTATCTGGCCTCTTTTTGTGTTTTGTTTCTGATGGGAAAATGAACATTTATACATTTTGTTTTATAAAAGAAAGTTTGTTTTTAAATCTTTACTTTCGAGAGTTCAGATCATTTATAAATAGGTAACTGTGTTTAATGATAAAATTAAGTAGATCCCTACACAGCTGCTGCAGGCCTGCTACATGATGAAGCTGTGCTTCTGCTTAAGTCTTAGCTCCCAAACCAAACTGTTGATTTTCTTAAACACAGCTTTCAGGTTATTAGAAGTAATAGCAGAAAGGCTTAAGATGATAGGTGTGGGATATAGACTCTAAGCAATGTTCACTCTGTTTAAGTGGTGTTTTATGTGTTTAAGAACTTAATCCAAAAACAAACAACCATACTGTAGAAAGTACATCATATTTCCAATTATTAATGTGAAAATATATACCTTTTGATGACACATTCATTATAATCTATATAATATTCATATTCTAACAGCCTATATAATAAATTCTTGGATTTTGTGTATTTTTTTAAATTATATTTAATTAAGTGATTAAATTAAGAAATCTGTTTTCAGAGGGAAACAGGGAGAGCTACTGCATTATTTTCTGGTCTTTGTTTTTAAAAGATATGTTTTGTTTTGTTTTGTTTTAAAGATTTTATTTATTTGACAGAGAGAGACACAGCGAGAGAAGGAACACAAGCAGGGAGAGTGGGAGAGGGAGAAGCAGGCTTCCCGCTGAGCAGGGAGCCCGATGCGGGGCTCGATCCCAGGACCCTGGGATCATGACCTGAGCCGAAGGCAGACACTTAACGACTGAGCCACCCAGGCGCCCCTAAAAGATATGTTTAATGTTAACATGAGAGCCCCAAAAAGTGGTGGTTAATTTCTTAGGTCCCATTTCTTTAAATCTTAACTTAGGAAAATGATAACGAGGTTTGACTGAAGTAAGATTCTATCAAATCCTCTTGCAAAGAAGGGAGCCGCACCTCATTAAAATTTTCCAGGACTTTTGTCATTGATTAACTAACTGCCTGTGGGAAAAATTTTATTCTTGGAAATAAGTTCAAAAAGTTAACCATTCACCAATGGTTGGTAAAGAAAGGAAGAAATAAAAGCAGAATCTATAGCTTGCTTTTTGTTTTTTTAAGGCCTCTGTACAATTTGTACAGTGTGTAGTACTAGGAAGAACCCTAATAAACTTTGTTTAAATAATGGAAATAATTAAAATGCTTCACATCTTACTTTTTCCTCTGTCTTAAAACACTCATTCTGGGGGTGCCTGGCTGGCTCAGTTGGTGGAGCGTGCAACTCTTGATCTCAGGGTCGTGAGTTGGACTTAGAGCTTACTTAGAAAATAAAATAAAATAAATAAAGTAACACATCCATTCTGTATCTCAGTATGCCTATCCAAAAGTTTCTTATAATTAATTTATCTTTCATACTACTTGAATTCCTTTTATTTTTCTCTTATCATATATTGCCCAATAATCCTTACACTGCCTGAAATCTTTACCAAGAATTATAAACATCCCAGCAAACATTTTCTGAGGAAGCTCTTCTTCATATAGAATAATTGACCAAGTGAGATTAGCCAGATCACTAAATAAAAAAGCTACAATTTTTACCATATTCCACACTGTCACCGTGAAAGTAAATTCAAAAATCAAATGTTGGGTCCTCTTTCTTAATTGTAACTAGGGGTATCAATTTAGGTAGGCTAAATTGCGATAGTAAATGATCCCAAATTGTATAATGGTTAAACACGGTAGAAGTTTATTTTCCTTCTTACCCAGTTGTCCAAGGCAGATATTCCTGATGAGCAAGTTGCTTTTCTCCATGAAGAAAAATAACAGCCTGTTTCCATTTTGTGGCTTTAACAAACCCAGGGACACCTTAATTTTTCTGTATCTGGCTTGTAAAAGGGAGAGAGAATATGGTGGGAGCGGGGGAGAGGGGGCTTTAAAAGTGGTCCACATTCCTTCCACTCACATTCCATTGGCAGGCATCTGGTTGCAAGTGGGGCTGAGAAACAGTGTCTGGGTATTTCCAGCAACAGCCCTATTAACCCTAAGTTAATTCCACATGTTTTCTTTTTACTCATTTTGGTGAGGTTACTAGAAAATTTTAAAGTATGTATCTGAGTTTCATTATATTTCTGTCAGACAGTACCTACCCCAAACTTTTCCCCCAAACTAATGATGGTATGATTTAAGGCTGAACACCTTTCCCCTATCCTAGTCAGAAGGGATAAAAGCGGTGGAGTCAGATTTGTTAGAACTAGCTTAATAAAAACTATTTCCTGTTAAGCTTACATTGATGAACATGACTTGATGAGTGATTGTGATACTGTATATAGTAAAACCTTGGTAATTCTCAAGGGAGACTGTAATTAGTACCTGAGTTAAAGAATATTTTAAAAGAAATGCATTTTATTTGCTTCTAGGAATATATACTAATACAAGCTAAGCAAAATGCTGCTCAGTAAAATAGGTCACACAGTATTAGAAAGAGACTAGCTTTTAAGATCTTAGTGGATTTAACAGTGAATTCAAGTCCCTATTTTAGCTGAAAGACTTTCTGCAGTTTAGCTAACTTATCTAAAACCCATCTCTAATGAGATTAATAATGTTTACCTAGTAAGGCATGTCACAGGATTAAATGAGATAATGTAAGTGAAGTTTCTGGCATATATAAAGTTCCCTGGGGTGCATACTCTGAGTCAGAGGTTAACTTGTAGGAAGTTTACTAGGGAGTAGAATCCAGATCATACCAGGGAGGTGGGGGTGGGGTGGGGGTGTGCTGTGGAGGGGAGAGGAAGAGAAGTTGGACTGCGATGCAGTCTCACAAAGGCCTCAGCTCACCCTTGATGGAGCTCTGAAACTGAGAGGTGGCCCTTCAGAACGATCCTGCAGTGGGATGATCCAGGTCCATCCCTCCCTCAGATCAATTCTCAGAGAGGGCTAACAGGTGAGGCTGGATGTGTCCTTCTTCCCTGAAAGGGCATCTGGGCTGTCCAGCACTGTTTTCACCCAGGAATGTTCATTACCTCTTCCCTCCTGTTAACAAAGCTTGCTTTACAATAGGAAAATATGCTATTATGTTGTATGAAGTTACTATAATTAATTTAACCATTTGAATTTTTTTCCTGTGCCTTCCCATTACAATGAGATTTTTGAGTTCATCTCCTGGAGCATATATATAAGAGCTTTTCTAGAGTATAGTCCTAGGAGAAGAACTGCCAGGTCATAAGGTAGACAAACTCAGTTTTATAAGATAATGCCACATTTTCCGGAGTGTTTATATGGAGGGAAGAGCAAGACAGGTAGGATTGGGCCCCAGAAAGTTTTAATGGTAATGATTATATTATATTTCACATAATGAGGGTAGAGGGCTAAGGGGTGTTTCTTTCATTATTATGTTTATTTTGCATAGATATTGCATGTATTATTTTGTATGTATCAATTATTACAAAATAAAAATGCCCCCTAAATGGGAGTAGGTAGAAGTTTTCCATAGTTCTATGAAATTCCTCAGGGGTTGTCTGCAGTACATGGAAGAGGTCTAGCAGTTTGTTTATCTAAAGTACTTGATACCTTAACCAGTTATGTTTCTAACATATTGTGAAGGGAGGCATGAAAGACATTATCTTGTTACTCTTTTACCTCATGCTTGCACTTTCCTTTCTGCAAGGCTCATTTGGGGCTGTCAGGTATCAGTGATTGTTGTGTCTACAGCTTCCTCTAAGAGATAATTAAGATTTAATTTAGATTGTCAGCCTTCCCCTAGTCAGCCCAAGTTGTGATCTCAGTATCACTGTAATATTAGCTCTCATCAGCCCTTTGTTGTTGCTGCTCTTTGTAAAGAAGCTTTTTCCTTCTGCTGGAGATCTTTAGTCTTTTTAGGGGTAGTCTTATCCCTAGAGAATTTGAGAATTGCACAGCATAGCTTTGGTCCCTTTTTCATGCTATTTGTCTTAGAGTCTCTGTTTCCATTTATTGGTTCCTCTTACAATAAAATGTGTATTGGATTGTTTTTTGGGGCACCTGGGTGGCTCAGTCAGTTACGTGTCTGCCTTCAGCTCAGGTCCTGATCCCAGGATCCTGGAATCGAGCCCCTAGTAGAGCTCCTTGCTCGGCTGGGGAGTCTGCTTCTCCCTCTGCCCCTCCGCCACCGCTTGTGCTTGTATGGGCGCATGCGCTCTCCCTCTCTCTCAAATGAATAAGATCTTAAAAATAAATAAATAAAATGTGTATTGGATTGTTTTTAATATCTAAGAGTTAGTAGTATTTTTTTGAGGAGGTGGTATAAATTTCCACATACTTGGCCAGCTCTAAGAATCCCTTGAATGACTACTGCTAACCTGAAAACCATTTCATTTTTCAGAATAATTTAAATTTATTATCTAAGTAAGAAGTGAAAGAGCTTACATCTACAAAGGTAAACTCACTTTTTAATTAATTTGAGCTTTGTAGGATGTTTTCCCGAAAGACTTGGGGAGCACTGTAGTGGTGGGAACAGGTGAGCAGAGTTGGCTAGTGGGGTGGGAATGGCGGGTAGCTGTTTAAGGCATAGGGAACGGGAATGTTTTATTAATGATTATTTACTATTTGTGTCCCAGGCTTAAATAGGTACCAGAATCTTTTTAATCTTTGTTACCGAAGTGAAACTCTGGATTGAGCTGCCTTATTTTTTGTTTCATGAAGCTCAGACAGGAGTATTTTCAGATCTCAAAAATCAAGTCTTTCAGAGCATCAGGATCTAGCTTTACTACTCAGTTATCACAAATATGTCTTTTACGTATCAGGTGCTATGCTAAGTGCTTCATCTGTGTTTTCTAACCTCTACCATCTTCCCTAATGCCATTGTAATAACCACGACTGTTGACTACCCGCCCCTCCAAAAAAAAAAAAGGAAACTGACCCATGATAAGGATAAAAAGAATTTATTGGAAGGTATTCAGGTAGCTCACAAAATGGAGGGGGAGATTATTTGAGAATCGTAGTGGAAAATAGGCTCTATTCAAGGAAGGCTGACAGCAGAGGAAAATGCCAAGTTGCTTCCATGAGAAAGGTGCCGTCAGGACCCTGCAACTGCCACCAGGACTATAACAGGGATGCTCTGTCATTGCCCCTGTGTCTTTATGTCACTCCCTTGGGAGCACCAGGTGGTCAAGCTTAGGTCACATGGCTTTTGCTGCCAGCTTACAGTGACAGAAGACTGTCTGTAACTCCACCTCTGGCCCACAGTAGGGGTTTCCCCTAAAGTAGGAAGTTGTTCTTAATGAGTAGCCTAAAATCAACAAATGTACATTTAGTTGTTTCCCCCATTTTTCATTGAGATTTAGAGAATTCAAGCAACTTACCCAGAGTCATACGTCAGTCAGTGATGAAGCCAAGGTGTAAACTCCAGTCTGTTTTGGCTCATAACCTTATACCTTATTGCCACTTTAAGTGCTATTAACCTTGTAGAAGCCCCAGGTATAGTCTTGTCCACACTGAAATTTGAATGAAGCAGGGAGTATTAAATAGAAATCTATTGCTTTGTTTAGTTGGTTTTTGTTTTGGTTTTTGACGGTTGCACATTTCCAGCTAGTCTGGTTCCACTGGAAAAATCTGGCTCAGTTTGAGAAATTGATCATTGGATATTCTGTGATATGCATAGTCTAGTCTTTACCTACTTCAGAATAAACTATACTCCTGAATTTGCTCTGAGATTTTTCTTAACCCTTCAGGAGTTTACTTGAGGGTAAACTCATACCAGTCCAACCTCCCACCTGGATCCCCACCCCTGGAAATGACTTTCTGAAGCTCCAGAGCACAACTTTGGTTTTACAGGACTTTAAATGTTCCTAACACTCTGTGTTCCATTCTTTTCTTTAATTGGAATTGCTGATTGAGAAGTTAAAATAATATCCATGTAGTCTGAGCAGTTTGGTTTATTGTCCTTTTGAAAATAAAAGCCACAGATAGATTTGGAAACAGAAAATGGCCCCAAATTAACAATTTTTGCAGTTCCTTTTTTGACTAATATAACTATGGCTACTGCTATTACGCTATAGTTGTTTAGACCGTTGGTCCCTCTTCTTCCTGTTTATCCTTCAGATTCCATCTCATCATCAGCTTCCTCAGGGAAGCCTTCCTAGACTTCTTAAGACCAGTTCAGAACCTGATGGAGACTCAGAGTACCTTGTGCTTCTCCTCAAATCAGTGGCACAGTTACTGTTTTCCATTTGCTTGTGGGATTATTTGATTATTTACTAATTAATCATTCTGGAGCTAATGTCTAGCTCCATGTAGACTCAGTAGGAGCAGGAACCTGTCTGGTTTTGTTAATATTCTGTTCCTAGTGCCTAACATAGTGAATGAAGGAAATTATAGTGGTGAGTAGAATTAAACAGGTCTTTTGTCTTTAGCACGATAGAGCTTACAGTTACTCTTATGTAACACTATTTTTGGTGAAATTAAATATGACTTGAAATTATTAAGACTAATAGAAACTGATAATGTGACTCAAACTACCAAGCAGACTAATCAAAGAAATGGAAAATGAAATTCTTTGGTTTGTAAGGATTTTCTGAAAGAGAGGCAGCAAAAAGTGGTGCTCTCTCTGTATAAATCCTGTTTTTTTTGTTGTTGTTGTTGTTTTGGAAAAAAATGAAAGTAAAGTCATGTACTTTGGTTAGCATTATTTTTTTTTTTTTTAATTTTTTTTATTGTTATGTTAATCCCCATACATTACAT
>NW_022589718.1:361877-487779 GCF_004348235.1 Phoca vitulina | reverse complement strand
AGTGCAATTGCTGGATCATATGGTAGCTCTATTTTCAACTTTTTGAGGAACCTCCATACTGTTTTCCAGAGTGGCTGCACCAGCTTGCATTCCCACCAACAGTGTAGGAGGGTTCCCCTTTCTCCGCATCCCCGCCAACATCTGTCATTTCCTGACTTGTTAATTTTAGCCATTCTGACTGGTGTGAGGTGGTATCTCATTGAGGTTTTGATTTGGATTTCCCTGATGCCGAGCGATATTGAACACTTTTTCATGTGTCTGTTGGCCATTTGGATGTCTTCTTTGGAGAAATGTCTGTTCATGTCTTCTGCCCATTTCTTGATTGGATTCTTTGTTCTTTGGGTGTTGAGTTTGATGAGTTCTTTATAGATTTTGGATACTAGCCCTTTATCTGATATGTCATTTGCAAATATCTTCTCCCATTCTGTCAGTTGTCTTTTGGTTTTGTTGACTGTTTCCTTTGCTTTGCAAAAGCTTTTTATCTTGATGAAGTCCCAATAGTTCATTTTTGCCCTTGCTTCCCTTGCCTTTGGTGATGTTTCTAGGAAGAAGTTGCTGCGGCTGAGGTCGAAGAGGTTGCTGCCTGTGTTCTCCTTTAGGATTTTGATGGACTGCTGTCTCACATTGAGGTCTTTCAACCATTTGGAGTCTATTTTTGTGTGTGGTGTAAGGAAATGGTCCAGTTTCATTCTTCTGCATGTGGCTGTCCAATTTTCCCAACACCATTTGTTGAAGAGACTGTCTTTTTTCCATTGGACATTCTTTCCTGCTTTGTCGAAGATTAGTTGACCATAGAGTTGAGGGTCCATTTCTGGGCTCTCTATTCTGTTCCATTGATCTATGTGCCTGTTTTTGTGCCAGTACCATACTGTCTTGATGATGACAGCTTTGTAGTAGAGCTGGAAGTCTGGAATTGTGATGCCGCCAGCTTTGCTTTTCTTTTTCAACATTCCTCTGGCTATGCGGGGTCTTTTCTGGTTCCATACAAATTTTAGGATTATTTGTTCCATTTCTTTGAAGAAAGTGGATGGTATTTTGATGGGGATTGCATTGAATGTGTAGATTGCTCTAGGTAGGATTGACATCTTCACAATATTTGTTCTTCCAATCCATGAGCATGGAACGTTTTTCCATTTCTTTGTGTCTTCCTCAATTTCTTTCATGAGTATTTTATAGTTTTCTGAGTACAGATCCTTTGCCTCTTTGGTTAGATTTATTCCTAGGTATCTTATGGTTTTGGGTGCAATTGTAAATGGGATCGACTCCTTAATTTCTCTTTCTTCTGACTTGTTGTTGGTGTATAGGAATGCCACTGACTTCTGTGCATTGATTTTATATCCTGCCACTTGACTGAATTCCTGTATGAGTTCTAGCAGTTTTGGGGTGGAGTCTTTGGGATTTTCCACATAAAGTATCATATCATCTGCAAAGAGTGAGAGTTTGACTTCTTCTTTGCCAATTTGGATGCCTTTGATTTCTTTTTGTTGTCTGATTGCTGTGGCTAGGACTTCCAATACTATGTTGAATAGCAGTGGTGATAGTGGACATCCCTGCCGCGTTCCTGACCTTAGGGGGAAAGCTCTCAGTTTTTCCCCATTGAGAATGATATTCGCTGTAGGTTTTTCATAGATGGCTTTTATGATATTGAGGTATGTACCCTCTATCCCTATACTCTGAAGAGTTTTGATCAAGAAAGGATGCTGTACTTTGTCAAATGCTTTTTCTGCATCTATTGAGAGGATCATGTGATTCTTGTTTTTTCTTTTGTTAATGTATTGTATCACGTTGATTGATTTGCGGATGTTGAACCAACCTTGCAGCCCAGGGATAAATCCCACTTGGTCGTGGTGAATAATCCTTTTAATGTACTGTTGGATCCTATTGGCTAGTATTTTGGTGAGAATTTTTGCATCCATGTTCATCAGGGATATTGGTCTGTAATTCTCCTTTTTGATGGGGTCTTTGTCTGGTTTTGGGATCAAGGTAATGCTGGCCTCATAAAATGAGTTTGGAAGTTTTCCTTCCATTTCTATTTTTTGGAACAGTTTCAGAAGGATAGGTATTAATTCTTCTTGAAATGTTTGGTAGAATTCCCCTGGGAAGCCATCTGGCCCTGGGCTTTTGTGTTTTGGGAGATTTTTGATGACTGCTTCTATTTCCTTAGTGGTTATAGGTCTGTTCAGGTGTTCTATTTCTTCCTGGTTCAGTTTTGGTAGTTGATACATCTCTAGGAAATCATCCATTACTTCCAGGTTATCTAATTTGTTGGCATAGAGTTGCTCATAATATGTTCTTATAATTGTTTGTATTTCCTTGGTGTTGGTTGTGATTTCTCCTCTTTCATTCATGATTTTGTTGATTTGGGTCATTTCTCTTTTCTTTTTGATAAGTCTGGCCAGGGGCTTATCAATCTTGTTAATTCTTTCAAAGAACCAGCTCCTAGTTTCGTTGATCTGTTCTACTGTTCTTTTGGTTTCTATTTCATTGATTTCTGCTCTGATCTTTATTATTTCTCTTCTCCTGCTGGGTTTAGGCTTTATTTGCTGTTCTTTCTCCAGCTCCTTTAGGTGTAGGGTTAGGTTGTGTACTTGAGACCTTTCTTGTTTCTTGAGAAAGGCTTGTATTGCTATATACTTTCCTCTTAGGACTGCCTTTGCTGTATCCCAAAGATTTTGAATAGTTGTGTTTTCATTTTCATTGGTTTCCATGAATTTTTTTAATTCTTCTTTAATTTCCTGGTTGACCCATTCATTCTTCAGTAGGATGCTCTTTAGCCTCCATGTATTTGAGTTCTTTCTGACTTTCCTCTTATGATTGAGTTCTAGTTTCAAAGCATTGTGGTCTGAAAATAGGCAGGGGATGATCCCAATCTTCTGGTACCGGTTGAGACCTGATTTATGACCTAGGATGTGATCTATTCTGGAGAATGTTCCATGGGCACTAGAGAAGAATGTGTATTCCATTGCTTTGGGATGGAATGTTCTGAATATGTCTGTGAAGTCCATTTGGTCCAGTGTGTCATTTAAAGTCTTTATTTCCTTGTTGATCTTTTGCTTAGATGATCTGTCCATTTCAGTGAGGGGGGTGTTAAAGTCCCCCACTATTATTGTATTGTTGTCGATGTGTTTCTTTGCTTTTGTTATTAATTGCCTTATATAATTGGCTGCTCCCATGTTAGGGGCATAGATATTTACAATTGTTAGATCTTCTTGTTGGATAGACCCTTTAAGTATGATATAGTGTCCTTCCTCATCTCTTATTACAGTCTTTGGTTTAAAATCTAATTTGTCTGATATAAGGATTGCCACCCCAGCTTTCTTTTGGTGTCCATTAGCATGGTAAATGGTTTTCCACCCCCTCACTTTCAATCTGGGGGTGTCTTTGGGTCTAAAATGAGTCTCTTGCAGACAGCATATCGATGGGTCTTGTTTTTTAATCCAATCTGATAGCCTGTGTCTTTTGATTGGGGCATTTAGCCCATTTACATTCAGGGTAACTATTGAAAGATAGGAGTTCAGTGCCATTGTATTGCCTGTAAAGTGACTGTTACTGTATATTGTTTGTGTTCCTTTCTGGTCTATGTTGCTTTTAGGCTCTCTCTTTGCTTAGAGGACCCCTTTCAAGATTTGTTGTAGGGCTGGTTTCGTGTTTGCAAATTCCTTTAGTTTTTGTTTGTCCTGGAAGCTTTTTATCTCTCCTTCAATTTTCAATGACAGCCTAGCTGGATATAGTATTCTTGGCTGCATATTTTTCTCATTTAGTGCTCTGAATATGTCCTGCCAGTCCTTTCTGGCCTGCCAGGTCTCTGTGGATAAGTCTGTTGCCAATCTAATGTTTCTACCATTGTAGGTTACAGATCTCTTCTCCCGAGCTGCTTTCAGGATTTTCTCTTTGTCTCTGAGACTCGTAAGTTTTACTATTAGATGTCGGGGTGTTGACCTATTTTTATTGATTTTGAGAGGGGTTCTCTGTGCCTCCTGGATTTTGATGCCTGTTTCCTTCCCCAAATTAGGGAAGTTCTCTGCTATAATTTGCTCCATTATACCTTCTGCACCTCTCTCTCTTTCTTCTTCTTCTGGGATCCCAATTATTCTAATGTTGTTTCGTCTTATGGTATCGTTTATTTCTCGAATTCTGCCCTCGTGATCCAGTAGTTGTTTATCTCTCTTTTTCTCAGCTTCTTTATTTTCCATCATTTGGTCTTCTATCTCACTGATTCTTTCTTCTGCCTCATTTATCCTAGCAGTTAGTGCCCCCATATTTGATTGCACCTCATTAATAGCCTTTTTGATTTCTACTTGGTTCGATTTTAGTTCTTTTACTTCTCCAGAAAGGGTTTCTCTAATAACTTCCATGTTTTTTTCAAGCCCAGCTAGTATCTTTAAAGTGATGATTCTGAACTCTAGATCTGACATCGTACTAATGTCCGTATTGAGTAGGTCCCTGGCAGTCGGTACTACCTCTTGTTCTTTTTGTTGAGGTGATTTTTTCCGTCTTGTCATTTTGTGCAGAGGAGAATAGATTAATGAGAGAACAAAATGCTAGCAGGGTAACAACGTCCCCAGAAAATATACTCTAAACAAATCAGAAAAGACCTGAAGCAGTGGGAAAAGAAAGGGAAAGAGAGAAAAAAGAAAAGGAAAGAAAAAAAGAAAAAAGAAAAAGATAAAGATAAAAACAAACAAAAGCAGAACAAAACAAAACAAAACAAAAACAGAATGTGATCAAATATGATCAGGCTGGATTATAGATCAGTGCCACACACTAGATTTTGGGTGTATTTTGGTCTGTTAAAAGAAAGTCCCTCCCAAAATTTTAAAGAAAGAAAAACTTATATATGTACAAAAATAAGGGTTGATATGATGAAGGGATGGAATATGACTGTAAAGATGGAAGTTATAAAAAATTTTAAAAAAGGATTTGATAAGTTGTTTGAAAAAAGAAAGAAGAGGATTAAAAAAAAAAGAAAGAAAGAAAAAAGGGAGAGAATGTGATCAGGCAGGGGAGTAGAAAAAAACCATACACTAGAGATTTAGAGTATATTTTGATCTGTTAGAAGAAACTATCTCAAGATTTTAAAGAGAGAACAACTTATATATATATGCCAAAAATACGGGTAACTACTATGAAGGGATAGAATATGACTTTAAAAATGAAAAATAAAAATGTTTTTTTTTAAAAAAGGGATTGATAAGATGTTGGTTGAAAAAGGGAAAAAGAAAAATTCAAAAAAAAAGAAAAAAGGAAAAAAGAAAAAAAGACAGTTAAAAAAAATAATTAACTTTGAAAGACTAAAGAATCATGGTAAAAAAGCCATGAATTCTATGTGCAGTGTTCCCCTAGCGCTGGAGTTCTGCCGTTCTCATTGATCGGTAAACTTGGTCTTGGCTGGCTGTTCTCGCTGATCTTCTGGGGGAGGGGCCTGTTGCCGTGGTTCCCAAATGTCTTTGCCGGAGGCAAAATTGCCCCGCCCTTGCCGGTCCGGGCTAAGTAATCTGCTCGGGTTTGCTCTCCGGAGCTTTTGTTCCCTGCAAGCTTTCCGTACAGCTTTGGAGGCGGAGAGTGAAAATGGCAGCCTCCCAGTCTCCGCCCCGGCGGAGCCGAGAACTCGGGGTCCCGCTCCTCAGCAAGCCCCCAGAGAAAAGCAGTCAGTCACTCCCGTCTCCCCGGTCTCCGGCCGCACTCCGCGCTCACCTGGCCTGTGACCGCGCCTTTCTATCTGGCACCCGACCCCGGGTGGAGTCTCCAAACCCAGCAGATCCCCGTGGTGCGCTCCCGCACCTCTCCTCCCGGGGGAAGAAGGTGAGTCTCCCCGGATCTGCCGCTTGTTGGGTCCCTGCTGGAGGAGCAGTGGCCCGACTGTGCCGCGGATCACGGTTTATAGCAGCCCCGAGCTGAGAGCCCGCGCCTGGGCTCCGTCTCTGCAGCCGGCTTCCCTGCTCCGATACTTGGGAGCTCTGCCGCACTCAGGCACCCCCGGTTTTTCTGTGACCCCGAGGGTCCTGAGACCACACTGTCCCGCGAGGGTTCCACCACCCACTTCGCCACCAGAGTGACGTCCCTCAGCGGAGCAGACTTTTAAAAGTTCCGATTTTGTGCTCCGTGGCTCTATCACTTGCCAGAAGCGGCCGTCGGAGGCCCCTCCCCCGCCGTCTATCCTCCCGAATATCGCCTCGGATTCACTTCTCCGCACGTCCTACCTTCCAAAAAGTGGTCGCTTTTCTGTTCAGAGAGTTGTTGCTCTTCTTTTCTTTGATCTCCTGTTGAGTTTGTAGGTGTTCAGAATGGTTTGATCCCTATCCAGCTGAATTCCTGAGAGGAGAGGAAATCCAGGTCTCCTACTCCTCCGCCATCTTGCTCCGCCCCCTATCTGGTTAGCATTATTTTTTACTCAAGAGAATAATTTGTCTTTGGTGTGAAGTTCTGCAAGGGCAGCAATCTCTGACTATTTTTTTTTTTCTCCCGGACATTGTGCCTGGCATGTGTAAGGCACTTAGGGAATATTTTTTGAATCAACACTAAATGTTATAAAGAGATTATTGTGGGTGGGTTTATTGGATTAGCTTCTGGAACAGAATATTTTCTCAGCACTTACCATCCCATCTATAATTATTGGTTTACTTCCTAGAAGAACATCTTTAGGGCTCTGAAATGATAACCATTTTAGCGTTTGCATTTTGTGTGTATTTGGAGGTAGAATGAAGAATACCTTCTTGTGGCACAGAAAGAAAAATTTGTAGTGTCTCAGGTATACATGCTAGGTTTTTCTAGCATCCTAGAAGGCCTGGGCTGAATGTGACAGTGGTATACAAAATTATGTCTTATGAATACATGGATGAAGCCTTCCTTCTGTAATTTCCTGTACTTCTAAATAGCAAATCTAATATTTGACCCTTGTTTAAACGTTTTACATCACTGGATTTGGTTTTATGAGGGCAATGTGATGTTTTTTCAAGTTTGGAACTATTTCACGCTTACAGGGTGTTTTTCCCCCCCTCAAGAATGTTATTTAATTTTAAATGTAAGAAGGTTCTATTTAAAGATTTTTTTCCCCATCCTGTTGCTTTGTATGAGGAACAGATGGAACTAAAGCATGTGATAATAGAGGCAAGATTGAGGGCTGCTAGAGTGAGGTAATATGTCTTCATAGGTTGAACAAGTCATAGGGATTTTGACTTCCAACTACCAATTACTGAAGACAGTGGTTATTCATTAAAATTAAACTGATTTTACTTTTTAGATAATGAACTATGACTCAAAGAAATCCGTAGCCCCACTGCTAGACAATACTTCTCACTTTTGTACACAGCTGAAATGTGTAAAGATAAGCATTATCAGACCTTTAGGAAAGGGACAGTGGACAAAGGGAAGGGGCTATGAAACTTGCTCATTAGGCCGAGATTGAAGGATAAAGGGACCAGAGAGCAGGTTCAGTGTCTATTTGTGGAGAAATTGTCTGGGTCCCAATTTGGAAAATAGTCTTGAGGTGTGTCCAATCCATTAAAGTAGTAGATTGGTGGGGCGCCTGGGTGGCTCAGTCGTTAAGCGTCTGCCTTCGGCTCAGGTCATGATCCCAGGGTCCTGGGACCGAGCCCTGCATCGGGCTCCATGCTCCGCAGGAAGCCTGCTTCTCCCTCTCTCACTCCCACTGCTTGTGTTCCCTCTCTCACTGTGTCTGTCTCTGTCAAATAAATAAATAAAAAATCTTTAAAAAAAATAAAAAATAAAAAATAAAGTAGTAGATTGGTGACACATGGCAACAGAATTCCAGTTCAGACTGTCGGCACAGATGTCCGGCAGGTGAGCCTGCATGAGGCCTCATGTGGTCAGACCACCTGTGGATTGGGATTTAGTCCTGGGGTGTAGAGCACAAGGAGAATCCAGGCTAATCACCATTTGCTAGGGTTCAGAATGGGTCCCCATATTGGAAAAGTACCAGAATTATGGGAAAGCCTGGAAGAAGACAGGAAAATAAAGCAGGGAATAAGTTTTTATCAAATGTCTCTGTTTTATTATTTGAAGTCCTTTGTTGTTTTTATGTACTTTCAATGACTATATTGTCCTCTAGAAGGTTAACTAATTTTGCGATCATGTTGCTGTATAGAAAGGAATAGCCCCCAGAGAATGGGAGGATACATACCTTACTCTTGCCACATCAGCAACAGGAAGCTGTCACACATTTTCCTGGACCCTAAGACTAGTTCCTAAGCTGTTGGCAGAGTTGATTTTTCAAGTCTTCCCTAAAGTTATTATATGAGTGGCTGGGTTCCATTTCACTTCTGGAGTCAGTCTTCCTGTAGTGAATTTTCCATTTCAAGGTAACCATTTCAAGCCTTATTGCAGTCTGAAAAAAATGTAGGGCCGTGGAATCCTTAGCTTTCAAGAAGCAAACAGCACAGGAGAAAAACATCTTTTGTTAGATATTAGGAAACCTGGACACAAGTCTCAGTTCTGTCACTTATTAGTTATGAGATCCTGGACAAGTCACTTCATGTTTCTGGGTCACAGAAATCTTCACCTGTGAAATGAAGAGATTGAAGGTGATTTTTCTAAGGTCCCTTCCAGCTCTGCCAATGAGATTAAATCCAAATGAATGGCCTAGAAGAAAACCACTCATTAGCACCTTTATGGTGCCAGCACTAGCACCAATATTGAAGATGTGGGGCCACATGACAGTCGTGGCCAGAGAGCCTCAGTGAGCACCTGACCTCTGACTCCCAGATCAGCATGCTGTCGCCTTACTATCTTTTATACAAGACACTGTGTTCTAAAGAACCTAGGGAAAGCCATGAGATCCTTGTATATTAAGTGAATATGACATCCACCATTTGTTCTGTTCTGAAAATAAAGTGAGCTGGTTTCCTCTTGCCATCTCATGCCTCTCCCCCTAGCCCTTCTATGTATCATGTTAATAATTGTACCTCTGGGCAGTTGGTATTTAGAATTCATTACCACTTTGGCTTCTCTCCAGAGTTCATCACTCAGTCTTTATCTTTTTCTGCTTGTGATTCCATGACATTTTCTTAGAGGGGAAAGAAGCATCTGCCTAGATACCACTGATGTTCTCTTCTGTATCTCATTTGGGGTCTACAGTCTTCAGTTAATTGATCTTTCAAAGGTATCCACCATTATAATTATGGTAATAGAATTTCCTGTTTTTTCTACCCCTCACCCCCAGCTGACTATGGGCTGCCTAAAGTTAGGGGCCTCGTGCTGATGTTGTATGTATATATCCCCAGCACCTGGTAGGCACACGTGAACAAGGTATTAAATTGGATTAGTTTCTCTGGGACTCTGCCTATGGAAAGGCTTAGAGAGTTTTTCTGCTACCCATTAACTGGGGCACTTTTTTAGCCAGCCTTTTAGGGTTTATGTACTAAATAGTATCCTAAGTCAGAAAGCATCAGAAGCTGAAGTACCAATATTCAGACTTTCAGTTAATTTACTTGCATAATTAAATTTCCCTTACAATTTCTATTTCATGTGGAAGTCACCTTTATTTTCTGTGAAAGCTTTTATGGAAAGTTATTTTGAAGTTCTAAATAGCTGCTGCTCTCCAGGAGGCCTGCCTTTACTTTATAGCAAGCAGGCTGTCTGTGTACAGGCTGAAGTCTAAGGACAGTCAAGCCCACTGAGAGCAGGATGGGGCAGCACAGGGTGTTCCGATAAGTCTTTGAAGTGATTCATATTGAATCTAGTTGCAACCCCCATAAATACCTAACATGATGACTGTGGAAGATATGAAATAAATGCAAGAAAAGGAAAATAAGACTTGTTCAGAAAAACAGTTGGAAAACCGTATTGTTTAAATACTGTTTAAGATGTGGCGTATTACAGGCATATTCACTGCATCCTTATTTATGGTAGCAAAGACTGTAAACAAAATGTCCAGTGCTAAGACCCTGATAACATATGATACCTCAGCACACTGGAATACTATGTAGCTATTAACAGGAGTGAGGTAGCTTTGTGCTGATGGAGAAGGATCTTGAAAAGGGAAAAAAGCAAGAAACAAAAAGAATATATAGCATGCTTTCATTATAGCCCCTAAGACGGAAAAGGACACAACATACACACACTCACACATATAGTGTAGATGGATGGCTTATCTCTGGAAGGATGCATGGGAAACTGGCAATCGTGCTTTTTTCTTGGCAGAGGACTGGGAAACTGGTGTGGGAGGGAACTTAAATTCCTTCCCTTAAAACTGCATACTCTTTTGTACCATTAGGAAAGAAATTGTGTATTAACTGTATTCATTTTTCAGAAAAAAATTATGCTGAATTTTCTTAGAAAGTTTAACAACATGAAATGCAGTAGAGAAGGGAAGCTTACTGTGTATTTAAGGAGTTTAATTATTCAGCAAATAGTCATTGAGCTCCTGCTCTCTACCAAGTACTGTTGTAGGCTCTGAATGTCAGATGACTTCAGACAGCAGTGAGCACTGTAAAGACCAGGAGATAGCAGTTATGATGGAGAATGACTGGGGTGGAGGGTAGGGGCTCTTTTAGGAAGCATGACAGAGAAAGTCTCTTGGAACAAGTAGCAGCTGAACTGAACCCTGAATGATGAGAAGCCGGCTATGTGGAGGATCAGGGTAGAGCAACAGAGTTCCAGGTGGGAGGACAGCAAATAGGAAGTAATTGAGGAGAGCTACAGTAAGGAGCTGAGCTTGTGTTTGTGTGTGGGTTGAGTGAAAGCTGCAGTGCAGTGTGTACTGCACTGGAATGGAGAGACAGGCCTGACTGAAGGAAAGAGTGGTACTGGGAAGCGGTGGGAGTTAAGTGTAGGTCAATGGGACGTGGCCACACCACTGACCCTGAGTGCTAGGGGCCCTGCCAGCGTGTCCACGTACCTCTTGGCCAACATGCTCAGTTAGGCTCAGACAGGCTCATCCATTGCTGACTCTTAGAGTACTAGAGGCTTTGCAGCGGTTCTCTTCACTCTGTCCAGACGGAAGTGTGGAACAGAAAATAGAGGGGAGGCACAGGAGGAGACTTTTCTCTCCCTGACTTGCAGAAAGATTTATTCTAGGTTTAAAGAGGAAAGGGCCGATGTAAACAGCCATAGTTTGTGGAAGACAGTGTGGTTGGTGGTATGGTTTAAAGTGAGGGTTGGAATGCTGGCTCTGTGCTAGCTCCCTGAACTGACCTCGCTCATCTATAAAGTGGTAGGGATTGTAATGTCACCTCAGCCCACTTCACAAAATTGTCAAGTTGAGAATCAAAATGAGATAACAAATGTTACTTCTATAAAGTAGTAGTATAAGGTGTTAAATAGATGAAAATTGTTACTAATAATGTCATTACAGGAGTAGTACTGTCATTTGGGCAGTCTGTGGGTAAAGATAGAATATTTCCGCTAAACAGAAATCAAGTTGTAGATCAGAATCCATTTCTGTACATACTAGCACATGGTTTTCATTCTTTTTATGTAACCTTTTTGGTGGAGAAAAGGAAATTCAGTTCGTCAGGAGACATATTCTGACTCCTTATTACGGTGACTAGCAAATATCCAAAAGACATGTTTCTTTTAAACCAGTGTTCTGTATTTATAACCATGCTGAGGCGGGGGCTCTGTCTTTTACACAGTACTTTTTGAATTTTTATCTTGCCTCTGCTAGTAGTTCCTTCATGGGTTCTACCTCAGGCTTATTTGTGTTAAATGAAGATATTTCCCTATATAATCATCATATACTTAAATTTGAATTGTGCAGATTTAATGGTCAGCTTTATCATAATGTTAGAGCACTTCTTTTTATGCCTTTAGAACATGCTTTGTAATATGTGGGGTCACTACCTTTTTTTTTTTTTTCTTTACTTTATAGAACAGTTATGCAATAGCTTCAAATTACCTGGGAAGAGAGGAAAATTTACCACAAAGTAGCCAAAATGATGTTATAGACTCTAAAATCAATTAATTCTTAGAGGAGATCCCCAAGATCTTCTAAAAAGCTATCATCTATTATTATTTTAGACAAAATTCTATCAAAAATTAATTTCTCTTTTCGTTTATGACAGAGTGGAAGTATCAAGTGCTTCAAAGATAAGAGACGGAAAGTAAAGAAGTCTAGAGGAGGGTGGGAGGAAGCCCCTGACCTGAGGGTGAAACAAAACCCCAAGTCCAAATATCACTTTTTCTGGGCTGATTGACAGTGGACAAACAGCCTGAACACTGTCTTAAGTAGTTCTCAAGCACATCGGTGCTTTGCCATATACTGTATAAAATTTGTAATCCTGAGTCATCAAGGAAAAGTTCCAACTTGAGGATTAGATCAGTTGAGGCACCACTCTCTTCCTAGATTGGCGTTTAACAAACTATTTTAAAATTTTGTTATTTATATTAACAATAAAACTTCTTTTATCTGGAGGTTATCTGGCTGACCCTCTCTCCACCCCTGAGATGCCAGATAAGTGAGGCATTACAATCCTGAGTGTTATACTCAAAACTGACTCTGTGTGTCAGGAACTAAAATTATCTGGTCTTCTAATAATGTCCAATTTGTAATACTTACTCAAAAGGTTGCATGTGTTCTTGTTCACTGACAGAGCATTTACAGCTCTTGGAAAAGCTTATTGCTTTTTATTGATTGAAATTGGTGTTATCGGTCTTACTCTAAGCCATATTTAAAATTAACATGTGCTAACTGACCAATTTTTTTTTTTTTTTAACTTTTTAGTATGATAGGAAGGTAGCATAACCTCTTTTTTATTCTGGATTTTTCATACAACCTGACACAATTCCTGTCTAAATATCTGGCTAATTACTCTAAGGTCATAATAAACATTTAATTCATCAGAAGGCAGTACAGTTTAAATTACTGCTAAACAATGTGTGGCCTGGGACAGGAAAGAGAGGAAAACAAATGATTGTTGGAGATGCCTTTGTGGCTACCATCTTTTTACTAGCCTGTAATTGATGAGCCTTTTGATTTCCATCCTTCTTCCCCTCCCCCCCTTTTGGAGATTTATCTCTGTTCCCACCCCACATGGTGCCTCACAGATTACTTGAGACTTTTATTTGTGGTATCTCTATTTTGTTGTTGACATTAATGAGCTTGCTGCACAATATCACAAGAGAAATGGTGTTGCTATTTGAAATGTTAATGAATAGCTTGCCTGGCCAATTGCCATTTGTTTCAGTGTGTGAATATGGAGCGTGTGTGTATGTGTGTGTGTGTGTGTGTGTGTAAAAGAGAGACGAGTAGCAGGGGTGGGATTGCATTTTTTTTCCTCTTTCGCAGCCAGTGACGTGAGCCGTGCCTGGAACAATCAGAGTCGCTGCAAACAGGGTAGTTGAAGATGCTGGGGGAGGCAGCCTGGTGTTTCTTAAGCTAACGCAGATCTCCGCTTTCTGAGCTGCTCAGGCACAACCCGACAGAGTTCCTTCAGCATTAGAACCTTTCAGCGGTTGGAAAGTGCCTTTTTATTTCTCCAAACCTCTTCCCCGGTCAACCTGAAAAATGATTGGAGTGAATAGTGTTCAGAGTACCAGCAAGGTGCGGGTGAGGACCTCAGGTTCCGTGAAATACTCCCGGGAGGATTCTATCCGGCGGCAGTCCCACCGGTCAAAGTCTATGAAAATTTCTAACTCCTCAGAGTTTTCTGCTAAGGATACCAAGGTAAAGAAATACCATGTTAAACCGCATTGAAAATCTGATACAGTCTTTGCAAATGTCTAATGTGCAGTGACAGAATGAGAAAGTACGATAGATAAAATGGTTCTAAGATAATCAGGTGAGATCAGATGAGAGGGACGGTATCTGAACTCCAGATACAAAGATCGCTGTGGCATGGGTCAGTTTTATAAAGAGCCCGTTTGTGGAAGAGAAGGGTGAGGCAATGCTCAGAATGAGATGATTGTGGGAAAGTGCTGGTTGGCATATTGCTCTTGTTTTTAAGAAAGGTTGCCTTGACAAATAATTTGTCAGTGCAGTGTATTTTTAGAACATCAGGAATACAGAGACATTGTGTATGATTTTATCATTCAGTTAGTCCTCTTGCCTTCCCTTCCCTGCTCTGCCCACAATATATGGAGCTGATGTACAACAGTGACCTGGTCTTATTAAACTACATTCTTGCCTTGTACAGAGTCAATAGCCTCGCGTATATGTAATTGGGAAGATTTTCTTCTTTCATGTTTCTTACACATATGTGCTGGCTGTGCTGCCATTAATCGCTTGTCTTTTTGCGACATCTGTAGGATAATATTCTCTCTGTTCATATGAAATGTGAAGGGAGTGATTACGTAGTGAAATGGGCATTTACTACATGCAGCATATTCTTGAGATTCTTCCCACCACCATCTGTGTGAGCAGGGTACTCAGAAACACTCCCACTCCACAGGTTTAAAAATGGAATAATAGAATCATAGGATCCCAGAACTCTAAGGCTGGAGATGTAGATGATTATGATGGAGATTTCAGAGGTTTGATGATGCACAGAAAAAGCTCAAGGAGGTAGATCTCAGTGTCCTGTCTTCTCACAAGTTACATATCCAGACCCACTGAGAGTGACATTAGGCTTTCACCCTCCCACCTTTCACCTTCCCAGTCCCCTTCTATGGCATTTACATTGTTGAAAGACTTTGGCATTAGCAGATTCCCTTAAAAGTATGGCAGGGGTGGGGATGAAGGGGGCAAAATACTTTAATGTGACTTTAAGAAACATGCTGGCTTTCTGTCCACCCCCTTAGATTATGACACAGTGAGATCTAACCTCTTCAATCATTAGCAAATTTTCTAGCTAGAATGTCGTCAGATGTAGCTCTTTCCCCTTCAGTATTTTTTTTAAAAGCTGTAGCTTTGGGGAGAAACATGTGTCTTCACATGTCCTGTTCACATGTCATCTTCACAGTCCTGTCACTGTGACCTGCATGGTGAGACCTCCTGTGGTGTGCCGACTACTGTCTCCTGCTGTGATAGACCTGGATGGCTTATTTATTGTTAAATAGCTAAATGTATGTAAGATGTATGTGATTCTCAACATGGCTCTAAAATTGGCTCCTATTAGGAGTGCAAAGAAGCATCTTTAGATTTTGTTTTAACATGGATTTTACCTACACTATGCTGTCAAAGACTTTGGGAAATAAAAGGATCATCATCATCTACCAGCAATCCTGATGAATACAACTAGAATTATGGTTGTATACTGTAATTAATGTTGGAATCTAGCATAGATGTAAAATGAAAAGACTTTCTACTATCTTCTGTTTGTTACACAGTACAGGTTTTCTTATTTGATATTGCATCTATGCAAGAGAAAGCCAAGCATTTTTTTTTTAATATCACAAATATTACAAGGAGTGAACAATATAAAAGACCCCTGGTAGAATTGTAATCAATAGGCCGTCATATGGTACTTTGGAAATTATAGTCAAATTTTTTAAATTATATTTTTTAAGCATATGTGGTCTTTAAGTTCTGGAGTGTATATTTAAGAATGTATCCAAGTCCCCAATATCTCACAAGAGATATTTTTGTAGGATTATGTTGTCTTTTAAAATTGAACACCAGAAGGAGCTCATAGAAAATCATTAGAACAGGAAATTAGATAGATTGAACTTAATCTTTCACTAGCCATTTTTGTTCCCTAAATGAAGTTAACTGAATAACACTATAGACTTGTACCCTAAATATAGGGGACTGAATTATATTATAGATGCATAAATACGTATCAACACATATTTCTATCCATAGTATATACATTTTACTCCAGGCGTTAATAATCAGAATTCTTATTCACCAGTAGTCCTTTTTTAGCACTTAATGTTTCTTCCCACTAATCATGTAAATAACACTTTTTAATTATCTGACTCTTTATCCAAAATGAAAGATATCTAATCCAATGATTAGAAAAAATTCTTCCCCTAATCCCCTCCAAAAAGGTCAGGTGCTTGTGATATATGCTCCTGGGATTTAATTTTGTCTCTCTGGAACTCTCGTTCTTCCTAGAATAGGTGTATTAATTGTCCTTTGTCAGAGAGTTGGAGTTATAACATGTTTTGTATTCCTTGAAAGCTTTCATTTTTCACGTTTCTAACTTCTGTTTTGTTGTTTATTGAAAACATAATGGTTTAATTTAAATTTGATTCATCTGTTGTCCTCACTTTTTATCTGGTTTATTCATATTTGTTCTTCATTTGAAGCGGGTATTAAAGGACTTCTGAAAGGATTAGGTACTATTGCCTTTGATTTTAGCAAAATATCTTAAAAGCTTCCCTTGATCTAATCATTTTAAATTAAGAAAATTGAATTTTCTAATCCTTTGTGGTTCATTTTGACATAGTTTAAAGAATGTTATTTGAACTACCAAAGTGCAGTCTATATGTTATTTTCTTTAAAACTTGATTTTCTGTATGGTCTTTTTTTTTTTTTTCCTTTAAGGTATTTTAAATTATATTCTTTAGACCTCTGGATAGAATGTGGCTTTGTCCTTTTCTAGATAACATTGTTAATATCAAATTCTGAAGCAGATAAAATGAGTAGGACACATGTCAGTATGTTTTAGAAGAATATGCATTTTGTGGAGAACACATTCACTGTTCAAATGTATTAATTCTTACTTTGACTTAAGCTATTTATCAGTTAAGGGTCTGTTATTGGAAGAGTTACCAGTGAGGCTCCTGGCCATGAGGGGGCAGTGCAGACTTTCCTGCTGTCAGGCCCAGCTTGTTGCTCTGCCTTTGACAGAAGTAACATTTTGGAGTCAATTTCTTCAAAGGCAAATACTCCAGAATTTGGTGTGTAGTGTAAGAAATGTTGATTAGGCCTCAATTCTGCCTGGAATTTCCACATGTCTCCCATGGATTTAGTTAAATCTCAAATATAAATTATTTCGGTATTCCTTAGTTTTTAACTTGAGTAAGTCAATTATCGGTTTAAAACATAAATCTGTAAAAGTTCATGTTGATAATGTCACTTATTTCCTTCTTTATCTCTTGTCAGACTGCATTATATATTATAGATCAGGAAGATCTCAACTGATGCTTTTGTTTCATGTTGTTGTGGGTGAATATAACAAACATGGTTGAACTCTAGAGGCCTTTTTTTGAGGACTAGTATGAGGCTAGGATAAACCAACAGTTCTCTAGTTGATTATTGTATGGGTTCAAACAAATTGTTTAAAGCTATTATTTAATAATATGGCAAAGAAGTCAATTTCTCCAACGCTGAAATTTCAGAGTAAAACTTGTACTTTGGGTAGTGCAAAATGGAAAAAGTTGGCCATTTGCTCTCTGTGCCAGCGTATTGCATCCTGGTGGCCTAGCCTGGGTTTTGCTCCCTGTAATTAGCAATATGTGCCTAGACAGTCACTTCTCCTCCCTGGGACTCATCCATAAAATGCAGGGGTTGATAGAATGATAGCTTTGTTCTGAGCAATGTTAATTTTAGAAATCTTGCGGGGGTTGGTGGGGGTTATTTCCTCTGTAAAAGGAATCTAAAGACAGCTTGATTCAGGGAAGGTGAGTTTTATATGTATTTTGAATAAAACTTCCCGTGCTAGGAGATGTTAACCATAAACATGTTAAAGGAAAATGAAATGCCTAATTCATTGCTTTGTAAAACATGTTGCAATTGTGGTGAAAGGCCCCATCAACTCTATTCTCTCCATCCTGAATAAGCTTGCTTGTTATTTCTTTAGCATTGTTAGGTAAATGTTACTCATTTCCCCTTCTGTGAATCAAATCCATATACACAGGAACCTTAAAGATGTCATTACAATGCCCACTGCAATCTAAAGTTTTTCAGGAGAGGTTTGAGGATTTTTCTTATTCTTTACCAGATCCCTTTTGTGCTTTAGATTAAGGCTAGAGCCTGGGAAGGAGATTCTGGTCAAATGGCTCCTTTATATATGCGTATTCAAAAATGTATATCTCATATATTATGGGAAAAATCCTTAGTCATAATTTGGAAAAATTCCTGCAAATGTCTGTTTATATATATATTTTTTATTCTTAAATTGAAGCAGAACATCTTTTAATCTTGTAAATTCATCCTCACTTGGATCCTTGCAGGACAGTAGATTTAAACAATTGGGGTCGGAATTCAAGAACATCTCTCTGAACATCTTATAACCCTGGCACATGAGAGAATTAGGGAGGAAGTGTCTTTCACAAAGCAAATCTGATAGTGTAAAGATAAAAATAATTTTATCTCCAAAACCCTATTTTTCTTACTTTGGCTCTACTGTCTTCCCACTGGAGTCACTTCTTGTGTTCCAAGAAATTATACTTTTCCCTCAGGTGTGATTCTGCCAGACTAACAAATTTTGATGTTTTAATGTGGTCTTTACCCAAAGGAGATCTTAAGAAGAAACCTGGCTCCTTCTGGAAAGTATTTCTGCAGACTACATTATTATCAATAGCTGTTTAACTCAAGTCTTAAGACTTTAGTCAGCCTTGCCCCAAAATAGAAGCTTGTACTATCTTTGGATTTATTTTTAAATTATAAAGTTAGCAAAGTGATATTGGTTTTTATTGTTGGGCTTGGGTTTTTTTTCGATTCTCCTTCAAGCCCTAACCACCCCCAGAACCACCACCAGCTTGTTTCTGAATTTCTCAGATCCTGCCAGTACCTTTTCATGTAAATTAATACTTTTTTTCCCCTTAGATTATACAGATTTTGAGATGTTGAGCAAACTGTGCTCCTGATGAGATGACCCTTGTTGACCCTTGAATATAATTAAAAGCAGATCTTCATCATTTACCTATTTTCACTTGATTAAAGTGCCAGTAGAGTTGTGCTTGGCTTGAGTGTCTCTAAAATAACTCCCAGTGTCATACTGTGTTCTTGATCTGCTTCCTTATGCCTTTCTATTTGAAAACATTCTTCCAATGATGTATATAGCATACATGTATATAGCACCTATAGCAGGTGGTTCAGAGCTTCCATGTAATATTTGAACATTGTAAAGAAATTGCTGGCCCATGCCATCATTTTTGGCAAGCTAGTATAATACCCTTGTCAGAATCAAAGAAAAGGAAAAAAAAAATCTATGAAATATTAAGATGAGAGTTCAGGGAGGAAAAAAGAATCCTCTCATTTTTAAGAGTCTTTGTTGAAGCTCGAGGGAGGTTAGTACCATTATGATAACCTGAACTTAACCAGCTGGGAGCTCTAGTGTGGGAATATACATGGTGACCAGATGTCCTGATTTTCTAGGATGATGACTTTCCTTTATTGTATCCTGTTGTTAGATCATGCCTGGTTGCCTGGTTTATAATTCATGATTGCATTCAGTTTACGGACTAATAGGAGATTTTTGGAGAGTGTTTTTATTTACTCATCCATGGTGATGCAGAAACCATGAGGGGCTGGGCAAGATGGCTCTTCCTCAGTCATTTATCATGAGAGTTACTCTTTTATCTTTGATTTTAATTAAGATTTTGGAGCATTATCTTAACCTTCAAGCAGATCACTTTTCATTGCTTTTTAAAAGCCAATCTTTCACATTCAATGGTACAACATTTGGTTTATTTGTGCATATAGATCATTTGATCTTTGTGGAATTTGTTTTTCTAGGTAGATTACTTGGAGTGTTTCATGTCAAAATTTTTAAGAAAGTACTGGCTGAGACTCAATTTTTATAGCCTGACTCATCTCATAACATAACACTGGTTGTAGCCTGCAGTTAAGTGTTAGAAGGCAGGATGATACCCAAGGCACTGGAGACATTCGTATACTGACTCATTATTACCAGATTCAAATCTGGTAAGCCAAGTTTTTGTTTGATTCTGGCAAATCAAAGAAGATTATATAGCTGTTCCATGCGGCACCTGGGTGGCTCAGTCGGTTAAACGTCTGCCTTCAGCCCAAGTCATGATCCCAGAGTCCTGGAATCAAGCCCGCATTGGGCTCCTTGCTCATCAGGAGCCTGCTTCTCCCTCTCCCTCTGCCTCTGCCTGCTGGTCCCCCTGTTAGTTCTCTCTCTCTGTCAAATAAATAAATAAAATATTTTAAAAAAAGATTATATAGCTGTTCCAGACATAATAATCCCCTTGCATCCAGGTGCAATTTAGGGGGGTCAGCTTCAACCTTGTAATTGAGAAATCTCCTGGATCATGCCAAGGTATTTATAGTAAGCAGTAGGACCTTCTCTAGACCCTGGAGCTCCTAGCAGCTCATGACAAGGGAATTCATGCCTATTGAGCTTTTTTATTAAAGTTTTCTTCTAAGATTTCCCAGTGTAAGTAAACTAGAAGGGTTGGGGTCTAGTTTGTTGAGTAGACTGAATAGGCAGACAGATATAGGAGAGTGCTTTGAGAGAAAAAGCTCTTACTGTCACTTAGAAGGACTGCTAAGGTACCAGCAGTGTACTGATTTATGACAATTCTCCCCAGAGAACTTTTTAAAGAATAGGTAAAATGGAAAGTCTCTCCAGAATACTTTAATTATGACTGGACAGTATTTTGAGGGGATTTTTGTATGTTTCATTAACCCCCTGCTGTGACCTCTTAACATTGTGATTAAGTGGTATTTATACACTGCAAAAGCATAACTCTTAAAATTAAAGATAACAATATGCTTTTCTCTCCATGCCTATGTAAACCTCACTGAAATGACAGTGGAACTCCTAGATTTTGAAGTACACAGATTGAGACCTGATGCCCTCAAGCTGTCAAAAAAATTTGGAAGATGGAAAGCTTACCAGACTTGTTAACTATTTACCACTCCAGAGAAAGCCAAAACCCAAGTGTCTGCAGACCTGGAAGCCAAGGAAAGATGACTGATTTTCCCCATAGAACACAAGAGAGGTCTAGGAATTGGAAGCACTGATTACACCTAAGGACAGTAGGTCGAAAAAAGAAGATCTCTTTAAAGGTTCTAAATTAGTAACTAGACACTCTCAATGCCCTCCCTACTTTGTAGAGCCAAATGCTCCTCATCTTCTGCAACTCCTGTCTGGGAAGATTAACCCCAAAACTGGACTTTGGAAATCAGGTCAGTTGAGGCCAGTAGTGAGATTCCCACATTGAAAATAGCAAAACTAAGTGAAAAGTACATACATTTCACAATGGGCAGGCTCTTCCTTTCTCCTCACCCATGTACTTTTTCTTAGTTACTTAAAGAAGAGGAGGCTTGGAATCCAATAAACAGGAAATCTAATAGCAGAGAGGCAGAGGAAAGCCTCAGGATGATAATAAAGAGAAGCCCTAGGACATCAGCTATGCAGGAGATAGAAACCAACCAGTTTAGATTAGAGTGAGAGAATAGAGAATTCCAAGGATGCTTCCAACAGTGTCACTGAGAGAATATGTGAAATGTTAGACTATATGGAGAGGAGAGTCACGGTTCTTTTGGAAAATGTGGAGATGAATTAGAGATAAGCTTTTGAAAATGAAGTAAACAACAACAAAATGAGGTAATAACTCCAGAGAAGACAAAAAGCAAATGAAACAGAGTGCATACATAGCTCAGGGGTGAATTATATCTACACAGTCATAATAATGTAAGCACTAAAAATTGATGTAACGTTAAATTGTGATTGTGATATAATTTTAGTGGAAGGATTGGGGTGCAGGAGGGGAGAGAGAATGAGAGTCAGCTGTTGGTATGTGTGAGTGAGAAAGAGAAGAGAGAAAGAGAAGTGCCCTTTTTCCAGAGGTCCATAGGTAAAAGTCAGTCGGTCATACTGAAAATACAAAAAAACAAAAGGAGTTGAAAGAGATTACTTCTGGGCAGCAAGAATCAAGAGGTAAATCAAGGGATTGTTTTTTTTGTTTGTTTGTTTGTTTTAAAGATTTTATTTATTTATTTGACAGAGAGAGACACAGCGAGAGAGGGAACACAAGCAGGGGGAGTGGGAGAGGGAGAAGCAGGCTCCCCGCAGAGCAGGGAGCCTGATGCGGGACTTGATCCCAGGACTCTGGGATCATGACCTGAGCTGAAGGCAGTCGTTTAACTGACTGAGCCACCCAGGCTCCCTAAATCAAGGGATTGTTATATTAATTATATGCCTTTTAGTAATTGTTTATTATAAAAATTATATACATGTATGGACTTGTTAAGCTTTTAAAAATGAATAGAAAATAGCATATATATGTGCATATGAGACTGGAATAATTTTCAGTGACTAGAATGGTTTGTGTAGAAAAGCAGGCTAGAGGAGTTGGTGGCAGAGTAGGATGACACTGGGCTTGTCTCATCCCATGAGTATAGCTAGATAACTATCAGATTATCCTACTGAGTACCCATACTCGAGAAATCAATCTGAATACTGGCAGAACAAACTTCACAACTAAAGGTAGAGAAGAGCCCACATCAAAGAAGGTAAGAAGTGTGGATACACAGTTTGGAAGAGAAATGGAGCATGGCTCCTGTGGTAGGGAGGGAGCTGCGATCATGGAGAAGGGCTAGAGGCAGACAAGCACATAGGAGAGCTCACAAGGAAAACAAATCCCCATAGTAATTGGCTTGGAAAGTAAGAGGTCCCAAATTTTGTGAGTTCTTGCAAACAGTGGGGCTTAAAGCCTAGAGTTTTAAAGGTCAGCATGTGTGGCTCTGGGAGAGCTCAGAGGACATTGGGACTGCTCTTGGGGAGAAGGCAAGCAAACAACCTGCAGACATGCAGTGTGGAAATAGCAATCTGAAGAGCACCTGGGGCATACAGTGGGGAGGTTATTTGCTCATCTCTTGGAGCTCATCCCAGGGAGAGAGCATTCACAGAGACCCATCCAGTTCCCAAAAAGGTACTGGTAGGCATTATTTCCCTCCCTTCAGCATAAGCACAGGGCCACCTGGGAGAACCAACACAGCACCAACACTCGCTCCCTAACTTGCTTACACCAAGTCCCACCCCCACGCTCTGGTAGAACAGCCCCTCCCAGTCTTGCCTCAGTCCCAGCACATCACCCCTTCCCCCAGAAGACAGGTCCAAACCCTTGCTGACCTCACATCTCCTGATGTGGGAGTTTTGTGGGGCCTTGGTTCTAGTGGCAGTGGTGACAGGTCTCATTTCACAAGCAGACCAGAACATGCCTAGTTAAAAATGCGCCGCATTCAGGCCAAGGAACAAACACTGCCCACAACAGTCAAAGAGACTCCACAGACAACTGGCCTCAAGGATAAAGCCACCAGGACACAAAAGCAGAGCACAAGTAGCACACATTGAAGACATTTCCAGAAGCACCAGGGTCTAAGCAACAGGGGACACTACTCAGCAAGGCACTACAGGACCTCTTTTTCATGAGGCCATTACCTTCAAGAAAAGGAGATACAGCTGACTTTCATAACACACAGAAACAGACACAGAGATTTAAACAAAATCAGAAGATAGAGAAATCTATCCCAAATGAAAGAACAGGACAAGGCCATAGCCAGGTATCTAAGTGAAACAGATATAAGTAACATGCCTGATAGAGAATTTGAAGTAATGATGATAAGGATACTCACCAGACTTGAGGAAAGAGTGGAAGACATGCGTGAGACCCTTAACACAGAGATAAGGAATAATATAGCATAGATAAAAGGCTCAATAAATGAAATGAGAAGCACACTTGATGCAACAAACAGCACAATGGAAGAGGCAGAGGAACAAATTAGTGACTTAGAAGACAGAGTAATGGAAATTAAGCCAACCAAAAGAGAAAAAAAGAATTATGCAAAATGAAAATAGATTTAGGGAACTCAGTGACTCCATTTGTAGCAACATTTGTATTATAAGAGTCCCAGAAGAAGAGAGACAAAAAGGGGCAGAAAATTTATTTGAAGAAATAATAGCTGAAAACTTCCCTCATTTAGGGAAGGAAACAGACACCAGATCCAGGAGGCACAGAGAACTCCATCAAAATCAACAAAAGCAGATCCTCACCAAGACATATTGTAATCAAATTGGCAAAATACAGTGATAAAAAATTTTAAAAGCAGCAAGACAAAAGAAGACAGTAACTCACAAAGGAAAACGCATAAGGCTAGCAGGGGATTTTTCAGCAGAAACTTTAAAAGCCAGAACGGAAAAACATAATATATTCGAAGTGCTTAATGGGAAAAATCTGCAGCCAAGAATACTCTATCCAGCAAGGCTGTCATACAGAATAGAAGGAGAGATAGAGAGTTTCCCAGACAGATGAAAATTAAAGGAGCTTGTGACCACTAAATCAGCCATGCAAGAAATATTTTATTATATTTAAATTCAAGTTAGTTAACATAGAGTGTAATATTGGTTTCAAGAGTATAATTTAGTGATTCATTGCTTACATATAACACCCACTGCTCATCCCAACAAATGCTGTCTATACCCATCACCCATTTAGCCCAATTCCCCCCACCAGCTTCCCCTACAGCAACCCTCAGTTTGCCTGGTTTGCCTCCTTCTCTGTTTTGTCTTATTTTATTTTTCCTTCCCTTCCCTTGTGGTCATCTGCTTTGTTTCCAAAATTCCACATATGAGTGAAATCATATGGTGTTTGTCTTACTCTGACTGACTTATTTTGCTTAGCATAATACACTCTAGTTCCATCCAGCCATGCAAGAAATATTAAAGGGGACTCTTTGAGTGAGAAGGAGAAAGTGACAGTATAAAGGTAGGAAACACAAAAGCAATAAAAATAAATACTTCTGTAAAAAATCAGTCATGGAACTCACAAAATAAAAGTACATAAATCTAAAGTGCGGGGAGGAGTAAAGAATGAGTTCAAACCTAAATGACCATCAACTTAATATAGATTGCTATATGCAAAAGAGGTTATATACAAACCTAATAATAACCATATATCAAAACCCCCTAATAAACATGCAAAGAATAAAGAGAAAGAAATCCAAATATATCACTAAAGAAAATAACCCATGAAAGAAAGAAAAGAAAGAATCAGAGAAAATATTAAGAAACAACCACAAAACAAATAATAAAACAATAAATACATATCTATCAATAATTACTTTGAATGTAAATGGACTAAATGCTCCAATCAAAGACAGTGGATAAAAACACAATACCCATCTATATGCTGCTTACAAGAGACTCATTTCAGACTCAAAGACACCTGCAGATTGAAATTGAGGGGATGGAGAAACATCTGTCATGTAAATAGTTTTCAAAAGAAAGCTGGAGTAGTAATACTTATAATAGACAAAATAGACTTTAAAACAAAGACTTTAACAAGAGACAAAAAAGGACACTATATAATCATTAAGGGACAATCCAAAAAGAAGATATGATAATTGTAAATATTTACACACTCAATATAGGAGCACCCAAATACATAAAATAGTTAATAACACACATAAAGGAACTAATCGATAATATAATAGTAGGAGACTTTAACACCCCACTTTATATCAAAGTACAGATCATCTAAACAAAATCAAGAGGGAAACAATGGCTTTAAATGACACACTGGAACAGATGGATTTAACAGATATATTCAGAACATTCCATCCTAAAGCAGCAGAATATACATTATTTTCAAGTGCACATGGAACATTTGCTAGAATAGATCACATATTAGCCCACAAAACAAACCTCAACAAATTCAAGATGGAAGGCATGCTACATATGTTTTCTGACTAAAATGTAGTAGAAGTCAGACACAAGAAAAAAATCTAGAAAGACCACAAATACATGGAGGTTAAATAACATCCTACTAAACAGACACAAGTCAGACACAAGAAAAAAATCTAGAAAGACCACATAGCATAATACACTCTAGTTCCATCCAGCCATGCAAGAAATATTAAAGGGGACTCTTTGAGTGAAGTCAGACACAAGAAAAAAATCTAGAAAGACCACAAATACATGGAGGTTAAATAACATCCTACTAAACAATGAATGGGTCAACCAGGAAATAAAAGAAGCAATTAAAAAGTACATGGAAACAAATGAAAATGAAAACACAACAGTCCAGAACCTCTGGGATATAGTAAAAGTTGTTCCAAGAGGGAAGTTTATAGCAATACAGGCCCACCTCAAGAAGCAAGAAAAATTTCAAATAAACAACCTGACCTTACACCTGAAGGAGCTAGAAAAAGAAGAACAAACAAAACCTAAAACTAGCATAAGGAAAGAAATAATAAAGAATAGAACAGAAATAAATGAAATAGAAAGTAAAAAACCAAAGAACAGATCAAAAAATCAGGAGCTGGTTCTTTGAAAAGAATCAATAAAATTGATAAACCTCTAGCCAGACATATCAAGAAGGAAAGAGAAAGGACTCAAATAAATAAAATCACAAATGAAAGAGGAGAAACAACAACCAACACCACAGAAATACAAATAATTATAAGAGAATATTATAAAAACTATATGTCAACAAATTGGACAACCTAGAGGAAATGGATAAATTTCTAGAAACGTGTAAATTACCAAAACTGAGCAAGAGGAAATAGAAAATTTGAACAGACTGATAACCAGTAAAGAAACTGAGTACTCAAAAAATTCCCAACAAACAGAAATCCAGGACCAGATGGCTTCATAGGCAAATTCTACCAAACATTTAAAGAAGAGTTAATACCTAGTCTTCTGAAACTATTTCAAAAAATAGAAAAGGTTGGAAAAACTTCCAAATTCTATGAGGCCAACATTACCCCAATACTAAAACCAGATAAAGACACCACTAAAAAAGAGAAGGACAGGCCAGTATACCTGATGAACATAGATGCAGAAATCCTCAACAGAATACTAGCAAACCAAATCCAACAATACGTTTAAAAAATCATTCACCATGGGGTGCCTGGGTGGCTCAGTTGGTTAAGCGTCTGCCTTCAACTCAGGTCATGATCTCAGAGTCCTGAGATCAAGTCCCGCATCGGGCTCTCTGCTCAGCTGGGAAGCCTGCTTCTTCCTCTCCTCCCTGCTTGTGCTCTCTCTCACTATCTCTGTCACTATCTGTCTCTCTCGAATAAATAAAATCTTTAAAAAAAAAAAAAATCATTCACCATGATCAAGTTGGATTTATTCCTGGGTTGCAAGGGTGGTTCAGTATTTGCGAATCCATCAACATGATACATCACCTCAGTAAGAGAAAGGCTAAGAACCATATATGACTATTTCAATATCTGCATAAAAGCATTTGACAAAGTATACAACATCCATTCATAATAAAAACCCTCAACAAAGTAGGGATAGAGGGAATATACCTCAATGTAATAAAGGCCTGATATGAAGCCCCACAGCCAGCATCATCCTAAATGGGGAAAACCTGAGATTTTCCCCTAAGGTCAGGAACAAGACAAGGATGTCCACTCTCACCGCTTTTATTCAACACTATACTAAAAGTTCTAGCCACAGCAATCAGACAACAAAAAGAAATAAAACGCATCCAAATTGGTAAGAAAGAAGTAAAACTTTTGCTATTTACAGATGACATCATACTCTAGATAGAAAACCCAAAAGACTCCACAAAAAAACTCTAGAATTGATAAACAAATTAGTCAGTCACAGGGTACAAAATCAACATACAATAATATGTTGCCTTTCTGTGCACTAATAATGAAGTAGCAGAAAGCAAAATTAAGAAAATAATCCCATTTACAGTTGTGCCAAAAATACCTAGGAATAAACCTAACCAAAGAGGTAAAAGATCTATACTCTGAAAGAAATTCAAGACAATGCAAAGAAATGAAAAGATATTCCATGCTCATGGATCGGAAAAACAAATATTGTTAAAATGTTTATACTACCTAAAGCAGTCTACAAATTTAATGCTATCTCTATGAAAATACCAAGAGCATTTTTCTAGAACTAGAACTAGAACAAAGAATCATAAAATTTGTGTGGAACCACCAAGGACCTCAAATAGCCAAAACAGTCTTGAAAAAGAAAAGCAAAGCTGATAGCATCCCAATTCTGGACTTCACGTTATATTACAGAGCTGTAATAATCAAATATATGGTAGTGACACCAAAGTCAACACCTAGATTAATAGAACAGAATAGAAAACCCAGAACTAAACCCATAACTATATGGTCAATTAATCTTTGACAACACAGGAAAGAATAGCCAGTGGGAAAAAGTCTTTTCAACAAATAGTGTTGGGAAAACTGGACAGCTACATAAAAAGAAAGACACTGGACCTCTTTCTTGCACCATACGCAAAAATAAGTTCAAAATGGATTAAAGACGTAAATGTGTGACCTGAAACCATAAACATCCCAAAAGAGAACACAGGGAATAACCTCTTTGACATTGGCCATAGCAATTTCTTTCTAGATATGTCTGCTGAGGCAGGGGAAACAAAAGCAAGAATAAAGTATTAGAACTACATCAAAATAATAGCTTCTGAGCAGGGGAGGAAATGGTCAACAAAACTAAAAAGCAGCCTATGGAATGGGAAAAGATATTTGCAAATGACATATCTGATAAAAGGTTAGTATCCAAAATATAAAGAATTTACACAACTCAACACCCAAGAAACAAGTAATCTATTTAAAAATGGGCAGAAGACATGAACAGGCTAACAGATACATGGAAAGATGCTTAACATCACTAATCCTCAGGGAAATGCACATGAAAACTACAATGAGATATCACGTCACACCTGTCAGAATGGCTAAAATCAACCACACACCAAACAACAGGTGTTGGTGAGAATGTGGAGAAAAAGGAACATTCATGCAGTGTTGGTTGGAATGCAAACTGGTGCAGCCACTGTGAAAGTATGGACATTTCTCAAAAAGTTAAAAATAGATCTACCCTTTGATCCAGCAATCCTACTACTGGGTATTTACCCAAAGAATAAAAAAACACCTTGCACCCCTATGTTTGTAACATTATTTACAATAGGGAAGATATGGAAGCAGCCCAAGTGTCCATCTATCGATGAATGTTTAAAGAAGCTGTGGTGCACATACACACACACATACACACGAAATTTTGCCTTTTGCAATGACATAAATGGAGCTAGAGAGTATAATGCAATGCAAAATAAGTCAGTCAGAGAAAGACAAATACCATATGATTTCACTGACAGTGGAATTAAGAAACAAATGAGCAAAGGGAAAAAGAGAGGGAGAGAGGAGTTAAGAAATTGATTCTTAATTATAGAGAAAAAACTGATGAGTACCAGAGGGTGAGGGGATGGGTTAAATAAGTGATGGGGATTAAGGAGTGCATTTGTTGTGATGAGTACTGGGTGACGTATGGATTGTTCAAAACTATATTTTACGCTTGAAACTAATGCAACACTAACTGGAATTATGTATGTTAACTAACTGGAATTACAAAGTTAAGATTTTTAAAAATTTAGGAAAGCATAACAAATTCGTGTATCTTAATTAACTTGTTTAGCAAATGCCAAAAAACAGAGACTACTTTTTTAAAAGTTACATCTTTCCCAAGACACTATATTTTAGCAGTTATGGGACTAGATCATGTTCTGCTACTGGTCGCTGTCAAAATTTTCTGTCTGTAGTAAAAATGGTCATGAAAGACTGGTCCTCTCTTGGGAAACATTCCTTTATTTGAGATTGTCCTTGTTACTTATTTTTATGGAATGATGACAGTAGTAGATAGTGTTGTGGTTTGGTTTGTTTTTAAAAATTTATTTCCTCACTTGGCAAAATTTAAAACTTGGCAATTCCATGTGGGTTCCCAAAACCTCTTTAGAAAATTTTCCTGTTTATGAAATCCATAATTTGGCTGTATTGATTGTTTTTGGATAAAATCTAGTTCCATTTGGTTTGTCTTTCCTTGCTTTGTCTAATCCACGGAAATGACAGAGAACAAATGCCATGCCTGGTGTTCTCTCTAAATGTCAGAGTCCCCTAATAATCATTACAAGCTTTTTGTAAAAGAAATCTGCATGTTACCCACCAAACAGTTTTTTAACTGTGTACATTAACTTTACCATCATGTCCATAATCCTTAAATAGTTGATCATTTTTCTCAGGTATTTAAACAATACTGCATGCAATTTATAAAGAAGCTTAGAATTTGTTTTCCTTATGTTCTAAAATTATGAAGCATTTTTATTATGGTACAAGCCTGGCAGTTCTTTTTTTTTTTTTTAATCTTTTATTGTTATGTTAATCACCATACATTACATCATTAGTTTTTGATGTAGTGTTTCATGATTCATTGTTTGCTTATAACACCCAGTGCTCCATGCAGAACGTGCCCTCTTTAATACCCATCACCAGGCTAACCCATCCTCCCACCCCCCTCCCCTCTAGAACCCTCAGTTTGTTACCAGCAGGAAGGTCTAACAACTGATTAGGGCAAGTATAATTCAGGACCTTCTTTGAAGTTACTGGTTATTGGTATATTTTTTCAAAAGAATGGCTTAGCTATCCAAATCCAGACAAGTTTTTGATAAATTATAGTGCCAGAGGATTAGGATATAAGGATTAAAAGCAAAACCAGGAGATAATTATAAGTGTAATGAGTTTGAAAATCATGAATAGTCTGAACCAGGTCAGAAAATAGTTAAACATTTGCTGAAGAATATTTTGGAAGTTCATCATAACTCACATGGAAGAAGGTGGTGATTCACTAAGAACATAGTTACATTAACTTTTCCCAAGCTGTCTAGCTCTAAGGATTGTTATATTAAGTTACATCTATATAATGTTTTTGGATACTAGTTTTTAATTCCCACATTGGTTTGAAAATGGAGGGTCCTTTTAAAATATATGTTGCAGTCTTTCCATCTTTCATGAGAATCTCACTTAGTGAGAATACCTCTTCTACCTGAGATACATATCCTCTTTTAAGAGTGTTTTGACAGGGTCATGGCAAGTTCATTTGAGGAAGGACAAAGAAGAAAGTGTAGAGTAGTGAATAAAAACATGGGTTCTGGAGTCATAGTCCTATGTTTGAGTTCCAGTTTTGCCACTTACTAATAACTCTGTCACTAGGATAAAGGTTGCCAGATTTAGCAAATAAAAATACAGAAAACCCAGGTAATGTGAATTTCAGATAAATTATAATATTTAGCATAAATATCTCATGCAAAATTTGGAGACATACTTATGCTAAAAAAAAAAAAAAAGGTCATTCATTGTTTATCTGAACTTCACATTTAACTGGGCATCCTGCACTTGATCTGACAACCTACAGCATTCAGCAAGTAACAGTCTGCCTTATTCCCAGCTTTAAGATCAATGGAGTAAATTATACTTGTAGAATGTTAAGTTAAATAATGTACATAAGTGCTCAGTTTAGAGTCCAGCACATAGTAGCACTCAGTAAATGTCAAATATATGGAAGGCCTTCTTTCAGTTGTCAGACATCTAGCCTGGCATCCTAAAACAGATAGGACTCTAGCCCTAAAATGTTGTTAGACATCCAGTTGGAGTTCTGTGCCAAATTCTAAGATTCTTGAGTGAAGAGTATGCTAGTCTAAGTGGTCAGAGACTTGTACTCTTGTCTTTTAAAATTTGGGGAGGAGGAATTATATAGCCTAGGCTAGTTAGTATACACAGAGGTAGAAATAGGAAGTGAACGCCTATATTTTTAAAAGAAATCAAAGGTCAAGGAAAAAATTATAAAGCCTTTAGAGTCAAACTGCCTATGATTCCATTTTGAGATCGGCCACTTTACTTAACCTCTGCACTCTGTTTTCCTTCTCTGTAAAATGGGAATAATACCCATGGGTGGTGGTATAAAGAGTAAATGATGTAGGTCATGTATAACCCTAGGAACAGGTCTTGGAACTTGTTAACTACTCAGTAAATGTTAGTTTGTTGGCATAATTTGTCCATGATGCCAAACTGCCAATTTGATTAAAAATAAGTGATTCTCCTAATGCCCAGCATATGTTTGCCATGGGGTATTGATTGGCTAAGGGGCATGGAATGGATAGATTTTGGGTATTTAAATTCAAGTATTCTATAAAATCTGAGGAGGACAGGAGTAGATTGCATGTAACAAAAGTAGTACTTTCTATTTATGTGTCACTTAACCAGAGTACAAATGGTTTCATATCATTTTCACAATTCTGTGAGGTAGGTGTTGTTACGCTATCTTTACAGATGAAGAAAGCAGAGGTTTAGTGTTAGTGGCCTAAAGTCATAACAGCTGATTCAAGAGGCAGATTTGATACAATTCTACTGATTTCTAGTCCATTGTTCTTTTTTCTATGTTTACTGTTTCCCATCATAATTGTTGTATTAGGATTATCATCATTGAGGTCTTTGGTTTCTCAACAGTTTTTTTTTTTTTTTAAACACTGGCTGTGGTCGAGACAATTTATGAGGCATTGTGGAGACTAAAGAGAGGCAGAAGACTTGATTACATGTGCAAGAAGTTTAAAATTTAGTATCTAGTTTTTCAGTTGAAGTAATGCATACATGGTGTGGTAAACATTCGAATAGTACAGAAGATTTTACATTGAAAATTCTCTCTCACCCCATTTCCCCAATCGCCCTCTCCAAAGGCAGTCACTGTCAATGGTTTCTTCTGTATTTCAGAAATGTTCTGTGTAAGCATATATTTATATTTATATGTACACATGTGCACGCTTTTGCACCTTACTTTTTTCTTTTAGCAATATATTCTAATATATCTACTTCGTTTTTAATTTAAATGACTTTAAATACTAATGGGAGAGAATATATCTCTGGTGCTATTGTTAAAACTGTCTTATCCAATTTTTCATTTGTGCTTGAGGCATGCAAAAATGGGCCACCCTTCTCCCATAATTTAGGAAGATACCCTGATACATCCCAAATCTGCCACTGCCATTACCTCAGTCCAGGTCACATCATCTCTACCCAGCCACCACCAGTCTTTCTGGCATTTCCCTTGCTCTCTTCTAGTTCTTTCTCCACATAGAAACCAGGGTGACCTTAAGAATATGAACTAGAGCAGGTCTCTCCTCCATGGTTGCCCAACACACACAGAAGTTCTTTGTTTTCTGGTCAAAAAGCCCTATGTGACCTGTCTACCTGTTTGCCCTTACCACAGGCCTTCAGACCCGCCAGTCTCAGTTATACCAAGGAGCTGCTTACCAATCTTCTGTTTATCTTTGTGTGGCTGCTCCTTGTCACTCATATTAAATTTCCTTGCATAGAGGTTTTCTTGTCCATCCAGTTGAAAGCTAGTCTTTTAGGTTACCTTATATTAAATACCTTATGATAATTATCTGGAAGTCTACCAGAAAATGATAGAATCATTTTGATGTGTTTGTTTTCTTATTCCTTTATTGTCTGTTTCCACCCCCACTAAATCTAAGTTCTTTGCCTGTGTTTTTCACTACTGGACTTTTCAGTGCCTATATTAATACCTGACAACCTGATAGGTAGTAGAGACTCAGTAAATATTTATTGACTGAATATATGAATGAATGAGTGAATAGTCTTAAGAGATTTGTTTATACTATATTGTTACAAGTGTTACAAATATTATACTGTACTATTGATGTTACAATAGGAATTATAGTCTTCTAGTAGTGAGGAAGGAAACTATACTATTTTGTATAAATATTTATACTATGTATTATACTATTATAGGAAAAAATATCATTGGTAATTATAAAATGTAGTTTAAAAAAGTTACTTAAAAATTTTCTCTGACATATTAGCATATGTTATGATAGAGTATTTGTAGTTATTGTACAATAGAGTGATACAATAAATATGAATTATGCCATTTGAAACAGTTTATAAAGATTTAGTGATGTGTTGGGGCGCCTGGGTGGCTCAGTCGTTAAGCGTCTGCCTTCAGCTCAGGTCATGATCCCAGGGTCCTGGGATCAAGCCCTGCATCGGGCTCCCTGCTCCGCGGGAAGCCTGCTTCTCCCTCTCACACTCCCCTTGCTTGTGTTCCCTCTCTCGCTGCCTCTCTCTGTCAAATAAATAAATAAAATCTTTAAAAAAAAAAAAAAAAAGATTTAGTGATGTGTTAAAGGATAATTTGAACTACTGACTATCAATTCATGTAGTCTGTGATAAGTTTTAGGTGTACAACATAATGACTTGATATTTGTGTATATTGTGAAATGATCACCTTACATACTTAGGAAAATTTTTTTTCTTGTGATGATGAATTTTAATTTAATCTACTCCCTTAGCAACTTTCAAATATGCAATAGAGTATTATTAACTATATTCACCATGCTGTACATTACATCCCCATAACTTATTTTATAACTGGAAGTTAGTACCTTTTGACCCCCTTCACCCATTTTACTCACCCCCCAGTCTGGCAACCATTAGTCTGTTCTCTATATCTAAGAACTTGGTTTTCTGTTGTTTTGTTTTAGATTCCACATATAAGAGATACCATACAGTATTTGCCCTTCTCTGTCTGACTTTTTTCACCTAGCATAATGCCCTCCAGGTCCATCCATATTGTATCAAATAGCAAGATTTCACTCTTTTTATGGCTGAATAATATTCCATTGTATATACGCCACACTTCATCCATTCATCTGTCAGTGGATATCTAGGTTGTTTCCATATCTTGGTGATTGTAAATAATGCTGCAGTGAACATGGGGCTGGCATATATGTTTTTGAATTAGTACTTTTTATTTTCTTTGGATAAATGCCCTGAAGTGGAATTACAGGATCACATGATAGCTCCAGTTTTAATTTTTTGAGGAACCTCTGTAATGTTCTCCATAGTGGCTGCACCAGTATACATTCCCACCAACAGTGCACAAAGGTTCCCTTTTCTGTGCATCCTTGCCAGCATTTGTTATCTCTTGTCTTTTTGATACTAGCCATTCTAACAGGTGTGAGGTGATAACTCATTGTGGTTTTGACTTACATTTCCCTGATGATTAGTGATGTTGAGCATTCTTTCATGCTGGCCATCTGTATGTCTTCTTTGGGGAAAAAAAAAAAAAATGTCTATTCAGATCCTCTTTGGAAAAATGCCTATTTAGATCCTCTGCCCATATTTTAATTGGATTGGGTTTTTTTGTTTTTTGTTTTTGCTGTTGAGTTATGTGTATTGTATTTTGGATATTAACCCCTTATCACATACATGATTTGCGAATATTTTTTCCCATTCAGTAGGTTGCCTTTTCATTTTGTTGATGGTTCCTTTGATGCGCAGAAGCTTTTTCATTTGATACGGTCCCACTTAACTTATTGTTGCTTTTTGGTGCCAAATCCAAAACCATCATTACCAATACTGGCATCAAAAAGCTTACCCTCTGTGTTTTCTTCTAGGATTTTTATGATTTAGGCCTTATATTCAAATCTGTAATCCATTTTGTGTTAAAATTTATGTATGATGAGAGATAGTGGTCCAGTTTCATTCCATTGCATATAGCTGTCCAGTTTTCCCAATGCTGTTTATTGATGAGAATGTACTTTCTCCATTTTAGATTCTTGGCTTCTTTGTCATAAATTATTTGATCATACATATGTGGGTTTATTTCTTGGCTTTCTATTCCGTTCATCTGTGATTCTGTTTTTATGCCAATATCATACTGTTTTAATTACTGTAGCTTTGTTAATATAGTTTGAAATCAGAGTGTGATGCCTCCAGCTTTGTTCTTCTTTCTCAAGGTTGCTTTGGCTGTTGGAGGTCTTTTGTGTTTCTTTCCATCTTTTAGAGATTGTTTGTTCTATTTCTGTGAAAAAAAAAGCCGTTAGAACTTTTATTTGGATTGCACTGCTTTGTAGACTGCTTTGGGTACAATGAACATTTTAACAGTATTCTTCCAGTCCCTGAACACATAATACCTTTCCATTTATTTGTGTCTTCTGTAGTTTCTTTCATTAATATCTTACAGTTTTCACTGTATAGGTCTTTTACCTTCTTGGTGAAATTTACTCCTAGGTATTATATTCTTTTTGATATAGTTATAAATGGAATTATTTTCTTAATTTCTCTTTCTGATACTTTGTTATTAGTGTATAGAAACACTACAGATTTTCATATAGTGACTTTGTATCCTGCAGCTTTACTGAACTCTTTTATTAGATCCTATAGTTTTTTTATGGAGTCTTCAGGGTTTTTTATATGTAATACCATGTCATCTGCAAATAATGACAGCTTTACTTCTTTTGTTTATTTCCCCAACTTGAATGCCTTTTATTTCTTTTTCTTACCTAATTGCTCTAGCTGGGACTTCCAATACTATGGTCAGTAAAAGTGGCAAGTATAGACATCTTTGTCTTTTTCCTGACTTGAGGAAAAGTTTTGAGCCTTTTCACTGTTGAATATTATGTTAGCTGTGCACTTGTCATATATGGGGCCTTTATTATGTTAGGGGATCTGTTTACAGTTTTAACAAGTGGAAAAAAATTCTACTTAAAATTGTTACTTAATAAGGAACTTAGTACAGATACTGAATCATTATATTGTACACTTGAAACGAACATAATGTTCTATGTCAGTTATACCTCAATTTAAAAAGAAAAAAAGGAACTTAGTGGCTATTTACTACTTAAATTTTTGCTTACATTTGCAATAGTGTTATTCATACTAGCATATTTAAGAAATTTTCCCTAAGACACAGCAGCTAGTCAAATGGGAAGCAATTGTAAGGTATAGTAAAGGCACTTTAGGAGGAATGTGCTCTGTGTAAATTCTCATAACACCTTATTGACCAACCTGTCCCTCAAAATGAACAAACGAAAATACGTGTGTGTGTATTTGTTTGGAGTATTGCATTAGTAGAAATGATAATTAGGAGTTACAGTTTTATTTATTTTCATGTTTGGTTTAGTGGTACCTCCAGAGCTGCTCACCAAATCTTTTGTGTGCCTATTTAGTATTATCTTTGGCTGCATTTCTTTTCCCTTCAGTAATAATGAAGAAATGGTGGTTTCTATTTTAGCTCACAAAGATTTGACAACAGGCAATCACACAAGCCCCATGTTCTCCTCCTCCCCCGTAGAGAATTAAATCTCTCTCTCTCTCTGTCAAATAAATAAAATCTTTAAAAAGTTAATGTCAGTCAGATGCTCACCCCCCACACTTTAAATTCTTAGATCTGGAGATTGGATATGTTTTCCTTCTATAAAATTTTTCTCTAAAGAAAATACATTTAATATAAATCAGATATTAGATACTGTGTGTGTAAAAGCATCTTGCACTTTGTAAATAGGAAGCAAAGTTAGTTGACTCTGTTAGCTAATTCTCCATTAGGTAAAGGTCAATCAGGTTTAGCATCACATTTTGTCACCCTTACATAAGAGGCCCCTGAAGACAGAATGTATTTATCTGCACCTAGCATAATGTCCCTCCAGCCAATAGAATGTTCTCAAAAATGTTTATTATGTGATGAATTATACATATTAGTTATACCTCAGATTCCCTTTCAATAACAAAAGCATTTTTAAATTGGTTTTCTACTGTCTATTATGGGTTTTTGCTGGCACGTCTACTCAATTGAGTCAGACAGATAATGGGTTGATATTTCTGCCATTGCTGGCTGGGTTTGTAAGTGCACCACAACAGAAGGTTCGAGTTAATTGTCCAAGACATAGATTTTGATTTTGTTTATATGGTGGCTGGATCTGACTATAGATGTGGAAACAAACTCAAAATCAGTTACTTTATATTGAGCATGCTTCTGTCACCCTGAGTAAAAACTGGAGATGAATGTTTATGATGTTGCTTGTGAATATATGTTCTTTAATGTAGTGCTCTTTAAACTTGGATACATGAAAATTGTCTAGTGGGTTTGGGAACACAAGTGGTTTAAAGGGAAATCAATTTCGAGAAACTCATCTTTATTTTTACTTATTTTTTTTTATTTTTTTTCGTGTAAGAAATTGGGAAAGATTATTTTTATTTTTATTTTTATTTTATTTTATTATGTTATGTTAGTCACCATACAATACATCATTGGTTTTTGATGTGGTGATCCAGGATCCATTGTTTTCGTATAACACCCAGTGCTCCATGCAGTACGTGCCCTCCTTAATACCCATCACCGGGCTAACCAGTCCCCCCTCTCCCCTCCCCTCTAAAACCCTGTTTGTTTCTCAGAGTCCATAGTCTTTCATGGTTCATCTCTCCCTCCAATCCGCCCTCCCCCCCATTTTTCCCTTCCTGCTCCTAATGTCCTCCATGCTATTCCTTATGTTCCACAAATAAGTGAAACCATATGATAATTGACTTTCTCTGCTTGACTTATAGTACTTCTCCCTAAAATGGATCTACCCTATGAATGCTCTGTGGTCAAAGCTTCAGGCTGTTTATTCTTTTTTACCTCTACTTGACAATTGCCTTCTGCCACTTAAAAAAAGAAGGGGGATATAGCTTTCACCCATAATCTTATTTGGTACATTGCATACATGTGAAATCCTCCAGGAATAGAAGGGGCAAACAAAAAGTCCATTCTAAATACTGGTTTTAGGGAAGCCTCTAATGAGGGGGGTAATGCAGTTTTTCAATATTATTTTAAGGCATAGAGAAGAAAATAAAAATAGAGCACCATTTCTTTAGCATATTTTGAGTTTCTCTAAACAATTTGAAATTCATTTGGTTACGAGTTTTATCATTAGTTTTTTAAATAATGTCTTTTTCAAACATAGTCTCTCTTTGAGTACTTCCAGAGTAGTGCATATTTAATTTTACACTTAAAAGTCTGCTTGATCTGAATATCTGCATGAATATTGTACTTGGAAAAGACAGCCCTGGTGTTAATGGTGTCATAATTCTTCCTGGGTACAAATTTCATTGTGGTCACTGTCTGTCTCACTAAAGGCAATCGGAAGCTATCCAATTTATCCTTTGTAATTTTTATAATAATTGAAAGAACACATGGGAGAAAATATCATTGGAGTTTAGAGATGATTGAACTAAAATACATGAATATGATAGATTGCAAAATGTGCCTCTGTGTGGGGAGGGGTGGGAGACAGGGAGAGGGAGGAAGAGAGAGAGACAGAGAAACTCAGGTTACACAATGCATGGTAATGGGGAAAACTTCAGAGAACCATGTGTAGGCTGTCAGTGATGCTGTTGAGCCTTGAATAAAATTGCATTTTATCATCTCAATGAGAAACAATCAAAAGTTAGGAACAAAGACTTAAAAGTAAATTTAGACCAAGATACCTTGATCTCTGTAATTTAAGCAATTTACTTTTGCTTTCTCATTCTTAAAATTTAATGAACTTCAAATTTGAAGAATCATTCTGACCTGTTTAGTCTCAGTGGAGGCATTTGTTTGTTGTCTAGCTCCTGGATTTAAGTTGCAGGAATTTCACTTAAAGAAATGATTGGTAGGGACACCTGGGTGGCTCAGTCAGTTAAGCACCTGCCTTCAACTCAGGTCATGGTCCCGAGGTCCTGGGATCCTTGCTCAGCGGGGATTCTCCGTCTGCCTGCCACATCCCCTGCTTGTGTGTTCTCTCTGACAAATAAATAAATAAAATCTTTTAAAAAATTAAGAAACGATTGATAAATTTGCAAAGCAGTGGTTTTTAATGAAGGGCTCATACCAGAGTCAGGAGTAGAGCATTTAGAAATATTCATATATTTTCTCAACTGGGAATCTGATTCAGTAGATCTGGGATGGGGCTCAGTAATCAATATTATTAAAAAATTCCTTGACTGATTTTGACGACCACTATGGTAGAAGATTATGTTTTACCTAGGGACTGACTCTGGAAATATTTCTGAAAATCAACCTTTCTTTACTCAGATATCTGTCTTCCATTTATACCTTTGTGTATTAGTTTCCTAGGGCTGCTATAACAAATTACCACACACTTGGAGTCTTAAAACAACAGAAATATATCTTCTCCTAATTTTGGAGGCCAGAAGTCTGAAATCAAGTTGTCAACATGCTGCACTCCCTTTGGAGTGTCTAGGAGAGAATCTTTGCCTCTCCCAACTTATGGTGGTTGCTGGCATTCCTTCACTTGTGTCTGTATCCAATTTCTGTGTCCATCTTCACATTGCCTTCTCTTCTCCTGTCTTTCTTAAATCTCCCCCTTCCATCCTCTATGGACACCACCCAGCCCAGATACCCTCCCCATCTCAAGATCATTAACTTAATCACATTTGCAGTCTTTTTGCTATATACAGAAATGTTTACAGGTTCCAGGGATTAGGACCTGGACATCATCTGAGGGTCCATTATTTAGCCCACCATAACTGGTTATTACCTTACTGCATATAATATATATATGGGTTACTGTGACCCATTAAGGTTGATTTATCCCCAACTATCCATTTGTGGCCACTGGGATATAACAGTCTTTCATGACAGTGTTTGCCCACAAACCTTGCTCTCTTGGAGCTAGGTCAAATAACCCCTTACATAGCTAGGGATAAATTATTTTCCTGAGCTATAGACTACATCTCCAGTTTCAGCCATTTATATGGCAGATACCTTTAGTTGTAAGTGGACTGAGACTACAGGATCAGTGTGGCAAACCAGTCATGGTCACCAACAAAGGCATTTGAAGCATGTGTCCTAGCAACAGTGACTTTTGTTGAAAGCTCATCCTTTAGAATATTACAGTGACCACCATTATTGAATGTATTCTAAGAGAGGCACAAGCCTTGTTACTTTTTCACATGGGTCTTGACAAGCCAGGCATTTACAGTGCTGTAAAGTTTGGTCTTAGGAGGAGACAATGTAGTTAGTTTTAGTTAGTTGATAAAAGAGAATGTATTTAGTTGAATGAGTATAGTCAATTGATTTCTGAAAAATGTGATTTCTGAGTCAGAGCTTGTGAAAAACAGCTATTGGATCTTGAGAGAAGTTAATTAACATATGACTTCATTTTCTTTAACCTATAAAAGGAAGAATTTGTTTTATGATTTCTAAGGCCCCTGTCAGCTGTGAAATTCCATTTTGTTGTTTCTTGAGTGGGAATTAGAGAGTTTTTACAATTCATCCCGAAAACATTATTACTAAAAGATTTGTCCCTATGCCATTAGCAGGCAGATACAAATATGATTTTAACTTGGAACTTTCCTGCTTGTATGATAGGAATATAATAGTATTGTGGATGAAATAGCTGATAGAAAAATTCTGGCATCCTAGGATTCTGACTTGGATATATTTTATATTACTGTAAACTACCTTTACTTGGGCTTTATATATAGTGTTTCCACACTCAAAAAATTAAGTACTTTATACTAAGTTTACTAAGTTTGAGAGTACATTTTCACTTTTAGGTCTTCATGCCTTAGTTCTGAGTTTGTGGTATTTGGAAACATCCAAGTGCATCTGACGTATGGATCCAATGTTCACAAGAGTTCACATAAACTTAGGCTCACCTACATTTAAGTGATAAGATGAGGAAGATGTGAGTAATGGGGATTATCCAAAGAGTTATGAGAAATTATGAGAAAGTTATGAGAAAATTCAGGAGACTGTATTGTGTCACAGAAAATAAGGAAGAAAATATTTGAGAGTATTCAGTGCTGCTGACAGGCAAAGTAATGCAGGAACACTGAAAAGTGGCTTGAATTTAGCATGAAAGAATCGGATGCATTTATTGTGATCAGTTTTTAATGGAGGAACAGGAATAAAAGCAAGATTGCCTGATTTGAAGAGAAGACATTAAGTGGAGATGTGAATTGCAGAAACTTATCTCAGAAATTTAGCTAAAATAGCGGCTGAGGAACAAAGGGTGCTAAATTGCAGAAGTGGGGTTTAGAGAGACTTGCACATGTTTGAAAGCTAATAGAAAGGAGAAGATGTTACCACAGAAAGGGAAGGTATCAGGACCAGTTTTAGAGGTTTAGCCTGGTAGAGGTGGGATATCCCTTCCCTTACCATCAGAAAGGCAGAAAAAATAGATGCCATTGCGGATACATTTTAGGGAAGATGGCAAAGAGTTAAAGGAGGCTCATGAATAAGCCTCTCCTGAAGTTTGAGATGATGAATATTCAATGGCATTAATTTGTGTTCTTGTTCAATTTTTACCATTAGTGCTGAATTAGTCACATACAAATAGGGGAGGCTGTGAAGCTCAGGAGGATTACACTAGTGGCTAGCTAGGTCAGTGCTACCCCTTCTTTAATATATACCCGAACCTCCTTGACTTCAGGGCTGGGCCCAGTCATTATATTTCGTCTTCCAGCCACATGGATTAGTCCATGGGGAGGACAGGTGATCTAAACCACACCAATTAGAATCTTTTCAAATTGGAGTTAGGAGAAAGAACTGTTTTTTCTTGTTGAAAGACATAAAAGATGTAAATGGGTGTTGCTTGTTGTAGGCATGTTTCTTGTGTAGTAAAAAAACAAGGAGTGGAGATGTTTGGGGTGGAAAGAGAATAGTTGAGAGGAGAGTAGGAGAGTTTTAAATGCCTGTGTCCCTGAGGCCAGTCGCATCCATGTCTTTTTATGATTTGGCTACATAAACTATTACATATACTATTAGGTCCCCCTTATGCATAAGGTAGCTAGAGTTTAGGTATTTGTATTTGAAACTAAAGAAACTTTAACTAATATAGGGGGTATAAATTGGAGAAGTCAGAGTAGGATTGGTCAAGAGTTTCAATGTTTCTTTTTTAGGTACAATGGAGAGGCAGTAGGACAAAGAAGTTGAAGATATTAATAATAACAAGACTGGTTGATGTGATAGAGCATGGGGTCTAGGTTGCACGAGAATGGAAGGGAGGACTGTGGGGCTAAAGAGGAATCAATTCTTAACTAAGCTAATAGGTAAAAGGAAGTTGTGATGAAGGATATATAAGTGTTAGATGCATTTGCAAAGCATATTTTCCTTTTTTTAAGAAAAATAGTGTGTCATTATAAAGCACCAGAAAGATTCAAGCAAATCCCTTTGTAATTTTGCAATTGGAAAAGGATAAGCATAACATCCACTTTTTAGATTTGTCATGTTATAATATATACACTGGGAGAGGACTACAATATGACAAGTTTGTTGAATTTTACAGAATACTTTATACAAGATTTTTGTTGCATGATATGCATCTGAACAAGAATTTTCTATTTTGGAACTCAGTACCTCATTAAGCAAAATATTCTCATGGACAAAAAATTTGAAAAAACTTGCTTTAGGACAGAATTGAATATATTAGAAAATTTTTAGATGCTTAGATATCATTGTCAAGTATCTACCTTTATGAATAGATTTTTTTTTATCTTTACTACATTGTTAAATTACTCTAGGTAATTTTGAGTATGATAGTATATAAAGAACCTTTAACGATCTGTCTTTTTTCAATTGCAGTTTCTCAGCTCACTATTACTTGTAGGTTCAAAATGCTCATGCAAGTAATGGAACCCATTTAAAAGGCATTTATCCAGCAAGAGTCTCTGAGGCTTGAGTTAGACATCTTCTCTCTCTGCACATCTAAACAAGTGCAGTCTCATGAGACATTTAAACAATAGGTTGTTGTAGTTCTTCAGTAAATTTGAGTTCCTCCAAAAGAACATCCAATTTATAGCATGGTCTTTGTGCCTCAATTTAACCCTTATTTTAATTTGATGTTCTATCAGTTTTTGTATTTGAGGACACGTTTTACCATGCCCTATTAATGATGAAATGCCTCCTAATTTTTATTAGCTTCATAATTATTCAGTATTTAAACTGACTGTTGTAGCCACCCTGCAAAATTCCCACAGAGTTTGTGAAAATACTGGCTAAGGATACATGAATTAAATCTCAAGTAATATAAAATCTGTAACCTAAATATATTTGTACTGAATCTTTGTTGAGTTGAGTTGGTCCAAGTTCTTTGAAGAAGAACATTCCAGCATCATTATAATATCCTTTTCTTCAGTATAATTTGTTGTCGTGGTTTTATAGCTTAAAGATACATTTGTGTTTTCTTTTACATCTTACTCAAAATTAAGAAAGCATAGATGTGGAGTAGCATTTTCTTGGGTGGTTGTCATAGTGGAACAACTTGATTACAAGGATCTTACCTGGGAGAATCAGAGAGAATCAGGCTGACTGTCATTATTGTTACCAAAACTCTAGTTTTCTGTCTTTCCCCTCCACCACCTCACACCCACCAGGGTGGCACTCACTAACTGTAAAGCACAATTATGAAGTTAGACTGATAACAACTGCATGAATCATTGGTATAGAAACTCTGAAATTATTCTAAGATGGTTTTCCATGCCCTAGGTTCAGTCCCCCTCATATGTATCTTACTCATTAAAATGTTATGAAAACAGTTAAATTTATTACATCAATGAAAAAGGTATGCATACTTCAGTATCCAAACTAATGAAACTACAAGACCATATTTTGAATAAGGAAAATAGAGTACATGGTCTAATTTTAATCATATCCTAATATTTACACAGTGTTGTGTGTCTTATTTATAAAAGCCATTTTTTACTTTGTGCAAAATCTGTTTCACAAAATGCTGCTTACCCTATGCTTATTTGCCTCACCTGTCCTTATCTTTCAGAGCCAACAGGGGTGACTAACAAGGGGCTTAGGAATTACTTGCTGATTCCTTTTGGCTTTGGTCATTTGCTGAATTAAAAATATTGAACAGAATGAAAAGAATAATTCCATCTTGTTTTCTCTCTTTACAGGCTCTGTACAACTCTATTAAGAATGAGAAGCTTGAATGGGCAGTGTGAGTATGCTGGATGTCAGCATTTTAATAAATGAACTACTTGTTCTTTTCTTACTGTCTTTCTTTATGCTTTAGAGGGTGATCTTAGAGAAGGATTAAATATGCATGGCCAGTCCTCATTTTACACCAGTGTCTAACGTACTCTGTATAAAACCTAAGTAAACCCTGAGTATCCCATGTCTTTTTCTTGGTACCCAGCATGCTTCTCTTTGCGTTTAGTCTAGTTGCCTTGCCTAGAGACAATTATCTTTTTAATGTATCCTTTTAAAAAACAGCCATTCTAGAAAAAATCTCATAAAATCACGTAATTCCAGAATCCAGTACAAATGATTTTGGTACCGTCTACTTACTATAATTCCTTCCTTCCTATCATCATAGATCAAGGTTTTCCAGTCTTATTTCCAGTGACCCCAATTATATCAAGATATTGATAAACTTGAGAAATGATGGATTAAATAAGCAAAAAAAATTTTTTTAACTGCAGAACTTCCAGGAGCTTGTACAATGCCAATCTCCAAGAGAGGAATCAAATTTGCAGTGTTTTCTGAACCTTTCAACAGTATAATGTAGTGCTTCAAGGTACATACTTGTAGATGCTAGTATAGATAAATTATATCTAACCCTATGTAGACCAACAATACTGCTCTTGCTGAACTTTCACAGATCAATGCAGCAGTTAAGAATTTAACTTAAAAAAAATTGTTGCTGGGCGCCTGGATGGCTCAGTCATTAAGCGTCTGCCTTCGGCTCAGGTCATGATCCCAGGGTCCTGGGATCGAGCCCCACATCAGGCTCCCTGCTCTGCAGGAAGCCTGCTTCTCCCTCTCCCACTCCCCCTGCTTGTGTTCCCTCTCTCGCTGTGTCTCTCTCTGTCAAATAAATAAATAAATCTTAAAAAAAAAAAAAAAAAGTGTTACTAAAGTTATCCATAAATTAGGTCAAAATATGTTTTTTAAATAGAACTACATGTGAATTTTATTTTTGGTTTTCACTGATATTAAGCATTCATAAATATTTTTTTCTACCATATGACCTAACATAGCAGTCTGCAATGAACTTAGGTTTATAGAATCAGAACTTAGGGGATAAATTTTATTCTTTCATATGTACATTGGAAAAAAGTGGGTTAGCAATTGACTACATATATCTCACATATATATACATCATGAGACTCAAAGACAGTGTATCATTTCAAGGAAAACTGATTAAGATAATAAGAAGAATTCATGGTCTATCCAAAGTGATCACTTTTGGACTTCTCTGTCATGAATGAAAGTGGGTTTCCTGAAAAATTTCATAAATGATATACTTAGAATCTTGCTGAAATATTAAAGGTATAGCCTGACCTATGCAGAATATCTCCTCTAGTGAAAATTAATAAAAATGAAATGTAAATATATTCATACTAGGGGAGAGAATATTTTTCTTTTATAAAGTTATTTTAAAAAACCAAATAAATGTACCCCTGAGGATCTGTTTTGTAAATCTAAATCTTTGATATATTGAACTTGTTATAGTAGGTTTTATATATATTTATGTATAATGGCAGTTTGGTGCAAGAAAGTATCTTTTACTTTCAGGCTAGTATAGTTAACATAGAATGCCAGTATAGTTAACATAGAATGTTATATTAGTTTCAGGTGTACAATATAGTGATTCAGCAATTCTATATGTTACCCAGTGCTTATCATGATAAGTGTACTCTAATCCCCATCACCAATTTCACTCATCCCCCAAATCACCTCCCCTCTGTTAACCCCCAGTTAGTTGAGTCTGTAGTTGAGTCTGTTTTTTGGTTTGTCTCTTTTTTCTTTGTTCATTTGTTTATTTCTTAAATTCCATATATGAGTGAAAGCATATGGTATTTGACTTTCTTTAACCGACTTACTTCACTCAGCATTATACCCTCTAGTTCCATCCATGTCATTGCAAATGGAAGACTTCATTCGTTTTTATGTCTGAGTAATATATACAATTATATACACCACATCTTCTTTATCCATTCATATATTGATGGATGCTTGGGCTGCTTCCTTATCTTGGCTATTGTAAGTAATGGTGCAATAAACATAGAAGTGCACATATCTTTTTGATTTAGCGTTGTTTTGTATTCTTTGGGTAAATACCCAGTAGTAGAATTAGTGGATCATATGGTAATTCTATATTTAATTTTTTGAGGAACCTCCATACCATTTTCCACAGTGGCTGCACCAGTTTGCATTCCCACCAGCAGTGCACAAGGTTCCTTTATCTACACATTCTCTGCAAAACTTGTTTCTTGAGTTTTTGATTTTAGCCATTCTGACAGGTGTGAGGTGATATCTCATTGCAGATTTGATTTACATTTCCGTGATGATAAGAAAGTATCTTATCTTGGGCCTAATCCATGGCTGAGCATGTGAGTTTCCCCAAGAACTGAATTCTTCTGTGGCCCTCATGTCAAGTCAAGAGAGCACTGTGTTCAGGAACCCAAATTCCAGAATCAGATAGATTTGGGTTTGAATCCCAACTCTTGCATGTACTAGCTGGGTCACTGGTCATGCCTCTATGCCTCAGTTTTCTCTTTTGTATGATGAGCAATTAATGAACCTCATATAACCCTCAGGATGACACTATAAAATGTTCTAAACTACTAAACATAAAGCAGCAGTGAAAGCCATATCTAGAGCAGTGAAGGGTATGGGAGGAGTCATAGGTAAGGTAGAGGCCAAAACCTAAGTAAGTAGGGAAATACTGGTGTTGCTAATAGAAATGGAGAATATATGACAAAGTTCCAGAGACAGATGATAAAGTCTAAATAAAGTGGAAATGTCCTGTAGGAAAGTAAAAATGTTGAATTGAAACTTGGGAAAGAGGTCAGAGCTATATAAATACTTGGGAAAATTTTTTATAGATCTGGCAGATGAAGTTTTAAGCATGAGTAAAGATTGCTGAGAAAAGGACCTTAGTGAAAAAAAGACAATTCTAAGTGGTGGTCTTTGGGAGGTACCAACATTAATAAATAATAGGATGAAAATGAGTTACAGAAAGTGTGATTGGAGAGGTGCAAGAAGAACTGGGTGAGCACAGTGTTCTATATGCACATACTTATTTATCAAGGAAAAATCTTAGTTCTTGATCTGAAGAATCACATAAATTGATATATAGCAGAGTTTTCTAAAGTAACATGTTCTCAGGAACATTAGTTTTGGTAGCTGTTAAAAGGTACTTTATAATCAAAAGAGGACTCAGTTATCCCATTTTTAAATTGGATTATTTTTGGGGGGGTGTTGAGTTTATAAATTCTTAATATATTTTAGATACTAGCTGTTTATTAGAAATGTCACTTGCAAATATCTTGCCCATTCTGTAGGTTGTCGTTTAGTTTTCTTGGTTGTTTCTTTGCTGTGCAGAAGCTTTTGTTTTGACGTAGTCCCAATAGTTTATTTTTGCTTTTGTTGCTTCAGGAGACATATCTAGACATATGTTGCTATAGCCAGTGTCAGAGAAATTACTGCCTATGTTCTCTTCTAGGGCTTTTATGGAGTCAGATCTCACATTTAGCTTCTTAATCCATTTTGAATTTATTTCTGTGTGTGGTTTAATGTTCAGTCTCATTCTTTTACGTAATGCTGTCCAGTTTTCTCAACACCATTTGTTGAAGAGGCTGTCTTTTTTCCATCACACATTCTTTTCTGCTTTGTTGAAGATTTGTTGATCATATAATTGTGGGTTTATTTCTGGGATTTTATTGTGTTCCATTGTTCTGTGTGTCTGTTTTTGTGCCAGTGCCATACTGTTTTGATCACTACAGCTTTGTAATATAACTTGAAGTCCAGATTGTGATGCCTCCAGCTTTGCTTTTCTTTTTTAAGGTTGCTCTGGCTATTTGGAGTCTTTTGTGGTTCCATACAAATTTTAAGATTGTTGTAGTTCTGTGAAAAATACTGTTGATATTTTGATGGGATTGCATTAAATGTGTAGTTTGCTTTGGGCAGTACAGACATTTTAATAATACCAGTTCTTCTGATCCAATGAGCATGAAATGTCTTTCCGTTTCTTTGCATCATCTTAAATTTCTTTCATCAGTGTTTTATAGTTTTCAGGATACAGGTCTCTCACCTTTTTGGTTAGGTTTATTCCTAGGTATCTCATTATTTTTTGTGTAGTTGTAAATGGGATTGTTTTCTTAATTTCACTTTCTATTCATTATTGGTGCACAGAAATACAACAGATTTCTGTACGTTGATTTTGTATCCTATGAATTTACTGAATTCATTCACCAATTCTAGAAGTTTTTTGCTGGAGTCTTTTGGGTTTTCTATCTAAAGTATGATGTCATCTGCAAATAGCAAAAGTTTTACTTCTTCCTTACCAATTTGGATGCCTTTTATTTCTTTTTGTTGTGTGATTTTGAGGACTAGGACTTTGAGTAACATGTTAGATAAAAGCAGTGAGAGTAGACATCCTTTTCTTGTTCTTGACATTAGGGGAAAAACTCAGTTTTTCCCCATTTAGGATGGTGTTGACTATGGGTGCTTCATATTAGGCCTTTATTATGTTGAAGTATGTTCCCTCTAACCCTACTTTGTTGAGAGTTTTTATCATGAATTGGACTTTGTCAGGTGCTTTTTCTGCAGATATTGAAAGGTTCTTATCCTTTCTCTTATTGATGTAATGTATTACATTGATTTGCCAATAATTAACCACCTTTCATCCGAAGATTAAATCCCACTTGACAGTGGTGAATGATTTTTGTTGGATGCGGTTTGCCAATATTTTGTTGAGGATTTTTGCATGTATGTTCGTCAGAGATATTGGAATGTAGTTCTCTCTTTTTATTGTGTCTTTATCTGGTTTTGGTATAAGGGTAATGCTACCCTTGTAGAGTGAATATGGAAGTTTTCTTTCCTCTTATATTTCTTGGAAATGTTTGAGAAGAATAGGTCTTAACTCTTCCATTAATGTTTGGTAGAATTCAGCAGTGAAGCCATGTGGACTTCTGTTTTTTGGGGAGTTTTTTGATTACTGATTCAATTACATTGCTGGTAATAGATTTGTTCAAATTTTCTGTTTCTTCCTGCTTTAGTTCTGATAGGTAACATGTGTCTAGGAATTTATCCATTTCTTCTAGTTTGTCCAGGGTGTTGACATAAAGTTTTTCATAATATTCTCTTACAGTTGTTTCTATTTCTGTAGTGTTGGTTGTTATTTCTCCTCTTTCATTTCTGGTTTTGTTTGAGTCCTCTCACCCTCTTTCTCTCTCTCTCTCTTGATTTTGGCTAGAGTTTTATCAATTCTTTGATCTTTTCGAAGAACCAACTTCTTGTTTCATTGATCTGTTCTATTTCTTTTTTATTGTCTACATCATTTATTTTTGCTGTAATCTTTATTATTTCCTTCCTTTTGCTTGTTTTGGGTTTAGTTTGTTGTTCTTTCTCTAGCCTGTTTAGGTATAAGGTTAGGTTGTTTATGTGAGATTTTTCTTGCTTTTTGAGATAAGACTGTATTACTATAAATTTCCCTCTTAGAACTGCTTTTGCTGTATCCCAAAGACTGTGTATCATTATGTTCTTATTTCTATTTTTCTCCATCTAATTTTTGATTTCTTTTTTGATTTCATGGTTGGCCCACTCATTGTTTAATAGCATGATAATTAACCTCCATGTATTTTTGCTCTTTCCAGATTTTTTCTTGTAGTTGATTTCTAGTTTCATAGCATTGTGGTCATAAAAGATGCATGGTATGACTTCAGTCTTTTTTAATTTCTTGAGACTTGTTTTTTGGCCTAATATGTGGTCTATCTGGAAAATGTTCCATGTACACTTGAAAAGAATGTGTTATTTTAGGATGGAATATTCTGAATATATCTTTTAAATCCATCTGGTCCAATGTGTCATTCAAAGCCACTGTTTCCTTGTTTGATTTCTGTTTCTATGATCTGTCCATTGATATAAATGCAGAGTTAAATATCCCCTAATATTGTATCAATATTGATTTGTTTCTTCATGTTTGTTATTAACTGTCTTATGTATATAGGTGCTCCCATGTTGGGTGCATAAATATTTACAATTGTTATATCTTCTTGTTGGATTGTCCCCTTTATGATTATGTAGTATCCTTTTTTGTCTCTTGTTACAGTCTTTGTTTTAAAGTCTGTTTTGTCCGATAAGTATTGCTACACCAGCTTTCTTTTGACATCCATTTGCATGATAAACATTTCTCCATCCCCTCACTTTCAATCTGCAGGTGTCTTTAAGTCTGAAATGAGTCTGTTGTAGGAAGCATATACATGGGTCATGTATTTTTATCCATTCCGTCAGCCTTTATCTTTTGATTAGAGCATTCAGCCTATTTACATTTGGAGTAATTATTGATAGATATGTATTTATTGCCATTTGGTACTGGTTTGTGGTTGTTTTCTACTTCTTCTCTGACCCTTTCTTCTCTTGCTCTCTCCTCATGATTTTCTGGCTTTCTTTAGTGATGTATTTCTTTCTTTTTATTTTTTGCATATCTCTTACTTGTTTTTGAATTGTGGTTAACATGGGATTTGTATATAACATCTGCATATAGCTGTCTATGTTAATTTGATGATCACTTAAAATTGAACCCATTCTTTACTCCTCCCCCCACCCATGTTTTAGATATATTGTGTCATACTTTACACCCTTTTGAGTCCCTTGACTGATTTTTACACATATACTTATTTTTACTGCTTTTCCTACTTTTCTTACTCCTGCTTATGGTCTTTCCTTTCCATTCAAAGAGTCCTCTTTAACATTTCCTGTAGGGCTGGCTTGGTGGTCATGAACTCCTCTACCTTTTGTTTGGGAAACTTTTTATCTCTCCTTCTATTCTGCATGATAGCCTTTCTGGAAAGAGTATTCCTGGCTGCAGATTTTTTCCTTTGAATATATCATGCCACTCTCTCCTGGCCTGCCAAGTTTCTGCTGAAAAACCCACTAATAGTCTTATGGGGTTTCCCTTCTATGTAACTGTTTTCTCTTGTTGCTTTTAAAATTCTCTCTTTATCACTACTTTTTGCCATTTTATTATTTTGTGTCTTGGTGTGGACCTCCTTGGGTTGATTTTGTTGAGAGATCTGTACCTCCTAGATGTTGATATAGTTCCTTCCCCAGATTTGGAAAGTTTTCAGCTATTATGTCATCAAGTAAATTTTCTGACCCCCTTTCTCTCTCTTCTGGGATCCATATAATGAGAATGTTATGCTTGATGGAGTTGCTGAGTTCCCTAAAACTATTCTCATTTTGCATATTTTTTCTCTCAATTTTTCAGCTTGATTACTTTCCATTATTCTGTTCTCCAGGTTGCTGATTCATTCCTCTGATTCCTTTAGCCTGCTATTTATTCCATCTAGTATATTTTTAATTTCATTTATTGTGTTCTTCATCTCTGATGTGTCCTTTTTTATGTTTTCTCTCTCTTTGATAAGGGTCTCACTGATGTCTTCCACTCTTCTCAAGTCCAGTGAGTATCTTTATGATCATTAAATTCTCTATTAGGCATATTACTTATATCCATTTTGCTTAGGTCTCTTGCTATGGTTTTGTCCTGTTCCTTCATTTGGGACATATTCCTCTCTCTCCTTATTTTGTCTAACTCTGTGTTTCTGTGTGTTAGGAAAGTCAGCTTTGTCTGCTGCTCTTAGAGGTAATGGCCTTATGAAGAAGAAGCCCTATATTGCCCCGATGTGCAGTAACCCCTCTTCACCAGAACCTGGCACTTCACAGGTGTCTCCTATATGTTTTGTGCACCCTGCTGTTACGTCTTGGCCTCTTTTTCCTTCAGTCCAGTCATGTGCAGTGGCTTTCTTTTTGCCTGTTGTGGGCAATGTTTTGCCCCTCTGGGGCTGCCTTGGTCTTGAGTTGAGTAAGATCAGGCATTTCCCAGAAATGCAGTAGCACCAAACTGCAGTGTATTTTCCCTGTGTTGTCTAGTGAGAGGGTTTTGTTGGTAGGTGGGTCCTGCAATCAGACCAACTATCTGCTCGCAGCCCACTACTTGGGCTGCCATCTAACTGCTGTGTGTGGTTATCTTCCCCTCACCCCAGAGAAGGAGTCACTTTGGAGTGGCACCGGCCTCTGTTGGAGCTGTTTGCATATTATCAGTGGCTTTGCATGGGCTATGGTCAAGGGCATATTGGAGGGGACATCATGCTGCTGCTGGGACTAGCTGGTGTGGGGCATGTAGTTTTAGCACAGTGTGCACTGGTCTGCTTTTGAAATGAGACCCTTCACCAAAGCTGCAGGAACTGGGTAGCCTGGGCAAACCTACACAGTGCCCAGTGCCTGTGGGAGGGGTAAACAATTTAACAAGGTATGCCACCGTGAGGACCAAGGCCCCACAAAGCAGTTGGGTTGGAAGACACAGTGTTGGTAAGATTTGTTCCAGTCTTCTGAGAAAGTAGACTCACAGCTCCGGGACTGAGGCAAATGTGACTGGAAAGGGTGGATTTGTGAAAGTGTAAGGGGCAGTGCTTGGTGTAAGCAAGTTAGGTAGTGATTGCAGGCACTGTGTTGGTTCTCATAAGTGGTTTTGTGTTTCTGCTGAGGGGCCGGGGAAGGAGATGGTGTCTGCCAACTCCTTTGTTTCTGGAGTAGTTTCTTACTCTATCCCTCCTGGACGTGCTCTGAGATTAGTAACTCTCCCTCCCATATGCCCCAGGCATTTTTCAAACTGATAGTTTTACAAGGTATCTTCTTGAGCTCTTCCTTATTCTCTTTAAGTGTGGGTACTCAACTTCCTATTGAGTATTTCTCACCTAGTATTTCTCACCTAGAGCCAAGCCCCCTGATTTTTAAGGTTTTAAGTACAGCTATTGTAAGAACTCCAAAAGTTCGGCCCCTCTCCTTTCAAAGCCAAATGTTATGGGGATTCATTTTCCCCATGTAAGCACCCTGGTGTGATAGTCTATTTCTACCCTTTTCCACCCCATGGCTTTCTCCCCGCCTTGGGGGCTGGGGTCTTTTTAGCTACCCACCACATCTCCACCTTTCCTACCCCTTTGATGTGGCTTCTTCTCTACATTTAGTTGTGGAATTTGTTCTGCTAGTCTTTGGGTCATCTTCTGGGTTATTTATGCTGAATGTGACTGTTATCTGGTTGTGTCTGTGGGATGAATTGAGCTTATGGTCCTCCTACTCTGCCATCTTCCCAGCCTCCCTCCAGTAATTCTCTTTTTAAACTTCCAAATAGCCACCTGTAGATTTATATTAATTACTATTGAGAAAACTAAGGCAAAAAAAAGTTGCTATAGATTGTACAGTGTAGATACCACAAATATATTTAATGTTAAAAAAAAATTGAGTGTGTTGGCAAAAAGTTGGGGAAGTTGGCATTAAGAGTTACTGGTACAGAAAGAAGTAACCATGGGAAAATTAATAAAACTATTTGTGTGAAACATTGGACCATAAGGAAGAAAAGGAATAAAACTCAGTTCTCCATTTTGGGTATTCATACTACTAAACATTTGCTAGATATGTATTGTGCCTCATTAAAATAATAGAGTAGAATAAGAATTAACATTCTTACCATCATTGCTATTAGATGATTGCTTTCCTCACATTCCTAACATGGAGAATGCTACATCATGTTTTTGGTAAAATAATAATTCTAATGTTAATGTTACATGGAATTGACAAATTTAGAAGGTAATCTACATGAATATTAAATAAGGGTAAGTCTGTATATATAGATGGATATGTAAAGAATATTATTCATTTGATTATTCTAATGTAAATTCAGTGAAAATACATTGAATATAAGATAAGGAAAGAAGGAAAAACAGAAATAACATAGTTATGAAAGACTCATTAATTTGAAGGGAGATTTTTGAGCTGAAGAATTAATATCACTTAAAAATTTGTTAGCTAAAAATGATATTGACTGTGACTCTATCTCCCTGATTTTGGGGCTTAAAGGAGGGAAGATTTCAGGGTATAGAATTAGGGAAGATTCTCCTACAGCTCTGTGAAGTGTAATTTATTAAGAATCTGAATCATAGCTCACAATGTTTAATCTGTAAGGACCTGTTTTTCTCAGTCTTTTCAAGTATGCTGAACTCAGATATATTGGAAACTAGAAGAATTTGCCATCAATTCTCAGCTTTAAAGGGAAAGTTAAAAACAAAATGTCTGCTTTCTGTGTAAGTAACATCTCTCTCAATGCTGAGATTGAGATGGATACTTAGAATATTTAAGGATTTATTGTCATAACAGTTTTACTATCCATAAAGATGATGAAAGTGATGTAATTTACAAATATTGTTATCTTTGCTTTACATTATCTTTAATTTCAGAATATGCTGAACAGTTAGATGGTGAGCATATGGAATATGATTATAATGTTAGTATCCTACTGGTCCCAAAGCAATTTTAGAATCACTGAGGTGCAAAGAATTATGGAGGCTGGGCTATAAGGAAATTGTTTTTCCTAAAAACTGAAGATTTAGAATTTTGTACCATCTATATTAATTGCTAACTTTTTGATTTTTGTTAAAGACAGGAGTAAAATACTACAATGAATATAATTTCTAAATGAAGCATATTAGGCATGGAGTGGCTAAATAGTGCTTTGAACATTTTAGACAATAGTCTGGATTTCATTAAGCATTTTGTATGTGTACATTTTAATATACATGCATACATACATTTTCAGGGGTGAGGAAAATTTAGCCAGATCAGTAATACTAAAAGAAGTTATTTTAAGTTGCCCATTAAAAATTTCTTAGTAGATCTTTTGGAAACATCTTGTTTGACTCCAGCAAACTTCCAACAACTTTTTAAAAACCATCTTATCATTTATAGTTAACTTTTTCTTAGTTTGAAAAGCATGCTCCAGTCTGTACATATGGCTAAGTTACCAACCTGCATCTTCCTCACATCTGGCAGCATTCTTATTGGTGTTAAAGGACTAAAGATAGAGCTGGACATTTTTAATAGAAAGATCGACTCTTTTTTATAGTTCAGATGCCTATGTCAGAATAAGATATTTTTAGAAAATATTTCCTGGTTTCATCAGAATTTTTAAATTTACGTACCTTTTTTATTTTATACTGTTGGTAAAAGACAAAGACAGATTCATTTTATACTCCTTCTACTTTGTGCCATAATATGATCCAGTATCACAGAAATTTCTTGGCATGTCAGCAAATTTTTAAAGTAAGTTTATTCTTTATTTTCCAACAGTCACCTGATCACTATATTCAGATCACGTTCAATTTAGTGTTCTGTTCGTGCACTCAACTACTATGTTCATTTTTAAAAAACAGATCTACTAAGGTGTAATTTATATACCATAAAATTCACTTATTTAATTGTGTAATTTCATGTTTTTTTGTGTATTTATGGAGTTGTATAATAGTCACCAGAATTCATCACCCCATTGTTACCACTTCATAAAGATTCCTTGTGCAGTCATTCAGTATATTTGATATGGAATCTTCCCTCCTCTCTGGTCCTACACTGTCTTGTGCATAACTCTATTGAGGTTTATAATACAATACTCTATTTTATAAAAAATGTATTACCCATTATTATATGTATCTATTCCCCTGCTTGGACTATGAGTCCCTCATATGCTCTTAATCATTTTGATACCCCTTGCCTAGCACACTGCCTGACAACTAAAGGCTCCTTTTAATCATTAACTGAGCTGGCACCCACTCCCTCTTGGAGACAAGTAGGGGCTTGGCCTCTTTCTGTCTACCATGCTCCATAGGCATCCCTGTAGATGATGCAGTGACTTTCAAAAAAAATTTTTTTAAGATTTTATCCATTTATCATTTATTTTAATGAGACAGAGAGACAAAGAGAGTGTGACCAGGGGGAAGAGCAAAGGGGGAAAGAATCCCAAGCATACCCCGCACCGAGTGTAAAGCCCAACGTGGGGCCCAATCTCATGACCCCGAGATTGTGACCTGAGCCAAAACCAAGAGTTGGACTCCCAACCAGTTGAGCCATCCAGGTGCCCCAAACCTGAAGATAGAAATAGACACCAGATCCAAGAGGCCCATGAGCCCCAAATAGGTTGAAGCCAAATAGGGCTACACTGAAACATATTGTTATGAAATTGTCAAAAGTAAAGACAAAGAATTTTAAAAGCAACAAGAGAAAACAAAGAAGGACATAAAAGGGAGCCCTCATAAAACTGTAGGTAACTATCTCAACAGAAATTTTTCAGGTCAGAAGAGAATGGCATAACACATTCAAAATATTGAAATAAAAAACTGTCAACCAAGAATACTATATCCAGGGGCGCCTGGGTAGCTCAGTCATTAAGTGTCTACCTTCGGCTCCTGGGATCAAGCCCCGCATCAGGCCCCTGCTCCACGGAAGCCTGCTTCTCCCTCTCCCACTCCCTCTGCTTGTGCTCCCTCTCTTGCTGTGTCTCTCTCTCTCTCTCTCTGTCAAATAAATAAATAAATAAATCTTTAAAAAAAAAAAAAAAGAATACTATATCCAAAGAAGCTTTCCTTTAGAAATGAAGGAGGGATAAAAACATTCTGGAATAAACAAAAGCCAAGGGAATTTATTACCACTAGACTTGCCTTAGAAGAAATGCTAAAGGGTTTATTTAAGTGGAAATAAAAGGACACTAATTAACATCATAAAAGCATATAAGAAGGCAGTGTAAAACTCACTGGAATGGTAAATTTATAGTCAAAGTTTGATTCTGTAATAGGGTAATAGTGATAATTTACTTACAACTCTAGTTACTTAAGCTTAAAACAAAAAAAAAAAGAAATAGAGTAAAAATATACTAACTGCAATAACCTGTCATTAGTTACAAAATGTAAGAAATATGTAAATTATAGCATCAGTAACTTAAAATATGTGGAGGAGGAAAAGGAAATGTGTAAAACTTTGGAATTTTATTGAAGTTGTTAAATTAGGGTGTTATAATTCTAAGATATTTATACATCATGGTAACCACAAAAGAAATACCTATAGTAAGTACACAAAAGAATATGATAAAGCAGTCAGAGCATGCTGATACCAGAAGACATCAGGACACATAAAAGACAGCAGGATAAGAAGGCACAATGGATCTACAAAACAACCAGAAAACAGTTAACAAAGGCAATTGTAAGTTCTTACCAATAACTACTCTAAAAATAAATGGATTAAATTTGTCAGTAAAAAGATATGGAATGGCTGATAGATTTAAAAAAGAAAACAAAACAGGAAAAAAGGTTCAACCATATTCTGCCTACAAGAGACTCACTTGGCCATTAAGACAAGCAGACCAAGAGTAAAGGGATGGAAAAAGATATTTGAAGTAAATGGTAACCAAAAACAGAACAGCAGAGATAGCTATACTTCTATCAGACAAAAAAGACTTAAACTAAAAATGGTAAAAAGAGATAAGGCCATTATGTAATGATAAAGGGGTTGATCAAGAAGATATAACTTGTAAATATATATGTGACCAACATGGATCACCTGAATATATAAAGCAAAAATTAACAGAACTAAAAGGAGAAATAAACACTGATACAGTAACAGTTAGGGACTTTAATACCCCATTCTCAACAATGGATAGGTCATCCAGAGAATCAATAAGGAAACAGCAAATTTAAACAACACTATAGATTAAATGGACCTAAGAGACATATACAGAACATTGTACCCTAAATAGCAGAATATATTCTCATCAAGTGCATATGTAACATTTTCTAGGATAGATTATATATTAGGTCACAAAACAAGTCTTAGTGAGTTGAAGATTGAAATCATACCAACTATCTTTTCTGACCACAGTGATATGAAACTAGAAGTCAATAACAAGAGGAAAACTGGAAATTCACAAGTATGTGGAAATTAAATAACACTCTTCTGAATAACCAGTGGATCAAAGAAATTAAAAAGTATCTTGAGACAAACAAAAATACAAAACATACCAAAACATTTGGGATGCAGCAAACGAAGTTCTGGTAGGAGAGTCCATAGCAAAAAACACCTATTTTAAGAAGCAAGAAAAATCCCAAATAAACAACCTAACTATGCCCTAAGGAACTAGAAAAAGAACAGAGCCTGCAGTTAGCAGAAGGAAGGAAATAGTAAAGACTAGAGCAGAAATAAATGAAATAGAGAAAAGGAAAACAGTAGAAAAGATTAACCAAACTAAGAGTTCCTTTTTTGAAAAGATTAACAAAATTGACAAAGCTTTAGCTAGACTAGCCAAGGAAAAGAAAGGAAACCCAAGTCAACAAATTTACAAATGAAAAAGGAGATATTACAACTGATATACAGAAATACAAAGAATCATAAGAGGCTACTATGAACAATTAAATACCAACAAACTGGCCAACCTAGGAAAAAAATGGAAAACTTCTTAGAAACATACAAAGTACCCTTCCTGAATCAGGAAGAAGGAGAAAGTCTGAATAAGTCAATTAGTAAGGAGATTGAATCAGTAATCAAAAATCTCCTGACAAAGAAAAGCATAGGACCAGATGGCTTCATCGGTAAATTTTACCTAACATTTAAAGAATTAAAGACAATCCTTCTCAAACTCTTCCATAAAATTAAAGAAGAGGGGAAACTCACAAATTTAGTTTACAAGGTCAGTATCATCCTGACACCAGAAAAGGAAAATATTCAAAAACTACAGACCAATATTCCTGATGAATATAGATTCAAAAATTCTCAATAAAATAGTAGCAAACCAAATTCAGCAGCACATTAAAAGGATCATTCACTATGATCAAGTAGGATTTATATTTGGATGTAAGGATGGTTCAACATATGCAAATCCATCAATGTGATACATCACATTAATAGAATCAAAGAAAAAAATCACATGACCATCTCAATAGATCCATAAAAAGTATTTGACAAAATTCAACATTCATGATAAAAACTCTTAACAAATTAGGTTGAGAAGCAACATACGTATCTCAACATACTAAAGGACATACATGATAAGTCCATAACTAATATATCAGTGGTGAAATGTTGAAAGCTTTTCCTTTAAGATTAGGAGTAAGACAGGGGTTCCCACTCTCACCACTCCTATTCAAGTAGTACTGGAAATTCTTGCCAGAGCAATAAGGTGAGGAAAAATAAAAGGCATCAGAATTGGAAAGGAAGATATAAAATTGTCTCTGTTTGCAGATGACTTGATTTTATAAATAGAAAATCCTAAAGAATCCAACAAAAAACTATTAGGCCTAATCAACAGATTCAGTAAAGTTGCAGGATACCAAGTTAACATATAAAAATCAGTAGCATTTTTATACACTAACACTGAATTATCTGAAAAAGAATTAAAGAAAATAATCCTATTTACTATATAGCATTAAGAACAATAAAATATTTTGGAGTAACTTAACCAAAGAGGTGAAAGATCACTACTCTGAAAACTGCAAGACACTGATGAAAGGAATTGAAGAAGACACAAATAGAAAATTATTCTATGTTCATTGATTGGAAGAATTAATGTTGTTTCAATGTCCATCCTACCAAAAGCCATCAATAGATTCAGTACAATTCCAATTAAAATTCTGATGGCACATTTTGCAGAAGTAGGGAAAACAGTCCTAAAATTTTTTTTTTTTAATTTTATCTATTCGTTTGATAGAGAGAGACACAGCGAGAGAGGGAACACAAGCAGGGGGAGCGGGAGAGGGAGAAGCAGGCCCCCCGCAGAGCAGGGAGCCTGACACGGGTCTCGATCCCAGGACCCCGGGATCACGACCCGAGCCGAAGGCAGATGCCCAGTGACTGAGCCACCCAGGTGCCCCAAAACAGTCCTAAAATTTATATGGAATCACAAAATAGCCAAAGCAATACTGAGAAAGAACAAAGCAGGAGGCATCACACATCCTGATTTCAAGCTATACTATTAAAGCTATAGTAATCAATACAGTGCGATACTGGTATAAAAACAAATAGATCAATGGAACAGAACTGACAGCCCAGAAATAAACCCCAGCATATATGGTCAACCTAATATTAGACAAGGGTGCCAGTAATTCTCAGTGGAAAAAAGACAGTCTCAAATAAATGGTGCTGGGAAGATTGGATATTCGTATGTAAAAAAAAATGAATTTTTTCACTATTTTACACCACTCATGAAAACTAAGTTGGTATGTATTAAAGACTTGAATGTCAGATCCGAAACCATGAAACTACTAGAAGAAACATAGGACTAAAGCTCCTTGACATGGATCTTGCCAGTGATTTTTTTCTATTTAACACCTAAAGCACAAGCAACAAAATAAAAAATAAACAAGTGGAACTACATCAAACTGGAAAGCTTCTGCACAGCAAAAGAAACAACAAAGTGAAAAGATAACCTACAGAATGGGAAAAATATTTCAAAGCATGTTTCTGATTAGAGGCTAACGGCCAAAATATATAAAAATGCCTGCAACTCAATAGCCAATAAAAAAAAAAAAAAACCTAATTAAAAATGGGCAAAAGACCTAAATAGACATTTTTCCAAAGAAGATACACAAAACACCAACAGGTACATGAAAAATGCTCAACATCACTAGTCATTAGGGAAATGCAAATTTTCCAGTAAACCTGCCTTATAAGAATTATTAAAAGAAGTTCTTGAGAGAGAAGGAAGATGATATAGGGGCGCCTGGGTGGCTCAGTTGTTAAGCGTCTGCCTTCGGCTCAGGTCATGATCCCAGGGTTCTGGGATCGAGCCCCGCATCGGGCTCCCTGCTCGGCGGGAAGCCTGCTTCTCCTTCTCCCACTCCCCCTGCTTGTGTTCCCTCTCTCGCTATGTATCTATCTGTCAAATGAATAAATAAAATCTTTAAAAAAAAAAAAAAAGGAAAATGATATAGATCAGATTCTCAGCTCTACATAAAGAAAGAAAGTGCATCATAGGAGGAATAAGTGAATGTAAAATTTAAAAGAACTTCTATTTTTCTTACATCTAACTGATAACAGTTTGTTCAAAATAATAGGAACAATTACTTGATGTATTTATGCACATATGTGTACTTATACATATATACATATATGCTTGTATATAAGTGGCATGAATTATAGCAATGATACAAGGAACAGGAGGCTGGAATTTGATGGTTTCTGTTATTATAAAGTATTTGCACTACCTCTGAAATGTTATTTGAATGTAGATTTGTATTAGTTGTAAATGTATATTGCAAACTTTAGGGCAACTACTAGAAAACATTCAAAAATGTAACATACTAAGAAATGAGGAAAATGGAATCATATAAACTGCTCAGTTAAAATCACCAAAAGATGGAAAAATAAAATAAAATAAAATCACCAAAAGATGGGAAAAAGGGGAAATGAGTAATAAGAGCAATGAATAGAAAACAGTAACAAACATGGTAGCTATTAATCCAATTATATCATTAAATGTCAGTGGCCTAAATACACAGAAGACAAATTGTCAGAGTGGATCAAACAAATTTATAGCATAAATTCTTATATTAAAAAAGAAGAAAGTTCTCACTTCAAAACCAAATTTTATACCTTAAAGAACTAGTAAAAGGAAACTAGCAGAAAGAATTAATATACTTTACTGCAGAGATGTAAAATAAGGAATGGCAAAATAATAGAGAAAATCAGTGAAACCAAGAGTACTTCGAAAGGTTAACAAAATTGACAAATCTTTAGCTAGATTGAGGAAAAAAGAGAAGACTCAAATAATTAAGATCAGAAATGAAAGAGGGGATGTTACTACTGATTTCACTGAAATAAAAAGGTTTACTAAAAGAGTACTATGAACAATTGTGCACTGACAAATTGAATAACCTATATGACAAATGAACAATTTTTATAAACAAACAACCTACCAAGACTAATCATGCAGAAATACAAAGTCTGACAGACTGATAGGAGATTGAATCAGTAATAATAAACCTCCCAATGAGGAAAAGCCCAGAACCATATAGCCTTACTGGAGAATTCTATCAAAACTTTAAAAAGAATTAAGGCCAGTCCTCCTAAGACTCTTCTAGAAAACTGAGGTGGAGGGAACACTGAACACTTCCAAACTAATTCACCAATACCAAATTCACCAGTATTACACCAATACCAAAACCAAACTAAGATCTTTCAGAAAATTCCAGAACAATATCTCTTAGGAATATTGATGCAAAAATCCTCCACAAAACACTAGCAAAGCAAATTTGTTATGCCACATTAACAGAACAAAGAATGTAATCCACATGACTATTTCAATTGATGCAGAAAAATAATTTGACAAAATTCAAACTATTTCCCCTAGAAGCACTCAACAAATCAGGGATAGAAGGAAAATACCTCAACATTTATGTATGAAAAACTTAGAGCTAACATCATACTCAATGGTGAAAGACTGAAAGCTTTTCCTCTAATATCAGAAACAAAAGAAGGATGCTTACTCTCACTACTTCTTTTCAACATAGTACTAGAAGTCATAGTAACAGTGTTATGGACTAAATTGTGTTCCCTTTATATTCATATGTTGAAGCCCTAATCCTTAATGTGACTGTATTTGGAAATAGGGCCTTTAAAGAGGTTATTAAGGTTGAATGATATCGTAAGGGTGGGTCCTAATCCAATATAACTGGTATCCTTAGAAGGAGAGACACCAGACATGCACACACACCGAGAAAAGGCCATGTGAGGACACTAAACAAAGCCACCATCTACAAACCACGGAGAGAGGCCTCAGTTGAAACAAAACCTACCAGCATTTTGACCTTGGATTTTAACCCTCCAGAACTGTGAGAAAACACATTTTTATTGATAAAGCCACCTAGTTTGTGACATTTTGTTATGACAGCTATGACTGACTAATACACAGAGCAATTAGGTAAGAAAAAGAAATAAAAGGCATCAATATTAGAAAGGAAGAAGTAAAGTGTTTAAAGGTGACATGATCTTATATGTAAAAATCCTTGAAGATTACACACACACAAATAAAAAACTGTTAAAACGAATAAACAAGGGGCACCTGGGTGGCACAGTCAGTTGAGCAACCGACTTTTGGTTTCAGCTCAGATTGTGATATTGGGGTCATGGGATCAAGCCCCATGTGGGGCTCCGCACTTAGCATGGAGTCTGCTTGAGGTTCTCCCTCTCTCTCTGCCCCTCCCCCCCATGCATGCTTGCTCTCTCTCAAATAAATAAATCTTTTTAAAACACTTATAATAAACAAAATCAGTAAAGTTGCAAAATACACAAATACCAGTTGCTTTTCTATACACTAAAAACAATATAAAAAGGAAATTAAGAAAACAACTCATTTTACAATAGCATCAACAAGAATAAAATACTTAGGGCTGAACTTAACCAAGAAGGTGAAAGACTTGTACAGTGTACACCCCCTCCCCGATACACCAAGAAAACTCTGTTTAATTTTTGAGAAACTACCTACTATATAGTTTTCTAAAGCAGCTTGAATAGTGAAAATGTTTCAGCACTGAAAATGGTGATTGAAATTTACAAAGACAAATAAATGGAAGAACATCTTGCTTTCACGGGTTGCAAGACTTAAATTACTGTTAAGGCATCAGTTCTGCCTATAGCAACCTACAGATTCAGTGTGGTTCACAGAGCATTACTAAGTGACTTTTTTGTTGTTTTGCAAAATAGAAACCTATTCTAAAATTTATAGGGAATCTGAAGGAACCCCAGATAGCCAAAACAATCTCTTTTTTTTTAAATCTTAAAAGATTTTATTTATTTATTTGACCCATGGAGATAGTGAGAGGGGGAGCTGCAGGCAGAAGGAGAGGGAGAAGCAGACTCCCCACTGAGCAAGGAGCCCAACGCAGGGCTCCATCCCAGGATCCTGGGATCATGACCTGAGCTGAAGGCAGACGCTTAACCAACTGAGCCACCCAGGCGCCCCTAGCCAAAACAATCTTGAAAAAGAACAAAGTTGGGATCAAAAATATTTAAAAAAAAAAAAAGTTTAGGGGTGCCTGGATGGTTCAGTCAATTAAATGGCTGCCTTTGCCTCAGGTCATGATCTCGGGGTCCTAGGATCGAGCCTTGCATCAGGCTCTCTGCATAGCAGGGAGTCTGCTTCTCCCTCTCCCTCTGACCCTCCCTCCTGCTTGGGCTCTCGCTGGCTCTCTCTCTCTCAAATAAATAAATAAATCTTTAAAAAAAAAAAAGAAGAAAGTTGGAGGCCTCACCCTTAATGATTTCAAAACTTAACTACGAAGCCATAGTAATCAAAACAGTGGAGTCAGTACTGACAGGAAGAAAGATATAAAGACCAATGGAATAGAATGGAGAGCCAGAAATAAACCATTCCATATTGTGGTCAAATGATTTTCAACAAGTTGCTGTGACCATTCAAATGAGGAACGGACACTCATCAACAATTGGTATTTGGAAAAGTGGACTTACACATGAGAAAAAAAATGAAGTTGAACCCTTATCTTACACCATATACGGTAAGTACCTTAAAATGGATCAAAGACCTAAATGTTAGAGCTAAAATATAAAACTTTTAGAAGAAACATGAGGGGAAAAACTTCAGACATTGGATTTGGCAATGATTTTTTGGATATAACACCTAAAATACAGGAAACAAAAGAAAGATAGTTGGGTTTCATCAAATTAAAAAATTTTGTGCATCAAAGAACATTATCGACAGAGTGAAAAGGTAACCCATGGAATGGGACAGATTATCTGCAAATCATGTATTTGATGTAGGATTAACATCCAGAATATATAAAGGATGACACTTCAACAATTAACAACAAAAACAAAACATTTACTTGAATAGATAAGTTTCCAAAGAAGACATATAAATGGTCCATAAGCATTTGAAAATATGTTCAACATCACTGATGATTAAGGAAATACAAATCAAAATCACTATGAGATACCACCTTATACCTGTTAGGATGACTACTATCAACTCAAAAGAAAATAAGTGTTAGCAAACATGTGGAGTAAAGGAACTCTGTGTACCATCTGGGAAAATGTAAAATGGCATAGCCATCTATGGCAAGCAATTCCTCAAAAAGTTTAAAAAAGAATTACCAAAAAAAAAATTACCGTATGTTCCAGCAATTGTATTTCTGAGTATATCCCCAAATTCCTTGTTTAAGTTCAATTTAGTTAATATATACTGTAATATTACTGTCAGGGATAGAATTTAGTGATTCATCAGTTGCATATAACAGCCAGTACTCATTACATCAAGTGCCCTCCTTAATGTCCATCACCCAATTACCCCTTCCCTCCCCCACCTCCCCTCCAGTAATCTTCAGTTTGTTTCCTAGAGTTAAGGGTCTCTTATGGTTTCCCTCCCTCTCTATTGTCATTTTATTTTTCTTTCCCTTCCTCTATGTTTACCTGTTTTCTTAAATTCCACATATGAGTGAAGTCCTATGGTATTTGTCTTTCTCTGACTGACTTATTTCGCTTAGCATAATACCCTCTAGTTTCATCCACATTATTGCAAATGGCAAGATTTCATTCTTTTTGATGGCTGAGTAATATTCCATTGTTTATACATACCACTTCTTTATCCATTCATCTGGCAGTGGACTTCTGGGCTCTTTCCATTTATTGGCTATTGTGGATATTCCTGCTATAAACATTGGGGTGCATGTGCCCCTTCAAATCACTACGTTGTATCCTTTGGATAAATACCTAGAAGTGCAATTGCTGGGTCATAGGGTAGTTCTATTTTCCCCAAAGTAATTGAAAGCAAAGACTCAAGATATTTTTACACCCATGTTCTTAGCAGCATTATTCAGAGTGGCCAAAGTATGGAAGCAGCCCATGTCCCTTGACAGATGAATGCTTAAAGAAAATGGATAAGCACATACACATATACATACATACATACGTATACACAGTGGAATACTAGCCTTTAAAAGGAAGAAAATTCTGAAACATGGTACAACATGGATGAACCTTTAGGACACTATACTAAGTGAAAGAAGCCAGTTATAAAAAGACAAAAACTATGATTTCACTTACATGAGGTGTACCTATAGTAGTGAAATTCATGGAGACAGAAAATGGAATGGTGGTTGCCAGTGGATGGGACAGGAAGGAATGAGAAGCTGTTACTGAGCCAGGATAGCATTTTAGTTTGGGATGATGAACAATTCTGGAGATGTATGGTTGTTTTGGTTTCACAGCAGTGTGAATATACTTAATATCACAGAACTGTAGCATTTTTAAAATGGTAAATTTTATGTTTAGTGTATTTTACTACAACTTGAAAAAAAGGAAATGCACGTATAAAAGGGAATACTGGAAGTGCTTCACTTTTTCTGCCTGGTGAGCTTATATTTGTTGTCCGACTCCAGTATCACATTCTTAGTGATGATTTCACATTGAGTGCAGTTGAGGAATATTCCAGTTTTGCTCTAGAAAATGTTTTTCTTTTCTTTCAACTGTTACTTCTCTCTGCCCCCCAACACACACACACACACACTCATACTCATACACACACACAAACAAGCCCCACCAATTTATATTTTATTTCAGTATTTGAATGCCACATAACTGAGGCCTTTCAAGATAATGTAGTTTTCAAGTTTGGTTCCAGTTTAACTACTTTGTTAAAACTGAAACTCCACTTGATGAAACTTACCAAAATGAGGTATTTCAAAATCTACTCAGTGTCTGGGTCAATATAATGATACTCAGCTTTTACAAATTTTAGGAAGCAGTTGTTTTCCATTCTTTGTGAAATTACACTGAAATACAAGACTCCAATGAATTCGTTTGATTTCTTATCTAATTTTTGTTTCATAGTAAATCACCTGTCATGAGTAAGGCAGAATATAGGAAATTCATGATTTACGGTTGACCTTTAGAAAGAACATGGAAGTTAGAAAGGTTATCCGCTATCGGCACAAGAGCTTTTGTCATTCTTGAAATGAACTGCACTGCTAAGTAGTGGACTTAGACCACCAGATGAGTTTATACACTTGATTACTGAGAGAACAGATTCATGTGAAGAATGGGGGGGGGAGGGGTGTGGTTTTGTAGGTTGTAAGGTTTTGAGATGTCTGGAATCTCAGTAGAAAATAGTATACTTATGAGTCTTTTTTAAAATACTCAGGTATGGGGCGCCTGGGTGGCTCAGATGGTTAAGCGTCGGCCTTCGGCTCAGGTCATGATCCCAGGGTCCTGGGATTGAGTCCCGCATTGGGCTCCCTGCTCAGCGGGGAGCCTGCTTCTCCCTCTGCCTCTCTCTCTCTCTCTCTCTGTCTCTCATGAATAAATAAATAAAATAAAATCTAAATTAAAAATATTCAGGTATGAATCATTCTTTTCACAATCAAGACTGAGAACCCTGTTGTGTCTCCATTTTACTTTAACAAAGTATGATCATCCTGAAAATTTTTCAGTGGTTCAGTACACACAGGAAAGTCCTATTTAGGTGGGCTTTTTTCTGTAGAAATGAGCTAACTTTATTTATAGAATTATTTTTATCAGGATATTAATTTATATCTTCTGTATACAGTGGAAATAATCTCCCTTATGGGGAAGCACTGACATTTATGATAAACTATAAAAACAGTAACTCTACAATGATGCAGTCAGGAATCCAGGTATAAAGTGATTGGCTCCTATTTTCTGCCAATTCCATGTCTCAAATGAAGCCTGACACAGGTTCTTCTGGGGACTAGGGAGATACGAGAAGAAGGGTAGAATAATAGAGAAAGAGGGTATACTGCAGGGGTGGAGGGGTGGTTGTTAGGGAAGGAGAAGATCCTCACATTATTATCTGATATCGCTTCCGTCCTAGAAGTCCCAGCCAGCACAGACCCATGTATATTTAAGCCCCAAAAATAGCCTCCAACAGATGGAGCCAATCTGCATCTCAGACTAAAGTAGGTTTTTACTTTCAGAGCTTGACAAAATCATTTCATTAATTTTCAAAATATCAAGAATACTTGTTTTGCAGGATTGAATATTTTCAGCCTTCACTTACTTTCAGGGTTTTACTGAGCTGTACTGTTTTGAACATTTTTTAATTATTGTTGTCCCATTGTTGTTTTAATATTCAAATATCATAGAATATTTAAGCTGCTTTAACAACAGACCTGCCTAAAAGAAATCTAATGCGAGCCACATACGTAATTTAAAAATTTTTAGTACCATATCCTAAAAGTAATAAGAAATCAATGAAATTAATTTCATAATGTATTTTTAATTTAATCCAGTGTATACAGAATTTTATTTCAATATGTAAACAGAAAAAAAAAACTTACTGAAACATTTCCTCCCCTTTTTTGTACTGAGTCTTTTGAAGTCTGTTGTGTATTTTTTCACTTATTGCACATCTCAATTTGGATTATCCACATTTCAATTTCTCAATAGCTATAGTGGCCAGTGCTACCATATTAAACATTGTAACTCTATAAGCTTATTTTTGTTGATGTTTATATAGAGAAAAATCATAATTGTAGCCCTAAAACTCAGTACCACATTTTATTATTTTTTTAAGATTTTATTTATTTGACAGAGAAAGAGCACAAGTATGCAGAGTGGCAGGCATACAGGGAGAGAGAGAAGCAGGCTCCCCGCTGAGCAGAGAGCCTGATACAGGGCTCAATCCCAGGCCCCCAGGATCATGACCCGAGCCAAAGGCAGACACTTAACTGACTGAGCCACCCAGGTGCCCCTCAGTACAACATTTTAAACAATACATGTGGAAAGTCTCAAATAACATTACAATTGAAGGTCAGTCATGTAGTTATTTTGAAAACTGTGCCCAGCTGTCAGTAAAGAATTTTCTTGGACTAGGATGTTGCTGGATTTGTTTGTTTAAAGACAGTTATTGGGGTGCCTGGGTGGCTCAGTCAGTTAAGTATCCGACTGTTAGTTTCCACTTGGGTCATGATCTCAGTGTTGTGGGATTGAGCCCCAAGTCTGGCTCCACACTGGGTGAGGAGTCTACTTGAGATTCTCCACCCCCCTCGCCCTCCTACCAGTCATGCACATGCTCTCTCTCTCTCAAATAAATATTTAAATAAATAAAATCTAAAAACACAGTTATTTGGTGATATGGACACAATATTTTATTTTATTTTATTTTTAAGATTTTATTTATTTATTTGACAGAGAGAGACCCAGTGAGAGAGGGAACACAAGCAGGGGGAGCGAGAAAGGGAGAAGCAGCAGGCTTCCCGCTGAGCAGGGAGCCCGATGCGGGGCTCAATCCCAGGACCCTGGGATCATGACCTGAGCCGAAGGCAGCCGCTTAACCACTGGGCCACCCAGGTGCCCCTGGAAGCAATATTTTAAGCACCTTATATTTTATGTGAGTGATTACTCTGTGTGTGTGTGTGTGTGTGTGTGTGTGTGTGTGTGTGTGTGTATGGCATTTTTACTGTCCTTTAGACACTTCTTAGGAAATTATTTGAGATTGACGTATAATACACTATTATTACTTTTTTCTCTTGCAAGGACTAGGAAATAGATCCCCATTTTGCATATTTTGACCAAACATTGATTTCCAGAAATGAATTACTTGCATTAAGTGGGACAGGATTTGGATGCTAACTAACTCTTGAGTACAGTGCTTTTCAAATGTGTTTCTGTTGACTGAAGTTGAAGGCTTTTTCATAGTGCTTCAGGACTTTAAAAGAATTTGATTCTACATTCATTTTAAATAGTGTTTCAAACTTTTCAGCTTAAAATACAAAATGCCTTACATGTACTAAATTTTTATACATTTATACATTATCATATCAATTTCTTTTATATATCTCAGAATAATGTTCTACTGCTATCTCACTTTTCTATTAAAAAGTACTCTTTTTTTGAAGTAGGCAACTTAAAAACTTTTATTGTTTATGCCACTTTTTCATATGAATCAGAATTTTCACAAAACTGTAACCATCCAAAGTACAAAATTAGACAGAATGCTGAGGCTAACTACACTGATACACAGTCCAAGTTTTATAAATTGTGTGTTTGTAAAAAACCATTCCAAAAAAAAAAATTGTAAAAAGTTCCACCTTTCCAATTGATAATACTTTATAATAAATATTATACATTAAAATTTATAAAGCAGAATTACACTTCATCAACTTCATACTCAGATTTTTAGTTTACTCCCTCCAAAAGATTAATCTGCTTAAAAAACAAGCTTGTAAAGAACGTATAAAGTAGTGTTTCTTATAGTTCTTTATTTCTAAAATAATTAACATAATTCCCAGGATAATCATTCTGGTTTTCTCTGCTCACAACTCAAACCCCCCAAAGTTGGTAATGCCCAAATATTAAGGACAGATTTATGAATAAATTTTGAAGTCAGGCAGTTAACAGTCCATTAACTCTTATTTAATCTGTATCCTGTTTTTCTCCTTCAAAATGAGAAAATAGTACTTTGAGTATGATCATCTTAAAATACCACTGCATGGATAAAGAAAAACTAACATTTACTGTTATTTTTGTCTTGTGCTTAATAATTTAAAGCAATCAAAATTGCTTTAGAAATAACCATGTGTGTCATGTGCTCTCTTTTAGAAATGTGGCTTATTCACATTAAAAATCTATTTAATCAAAATTTCAAAATTTTTATTTCTGATGACTACCAAATGTAATAATATAGAATGGTGTGGTGAGAAAACTAAATCTAATTTTTATAAGCACTTTGTAAATAGGTAAAACTAGAAAGGAGATATCATTTTTTCAGGTAGATATATTTTGGCTTGCTCACATCAGAATTTACTTTGTATCATCAGTTGCACAAACAAAAAATTATGTAGGACACTACACAGAGAATGAAATGATATTCAACAAGCAATATTTGACTTGTGAACCTGCAATTCTTTTTTTTAATACAGGGGATTACTTTTTGTTTTTCAAACGAATCCAAATTTATATCTTACCAGTATTAAATCTTAATAGTAACAGAATAATCTATTTGAATAATAGGAATCTTCCTTCTGGATTGATTCCAAACTATGAAAGATCTGTAAAACTATTTTTATTTTATTATCATGATGTTGTTTACAAACACAAATGATTTTTCATTATTAAAATAAAACCTAGAAACTAGAAGTTACCCAGATAGCTTTCAAAAGAGAAATTAAAAGAATATCTTGAGACAAATGAAAATGGAAGTACAACATATCAAAACTTAAGGGACACATGAAAAGCAATTCTCAGAGGGAAGTTTATAGCAATAAATGCCTACATTAAGTAAATAAACAACCTAATTTTAAACTTCAAGGTATTAGAAAAAGAAGTACAAACCAAACCCCAAATTAGAAGAAAAAAGGAAATAATAAAGGTCAGAGTGGAAATAAATAGTCTAAAAAAGACAATAGAAAAGATCAATGAAACAAAGAGTTCCATTTTTGAAAAGATAAACAAAATAGACAGACTTAAGAAAAAAAGAGGACTTGGGGCACCTGGGTGTCTCAGTCATTAAGCGTCTGCCTTCAGCTCAGGTCATGATCCCAGGGTCCCGGGATCAAGCCCTGCATTGGGCTCCCTGCTCTAGGGAGGCCTGCTTCTCCCTCTTCCACTCCCCCTGCTTGTGTTCCCTCTCTCGCTGTGTCTCTCTCTGTCAAATAAATAAATAAAATCTTTAAAAAAGAAAAGAAAAAGGAAAGTAAAATTGGAAATGAAGCACATTACAACTGATATCACAGAAAATACAGTCATTCATAAAAGACTACTATATGCCAACAAATTAGACAACATAAAACAAAAAAAGGATAAATTCCTAGAAATGACTACCCTACCAAGACTAAATCATGAAAAAATAGAAAAACTGAACAGACGAATTACTAATAAGGAGATTGAATCAGCAATCAGATACCTCCCAAAAAGTAAAAATCCAAGACCTGATGTTTTCACTGGTGAATTCTACCAAACTTCAAAGAAGAATTAATGCCAATCCTTATCAAACTATTCCAAAAAAAATAAAGAGGAGGGAACACTTTCAAATTACATTACCCTGATACCAAAGCCAGACAGGGATACAGCAAAAAAGGCCAAATCGCTGATGAACATAGATGCAAAAGATCCTCAATAAAATACTGGCAAACTGAATGCAACAACATACTGAAAAGATCATACTCCATGATCAGATGGGGTTTATTCCAGAGATGCAGGGATGTTTTGACATCTGCAAATCAATAAATGTGATGTACCACATGATCAAGATTAAGTATAAAAACTATATGATTGTCTCAGTAGACTCAGAAAAAGCATTTGACAATATTTAACATCCTTTTATGATAACTCTCAACAAACGAGGTAGGAAGAGGATGTATCTCAACGTAGTAAGGGCTGTATGTGACAAGCCCATAGCTTATATCATACTCAACACTGGAATGCTAAAAGCAGTTCCTCCAAGATCAGGAACATTGGCCAAGGATACCTACTCTCAACATTTTATTCAACATAGTACTGGAAATCCTAGCCAGAGGAGTTAGGTAAGAAAAAGAAATACAAATCAAAAAGAAGAAAGTAAAATTACCTCTGTTTGCAGATAACATGGTATTATATCTAGAAAACCCTATAGAGTTCAACAGAAACACTATTAGAATTAATAAATGAACTCAGTAAAGTTGCAGAATATAAATCAATATACAAAAATCAGCTATGTTTCTATATATAAACAGTGAACTATCAGAAACAGATTTTAAGTAAATCCCATGTACAGTAGCATCCAAATCAGTAAAATACTTAGGAATAAATTTAATGAAGTGAAAGGCTGTACACTGAAAACTATAAGACACTGATGAAAGAAATTGAAGAGGGCACAAAAAAATGGGAAAAGTATTTTGTGTTTATGGATTGGGATAATATTGTTAAAATGTCCATACCAGTCAAAGCAGTCTACAGATTCAATGCAATCCCTATCAAAATTGCAATACCATTTTTCACAGAAATAGAAAAAAAATCCTAAAATTTGTGTGGAACCACAAAAGACATCAAATAGCCAAATCAATCTTTTTTTTTCCCTTTTTTTAATTTTATTTTTTATTATTTTTCATCATGTTAAGTATACTTTTCTTTGCCTTCTGTATGATTGGTTGATTGATTTGGTTTCTGGAGTAGAAGTTAACGATTCATTACTTACAGATAACACCCAGTGCTCATCATAGCAAGTGCCCTCCTTAAATACCCATCACCCATTTAACCCATCCCACACCCACCTCCCTCCATCAACCTTCAGTTTTTTCTCTGTTGTTAAGGGTGTCTTATGATTTGCTTCCCTCTCTTGTTTTTTTTTTCTTCCCATATGTTCATCTGTTTTGTTTCTTAAATTCCACATGAGTGAAATCATATGGTATTTGTCTTTCTCTGACTTACTTCACTTAGCATAATTCTCTCTAGCTCCATCCACATCATTGCAAATGGCAAGATCTCATTCATTTTTATGGCTGAGCAATATTCCATTGTATATATATACCACCTCTTCTTTATCCATTCATCAGTCAGTGGACACTTGGGCTACTTCTATAATGTGGCTACTGTAAATAATTCTGCTATAAATGTTGGTGTTCATGTATCTCTTTGAATTAGCATTTTGGTATCCTTCAGATAAATACCAGTAGTGCAATTGTTGGATCACAGGGTAGTTCTATTTTTAACTTTTTGAGGAACCTCCATACTCTTTTCTACAATGGCTGCACCAGTTTGCATTTCCACCAGCAGTGCAGGAGGGTTCCCCTTTCTCCACATCTTTACATCCTCGCCAACACCTGTTGTTTCCTGTGTTGTTGATTTCAGCTATTCTGACTAGTATGAGGTGGTATCTCATTGTAGTTTTGATTTGTATTTCCCTAATGATGAATGATGTGAGCATCTTTTCATGTATCTGTTGGCCATCAGTTTGTCTTTGGAAAAATGTCTATTCATGTCTTCTGCCCATTTTTCAGTTGGGTTATTCTTTTATTGGGTGTTGAGTTTTATAAGTTCTTTACATATTTTGGATACTAAGCCATCATCAGATATGTCATTTGCAAGTATCTTCTCCCATTCCATAGGGTTCCTCTTAGTTTTATTGATTGTTTCCTTTGCTGTGTGAACATTTTTATTTTGATGTAGTTCGAATAGTTTATTTTTGCTTTTGTTTCCCTTGCCTCTGAGACGTATCTAGAAAAATGTTGCTATGGCCGATGTCAGAGAAGTTACTGCTTGTACCCTCTTCAAGGATTTTTATGATTTCAAGTCTCACATTTCAGTCTTTAATCTATTTTGAGGTTTTTTTTGTGTATGGTATAAGAAAGTGGTCCAGTTTCATTCTTCTGCATGTAGGTGTCCAGTTTTCCCAACATCATCTGTTGAAGACTGTCTTCAATCAACAAAACTAAAAGGTAACTTATGGAATAGGAGAAGATATTTGTAAATGGCTTAACTGATAAAGGGTTAGTATCTAAAATATATGAAGAACTTATAAAACTCAAAACCCAAGAAACAAATAATCCAGTTTAAAAATGGGCAGAAGACATAAGTAGACATTGAAGACATACAGATAGCCAGCAGATATGAAAAGATGCTTAACCTCATTCATCATCAGGGAAATGCAACTCAAAACCACAATGTAATGATTACCTCACACTTGTCAGAATAGCTAAAATTAACAACACAGGAAACAACAGCTCTTGGTGAGGATGTGGAGAAAGGGGAACCCTCTTGCACTGTCGGTGGGAATGCAAACTGGTGCAGCCACTCCAGAAAACAGTATCAGTGTTCATCAAAAAGTTAAAAATAGAACTACTCTATCACCAGCAATCTCAGTACTTGGTATTTACCCAAAAGATACAAAAATACTAATTGAAAAGGTTATATGCACACATAATGCAGGATTATCTGCAATAGCCAAATTATGGAAAGAGCCCAAGTGTCCATGACTGATGAATGGATAAAAAAGATGTGGTATATATATGTGTGTGTGTGTGTGTGTGTGTGCGCACGCGCATGCGTGTGTGTGGTGGAATGTTACTCAACCATAATAAAGAATGAAATCTTGCCATTTGCAATGATGTGGATGGAGCTAGAGATTATTATGGTAAGCGAAATAAGTCAGTCAGAAAAAGACAAATACCATATGATTTCACTCATATGTGGAATCGAAGAAACAAAACAAATCAACCAAAGGGGAAGAAAAGACAGAGGGAGGAAAACCAAGAAGCAGACTCTTAACTGTAGAAAACAAACTGATGGTTTACCAGAAGGGGAGGTGGATTGGGAGATGGGTTAAATAAGTGATGGGGATTAAGGAGTGCACTTATGATGAATACTAGGCAATGTATGGAAGTGCTGAATCACTGTATTGTATACTTCGAACTAATATTACACTTTATGTGAACTAACTGGAATTTAAATAAAAACTTTTTGAAAAGACTGTCTTTTTCCCATTGTATATTCCTTCCTCCCTTGTTGAAGATTAATTGACCATGTAGTTATGGGTTCATTTCTGGGTCTTCTATACTCTTCTGTTGATCTATGTGTCTGTATTATGCCAATACCCTAATGTTTTGACTATTACAGATTTGTAATATAACTTAACATCTAGAATTGTGATACCTCCACTTTTGTTTTTTTCAAGATTGCTTTGGCTATTCGAGGTCTTTCGTGGTTCTATACAAATTTTAGGATTCTAGCTCTGTGAAAAATGCTGTTGTATTTTGATAGGGATTACATCAAATCTGTAGATTGCTGTGGGTAGTTTAGACATTTTCAATATTTGTTCTTTCAATCCATGAGCATGGAATGTCTTTCCATATCTTGACATTGTCTTAAATCTCCTTCATCAGTATTTTGTAGTTTTCAGAGTACAGTTCTTTCATCTCTTTAGTTTTATTTATTCCTAGGTATCTTACTGTTTTTGACGCAGTTGTTAATGGGATTTTTTCTTGATTTTTCTTTTTGCTTCTTCATTATTATAGTATAGGAATTCAACTGATTTCTATACATTGATTTTGTATCCTGCAATGTTACTGAATTCATTTATAAGTTCTAGTGATTTTTAGGTGGAGTCTTTAGGATTTTCTATTTTTGTTTCTGGTCATATGCAAATACTGAAAGTTTTACTTCTTCCTTACCAATTTGGATGCATTTTATTTCGTTATGTTGTCTAATTGCTATGGCTAAGACTTACAGTACTATGTTGAATAAAAGTGGTAAGAGTGGACATCCTTGTCTTGTTCCTCACCTGAGTGGAACGGTTCTCCGTTTTTCCCCATTGAGTATGATATTGGATGTGGGTTTTTCATATAAAGCCTTTATTATGTTGAAGTATGTTCTGTCTAGACCTACTTCACAGAGGATTTTTATCATGAACGGATGTAGTACTTTGTCAGATGCTTTTTCTGCATCCATTGAAATGTGGTTTTTATCCTTTCTGTATTGCTGTGATATCCGTTTGGTTGTTTTGGAAATACTGAACCACCTTGCATCCTGGGAATAAATCCCACTTGATCATGGTGTATGATTTTTTTTTTTTTATTTTGAGAGAGAGAGAGAGAGTACGCATGCATATGGGTGTGGGGCAGAGGGAGAGAATCTTCATGCAGACTCCCCCTAAGCATGGACCGCTCCCCACCAATGCAAGGCTCAGTCTCATGACCCATGTAACACCTGAGCCAAAACCAAGAATCAGACACTTTAACAACTGAGCCACAACCCCTGGTGTGTAATATTTTTAATGTTTTTTTGGATTTGGTTTGCTAAGATTTTTTGAGGAGTTTTGCATCTATATTCATGAGAGAGATTGGCTTGTAGATCTCTTTTTTTTGTGGTATCTTGGCAAGCAGTCTTGAGAAAGAAGAACAAAGCTGGAGGCATCATAAGTCCTGACTTCAAACTATACTACAAATCTATAATAATCAACACAGTATGGTACTGACATAAAAAAAAAACAGACACACAGATCAGTGGAACAGAATAGAGAACCCAGAAATAAGCTCATGGAAATTTGTTCAGTTGATTTTTGACAAGGCAGCCAAGAATAGATAATGGGGAAAAGACTGTCCCCTCAATAAGTGGTTTTAGGAAAACTGAATATCCACATGGAAAAGAATGAAAATGGACCTCTTATCTTCTACTTTACACAAAAATCAACTCAAGTTGGATTAAATCTTTGAATATAAGCCCTGAAACCATAAAACTCCTAGAAGAAAACATAAAGAGTAAGCTCCTAGACATTGGTCTTGACAATACATTTTTAAATTTAGGAACAAGAACAAAAATTAGTGGGATTACATCAAATTAAAAAACTCTACACAATGAAGGAAACCATTAACAAAATAAAAAGGAAACCTACTAAATGGGACAAGACATTTACCCTGTTGGTGTAAATGTTAACTGGTACAGTGACTATGGCATATAGCACTGAGGCTCCTCAAAAAATTAAAAACAGAACTACCTGGTGCACCTGGGTGGCTCAGTCGGTTAAGCATCTGCCTTCAGCTCAGGTCATGATCCAGGGTCCTGGGATTGAGCCCCACGTCAGGCTCCCTGCTCAGCAGGGAGTCTGTTTCTCTCTCTTCCTCTGTCCCCACCTCTCTCTCTCTCGTGTGTGTGCACTCTCTCAAATAAATAAAATCTTTTTTAAAAAGGTAGAACTACCAGTAGTCCCACTTCTGAATATATAGACAAAGGAAACAAAATAATTATCTGAAGGAATAACCTGTACTCTCATGTTTATAGCAGAATGGTTTACGATAGCCAAAGTATGGAAAAAACCTAAGTGTCTGTCTACAGATGAATGGATAAAGAAGATGAGGTATATATACATGATGGAATATTATGCAGCCTCTAAAAAAGAATGAACTCTTGTCATAGGCAGCAAACATGAATGAATCTGGAGAGCATTACGCTAACTGAATTAAGTTAGACATCAAAAGATAAATACTACACAGTATCATTTGTGGTATTGTGATATATGGGATTTTTTTTTTTTAAGTTGAATTTATAGCAATGGAGAGTATAAAAGTCATTTTCAGGCATTGAGGTGTGGGGGAAGTAGGGAACAGCTGGTAAAAGTATGTAATAAGTTAAAAGTATGGTTATAAGTTGTAAGATGGATGAGATCTGAGGAAATAATGTATAACATGGTGACTACAGTTAATAACACTGTGTTGAATAATTGAAAGTTTCTGAGAGTAGAACTTAAATGTTTTCACACAAAAAATATTTGTATATACATATATTTAAATATGTAAAGTGATGGGTGTGTTAACGCAATGAAGTGACTTTTTTCATGATATATATGTATATTAAATCCTCATACTGTATACTTTAAATATCTCACATTAAATTATCAATTAAAAAAACTAATAAAGCAACATAGAAGAGGAAATGTAATCCGTATAATAACAAATTGTAATTTTTCAGGATTTTTGCAGTATCCAGAAGGTATTTCCTGAACATCAATAGTGACCATTAATTTTAAATAAATTAATAAATAACTAAATCTCTTACATTGCATAAATCAGTTATTCCAGAGGGAGAGGAAGATGGCAGCAGAGTAGGAGGACCCTAGACTAATGTTCCATGAACACAAACTAGGTAACTATCAAATCCTAAATAACCCAGAAATTGACATGAAGACTGACAGAACAAACTCCACAACTAAAGGAAGAGAAGACATTGAATATGGTAAGGAGTGCAGAGAAGTGATTTGGGGGAGAAACAGATGCGAGGTACTACAGAGGGGAGAGAAGTGTGGTTGTAGAGAAGGATAAAAGAGGAGCACACAGGGGAACACACAAGGAGAACATTTCCCCAAAGCCATTGGTTTGGAAGACAAGAGGGGCTGGATTTTATGTATTCTTGCCTTCAGAGGGGCTTAGAGCCTGGAGTTTTAAAGGTCAGCAGGCTTGCCTGGCATAGAGACCAGAAGGCACTGTGCTCCTCCTGAAGAGAAGGCAGGCAAAGCAGAGGGAACTAGACATCATTAATGCTAAGCAAAATAAGTCATCAGGGAAAGACAAATACCATATGATTTCACTCATATGTGGAATTTAAGAAACAAAACAAATTAATAAAGGGACAAAAAAAGAAACAAACCAAGAAACAGTCTCTTAAGTGTAGAGAACAAACTGATGGTTACTAGAAGGGAGGTGGGTGGGCAGATGGGTTAAAGAGGTGATGGGGATAAAGGAATGTACTTGTTGTGATGAGCACCAGGTGATGAATGGAAGTGTTTAATCACTATGTTGTACAAACTATTACACTGTATGTTCACTAACTGGAATATAAAAACTTTAAAAAATATTAAAAAATCATTTGTTCTTCAGTAAAGTTGGGAGCAGGGAGACAAATGAATAAGCAAAATAAATATGGTATACCACAAAATGAAATAGTACTTAGCAATAAAAGGAAACAAACTATTGATTTGCACAATATGGATGAATCTTAAATATAATTTGCTGAGTAGAAGAAACCAGTTATGCCATTTTGAAAAAGGGAAATCTCTAGGGATGGAGGACATCAGTAATTTTCAAGAATTGGTAGGGGAAAGGAATTAACTAAAAGAGGGACGCAGGAGGCAATTTTCTATATACAGTGAACACATCTAGTACCTAGATTTGGTTTCTAAATATCGTTGTCCAGCAAGAAGAACTGAACTTCTTGGAGACATTTCTTCCAGGGTCGAGATAAGGAAAATTTAAGATGAGCTTAGAAGCATCTTCTTGTGGTACCTAAAAGAAGTGCTTGAAAAACAAAAAAGGAAAAAGAGGGAGGCATGTTCAAAGGAAACAGAAGCCTCCTTGATAGAACTCCTAGTGGCCAAAGCTGAAAAAAATGGAGCAATAAATTTAATAATGATAGTGTCTTATTATAATGCAAAAGAATAAGATTATATCCATGTGTCCATACTTACAGAAGAATTCCAATTACTAATGTAGAACAAATGAGGGAAATAAAAAAACACCATTAGAGCAGCACAATAATAATTGTCATAGGCAGGATCCACTGATGAATGCTCATATTAGTGTTCTGAAGTTTAAGGAGAAACAGGCTATATTCATAGTCACAAATTTTCCCCAAAACATTTACAAAAGAAAATTGTAACATTACAGAATAGAAACTTGTCAGACAGCACCTTAACCGAGTAATCAAGGTTAATAACACTAGTCATAAAACATATATACCCTCATCTGATGCACTGAGAGGGTACATCAGTATGATATCCTTCCCAAAAATGTACAACCTCAATCTAATCAAACAAACCTAAATTGGGGATATTCTATAACATAACTGCCAGTTCTAATACTCTTCAAAATGTCAAGGTCATGAAAGACAAGGAAGGAGTGAGGTTCTGTTGGTGACTGGAGAAAACTAAGAAATCATAACAACTACATGCACTGTGGGATCATGGATAGGACCCTGGAACAGAAAAAAAAATTAATGAAAAAATTGGTAAAGTCTGAATAAAGTCTTAAGTTTAATTCATAGTATTGCATTATTGCTTTCTTCATTTTGAAATTTTTACTATGGTTATGTAAGTTGTTAACATTAGGGGGAACTGGGTAATGGGCAGATGGGAATGTATGTACTATCTTTACAAATCTAAAATCTCAAAATTAAAAATTAAGTATAGATGTCTAAGGGCCCAGTGTTGTTTTTATATATCTCACAATAATCAAATAGCAGTGGAGAAAAAAAGACTATTTTAATTTGATCACCAAATAAACACTTCTGATAATTATTAATTTTCTCATTTCTTTTAAATATATTTTGGGAAAAAAATAATAAATAAATATATTTTGGTGTGGTTATTTGGAAGTTTTAATAAAAATATTCACTAATCAATATCTAATAAGCATTTAAACCAGAGGTGATTGAGGAAATTGAACAGGTGAACTAAGACAGATGCTCTTAATTTGGTGCTGTGTTTTTTAGCAGTATATCAGAGTTTATTAATTTTCTTCTTCTCTTCATTCCTCTTTATTAATTGAATGTAACCATCTATTTTCTGCCTCCTTCATACTTAATGTACATTAGAATCTCAGAGTTAAATTTGCCCTCCTTGAAGGATCAGAGATTTTTTTTTTAAGATTTTTTATTTATTTGGGGTCCAGGAGAGAGCAGAACAGGGGGGAAGAGCAGAGGGAGAGGGAGAAACAGGCTTACTGCTGAGCAAGGAGCCAGATGTGGGTCTCAATCTCAGGACCTTGAGATCATGACCTGAGGCCAAGGCAGACGCTTAACCAACTGAGCCACCCAGGCACCCCAGAACAGAGATTTTAAAAAAGATTGGCCAATTACAGGTTTTCTCAGTGGCTGTTAGGGTGCCCCACACTTTTATGGCAGTTGAGAAAGTAGTCGCTGTAAGATGCCAAAGCACTGTGGATGACACCACCATCCTACCTCATTAATAGCTTTACCAGGGGTTTCAGTATAAGAGAATTACCTGTTATTTGGCAGCTATAGTTCAATATTATTCATTGGACTGAATCTATAATTATTTGTTGTATTCTGTATACTTGGCAATGTGCTAAACCATGTAGAAATCAAAAATCAAAATCAAAATCGTGATCTCTACCAAAGAATCCCCACTCTTTTGAAAGAGGACAGACATGAAGGCACTGTAGTGGGTAGAAAGAGCAAAGGCTTTAGCGATTTTGCAGTCATATCCTTACTATCTGTTTCTTTGATTACTAGATCTGTGGCCTTGGGCATTTATTTAAACTCTCTGAGTTTGTTTCCTTATCTCTAATATGGGATACTAATGTCAGTCTTAGAAAATCATTATGATCATTAATACCTGGCACATAGACACATAGTAAATGATACCGGTTATTACAGTTTTTGTTATCAAGACTGATAGACTATTGGAAAACATGGTAGTTTATTACACGAAATAACTTTGTTCATTGAATATTGTTAGGTGCTCAATCTATGTTTTCTCCCTTTAGAGATGATGAAGAGAAAAAAAAATCTCCATCCGAAGGTACTGATGAGAAGGCTAATGGAACACATCCAAAGACCATCAGTCGTATTGGGAGCACTACCAACCCATTCTTAGACATTCCTCATGACCCAAATGCTGCTGTGTACAAAAGTGGATTCTTGGCTCGGAAGATCCATGCAGATATGGATGGAAAGAAGAGTAAGCACAATTTGTTGTCATTGTCTGTTTCGTTTATTTCATCTTGAGGCCCAAAATGTAAAGTGAATTTATTTGAAGTAAAGTCAAGGATGAAGAAAAATTATATTAGGTTTATGTAGAGGAGTATTTAACTGAAGTTTGATGAAGCCTCTAACCCTAAGTCAGAAATCCATTGTGGCACCTGCTCTTCTCCAAGTAGAATTATAGAGCTTCAGAAATGGAAGACGTCATACAGATTATTCATTTCCAACCTTTTATTCATTTATTTACTCTTGCCTTCAACAAATAATTCTGGGTACTTAACTATGTACTAGACATCAAAAATGTAGCAGCAAATGGGATGGGCAAGGTCCCTGTCTTCATGGAGTTTACATCTCTGGTGGTTGAGGGGAAGAGTGAATTTATAACACAGCATAATCAATATGTAAGATCCCACAGACAAGGAAGGGAAAGAATGGCAGTCTGCACACATTTGAAGGGATTGGCCTTTATGGGAGATGGATAGGTGTTCCGTAGGCAAGCATGGTATAGTTAGTACTGGAAAATTAAAGGAGTCCCATCTGACGGTTCTGTGAAGTATGAGACATCGTTATCTACTGACAGGTAATAGTGTTTGAGATTTGAAAGAAATGAAGTATGTTTTATGCTTAGAATAACCTATGCAGAAAGTGAAATAGCAATTTGATATAGTTGAACAGGCTAAGGTAAGCTAGTATGTATGCTCAGAATTAGTGGGTTAAACCTTTAGGGTGTTCCTACTTACCTACAGACACAAATATGCACTGCTTGGATAGATAGTACCACTACTTCTATCTGTGGCTGGGTACTTTGTTAGCACATTCTGTTGGGTTACAGTCAAGAGAAATATTGTAATAGAGTGGCTTTGACACTGACTTATGATGCTGAGTATGTTTCTCAGTTTTTCCAAGTTCCTTAGGAGTACCTCTACCATATATCCTGTACACTCTATATACTAGCCTATTAGACTACTAAATTTTCTCAAAGAGAATTGTTTCAGGACTCTTGTAGTGGCAAGTGACAGCAAGTCTAACTGGCTTAGGAAAAAAAAGGCAAGGACACATTTAAAATGAAGAATGTTGCCAGGACCCTTTGTCCATTTCTGTCTCTGCATTATATTGCATGTCACCTTTACTCTTTGAAACAGGTCTCTTTTACATGGCTGGATATATGATTATTAGCAGCATTTTAGAGCAAGTGTTCAAATTTTGTCAACAAAAAGTATTCTCCTTCTTTCCTGATTTTGAATTTACTATATTCTGGGCACAACCCTGATTTGTATGACTGAGAGATGGAATACTGTAATTGTCAGCACTCACTTGGTTGAAATGCAAAGAGGGAAAGTTCCCTCAAGAATGAATAAGATACAGTTCTCATAGAAAAGGGGTTCTTTTTGGTGGACAAAACACTAGATATTCATCTCTTTGTTGCCAGCATACACACACACCCTTTCTCCAGCCAATTCAAGCAAAGCTTTTGGTAAACATAGTACCATTTTTCATTTATAACCACAGATATACTTATCTCTGTCCCACATGTCATGCCTAAGAGTGGCTCCCATCTCCAAGGTTTAAATTTGCTGCTCAGTGTCCATTTTCCCTAGGTAAGGATGTAAATTCACTCTATAGGCTAAATGAAAAATACAGAAATATCTGACATACTTTATATAAAGTACTAGAAGCAAAGAGCAGAATAACTGCAGTTGAAAATACCAATTCAGGAAAGGCAAAAAAGGAAGCAAAACAGCAATCATTGGTTCGGTGTATTTTACTGCATTCTGCAAAGTTAACCTACTTGAGCATCTTTTCATTGATTCACTTCCTTAGCAATGGATTGACATAATTGATTAACTAATTTCAAAGAGTCCGCAGATTCATCCTACCAGTGAAATTTTCTTTCTGTCTTGTTTTCCTGGGACACTTCTAAGGATTATTGGAGAGAATTCCCTTGCTGGAAGCTCTACTCCCTTAGCAGCCCACTGTATATGAGTATAGGTACAAAACCTGGGAGTTCCTTAGTAGTTGAGCCATCATAGACCTTCTATATCATGCTAGATTTTCCTGCCAATATAACCTCCTTTAAAGCCTTAGTTAACTCCTTTGAGAACTTCAGATTCATTAGGGCAGTTTTAAGTGTCATGGGACTTCTATCTTTTTAGCAACTTAAGAATTTCTGCCTAGGTGAGGCGCTCCCCCCAAAGACCAGCACAGGCCCCTGTGCACATCATGTCCCTAAAGCCTAGAGTGTTAAAAGTCAGCAGGTTTGGCTGGGATACAGCTCAGAAGGCACTACACTGTTCCTGGAGAGAAGTCAGACAAACAACCCAGAGGCAGACTGTAGAAACAGCAATCTGAAAAACACCTGAAACAAACAGTGGGGAGATTATTCATTCTTCTTGGCTTGCCTCCCTGAGAGACAGCATGCACAGATACTCCTCTCCAGGAACAGAGGAACTGGCTAGGGCCATTTCCTCCGCCACCCCGCAGCATAAACACAGAGCCACCTGCAGTAAGCAGCACAGTGCCCACACTGGCTGTCTAACCTGCTTATACCAAGCCTCACATCCCTGCAATCTGGTAATACTGCCCTTCTCAGTGAAGCTTGCCTCAATCCCAGTGCCACAGGTCCTTTCCACAGAAGACCAGCAGAAGCCCCTGCCCACACCACAGCTGCTGACCAAAGAGTTCTGCATGGCTTCAGTTCAAGTGGAAGTATCAGGTCTCATTTAACACACAGACCAAAGTGAACCTAGTTAAAACATGCCACATTCTAGCCAAAGACCAAACACTTCCCACTGCAGGCAAGGAGAGCCCCTACAGAAACTGGCTCAAAGGATACAGCAGCCAAAACACAGTAGCAGAGGGCATGCAGCACACACCAGAGACACTATCTGAAGTACCAGGCCCTGGACCTATATGATCTCTTCTTCATAAAGCCATGACTATCAGGAGCAGGAAACATACAGGCTTTTCTAACACAGAGAAGAAGAGAGACTTAAACAAAATGCCAGAGATCTAAGCAGAACAGATACAAGTAATATGACTGATGGGGAATCCAAAGCAACAGTCATAAGGATACTAGCTAGCTTGAGAAAAGAAGACCAGGGAGACGCTTACCACAGAGATAAAAGAGTAAAAAAACAGTCGGAAATGAAAAATTCAGTAACTGAGATTCGAAACAACAAATGTAACGACCAAACGATGCAACGAACACAAGGATGGAAGAAGCAGAGGCACAAAAAAGCGACATACAAGATAAAATAATGAAACATAAGCTGAACAAAAGAGAGAAAGAATTTTGCAATATGAGAATATACTTAGGGAATTCAATGACTCCATCAAATGTAATAACATTCATATAGGTGTACTAGAAGAAGAGGACAGAGAAAAGAGGACAGGGAATTTATTTCAGAAAATAATATGTGAAAATTTCCCTAATCTGGGAAAGGAAACAGGCATCCATATCTGGGAAGCACCAAGAAATCCCATCAAAATTAACAAAAGCTGGGGTGCCTGGGTGGCTCACTCAATTAAGCATCTGACTCTTACATCTCAGGTCATGATCTCAGGGTCATGAGATTGAGCCCTGTGTTGTGCTCCGTGCTCAGCAGGGAATCTGCTTGAGATTCTCTCTCACTCTTCCTCTAACCCTCCCCCACACTCTCTCTCTCAAATAAATAAATCTTTTTAAAAATCAGCAGAAGCTGGCCAAGAACATGACATTGTAATTAAATTTTGTAAAATATACTGATAAAGAGAAAAGTCTTAAAAGCAGCAAGACAAAAACAAGTCCCTAACTTACAAGGAAGACCCACAAGGCTAGCTTCAGATCTCTCAATACAAATTTGGCAAGCTAAGAGGGAGTGGCATGATATATTCATAGTACTGAATGGGAAAAATCTGCAGCCAAGAATACTCTTATCTAGCAAGGAATAGAAGGAAAGGTGAAGAGTTTCCCAAAGAAAAGCTAAAGGAGTTCGTGGCCATTAAACCAGCCCTACAAGGAATATTAAAGGGGACTCTGAGTGGAAAAGAAAGACCAAAGTGACAAAGACAAGAATGTAATAGAGAAAATCTCCCCAAATAACAAAACAAGTAATAAAATGGCACTAAATACATATCTATCAATAATTACTCTAAATGTGGGGCGCCTGGGTGGCTCAGTCGTTAAGCATCTGCCTTCGGCTCAGGTCATGATCCCAGGGCCTGGGATCAAGCCCCGCATCAGGCTCCCTGCTCCTCGGGAAGCCGGCTTCTCCCTCTCCCACTCCCCCTGCTTGTGTTCCCCCCCTCGCTGTGTCTCTCTCTGTCAAATAAATAAATAAAATCTTTAAAAAAAAATAATTACTCTAAATGTAAATGAACTAAACACTCCAATCAGATACACGGTGTCAGAATGTATTAAAAAAAGAAGACCCATTTATATGCTGCCTACAAGAAATTCATTTTAGACCTAAAGACACCTGTGCATTGAAATTGATGGAATGGAGATATACTTATCATGTAACTGGACATCAGAGTAAAGCCAGATTAGTAATACTTCTATCTGACAAACTAGACTTTAAACCAAACACTATGAGATGAAGGGCATTATATCATAATAAAGGGGGCAATCTAAAAGTAAGATCTAATAATTGGAAGTATTTATACACACAACGTGGAGGCACCCAAATACATAAAACAATAACAAACATGAAAGAACTCATTAATAATAATAGAATAAGAGTAGGGGACTTTATCACCCCACTTACATCAACGGACAGATCATCTAAGCAGAAAATCGACAAGGAAACAATAACTTTGAATGACACACTGGACCAGATGAACTTCACAGATATATTCAGAATATTTCATCCTACAGCAGCAGAACTCACTTTAATGCAGGTTCTTTTTGAGTGCACATGGAACATTGTCCAGAATAGATCATATACTAGGTCACAAATCAGGCCACAAAAAGTACAAAAAGATTGAAATCATGCCATGCATCTTTTCTGACCAGAGTGCTATGAAACTTAAAGTCAACCACAAATATTATATATATATACCACAAATACATGGTGGTTAAACGACATGCTACTAAACAATGAATGGGTTAGCCAGGAAGTCAAAGAAGAAATAGAAGCCAGACTTATCAAAAAGAAAAGAGAAAGGAATCAAATAAAATCAAAAGAGGAGACAAAAAATAACCACCAACACCACAGAAATAAAATTATAAGAAATATTATTGGGTGCCTGGGTGGCTCAGTCATTAAGTGTCTGTCTTCAGCTCAGGTCGTGATCCCAGGGTCCTGGGATCAAGCCCTGCATCGGGCTCCCTGCTCAGTGGGAAGCCTGCTTCTCCCTCTCCCACTCCCCCTGCTTGTGTTCCCTCTCTCACTGTGTCTCTCTCTGCAAATAAATAAATAAAATCTTAAAAAAAAAAAAAAAAGAAAAGAAAATATTATGAAAAACTATATGGCCACATATTGGACAACCTGAAAGAAATGGATGTATTCCTAGAAACATGTGAACCACCAAAACTGAAACAGGAAGAAATAGAAAACTTGAAGAGACCAATAACTAGCAAAGAAATTGAATTAGTCCAGGGCTAGGTGACTTCATGGGTCAATTCTATCAAACATTTAAGTGACAGTGATTACCTATTCTTCTCAAACTATTTCAAAAAATAGAAGAGGTAGGAAAACTTCCACATTCATTCTGTGGGGCCACAATTACCCTGAATTCAAAAATAAAGACTCCACTAAAAGAGAGAACTAGAGGCCAATATCCCTGATGCTTATGGATGTACAAGTTCTCAATAAAATAGTAGCAAACCAAATCAAACAGTACATTAAAAAAATCATTCATCACTATCAAGTGGGATTTATGCCTGGCCTGTAAGGTGGTTCAATATTAGTAAATAAATCAAAATAATACACCACAAAGAAAGGACAAGAACCATATGATCCTTTCAATAGATGCAGAAAAAGCATTTGAAAAAAACTATATAACATCCATTCATGATGAAAAAAAAAATCCTCAACAAAGTAGGGTTAGAGGGAACATACCTCAACATATAATAAAGGCCATATATGGAAAAACCCACAACTAATATTCTCTTCAATGGGGAAGACCTAGGAGCTTTTCCTCTATGGTCAGGAACAACACAGGGATGTCTACTCTCACCACTATTATTTAACATAGTACTGGAAGTCTTAAGCATCAGCAGACAACAGAAAGAAATAAAAGGCATTCAAACTGGCAAGGAGGAAGACAAACTTTCACACTTCACAGACAACATGATGCTCTTATGTAGAAAACCCAACAGACTCCACCAAAAAATTGCTAAAACTCATACATGAATTCAGCAATGTCTCAGGATAAAAAAATCAATGTACAGAAATCTATTGCATTTCTCTATGCCAATAACAAAGAAGCAAAAATCAAGGAATCGATCCCATTTATAATTGCACCAAAACCTGTAAGATACCTAGGAATAAACCTAACCAGAGAGGTACTCTGGAAACTATAGAACACTTATGAAAGAAATTGAAGTTTGAGACCCTTACAACAGGTTACTTTCTTTTCTATTTTCCTAGCATTTGGTCTATAGTCATCTGTTTTCCTTGTGTATAAAACTCATAGTACATTGTGATTATTTTTGCTTTAAATAGAAATGTAGTTTTTACTTTTACCCACACATTGACTATTTCTGGTATACCAAGTTTCCTTTTTCATTTTCAAATTTCCATTTAGTATCTTTTCTTTTTCTGCTTAATTTCCCTTAATATTTCTTGTAGTAAAGTCCTGCTAGCAAGAAATGTTCTCGTGTTTTATTGGTTTTGAAAAAAATGTACACTGCATCTTAATTTTAGGAATTTTTGATTACTGGTTGTAAAATTATTTGGCAATGTTTTCCTTTTCCTTCAGTAATTTAAAAATGTTCTATTTTTCAGTGCCCTGTGTGGTTTCAGACAAAAAGCCGCTGACATTATTTATTTCTCTGTACCTATCATGGTTTTATTTTTTCTCTCTGGCTGCTTTCAAGATTTTTCTTTTTCTTTTTGATTTTCAGTGATTTTATTATGAGCTGCCTTAGTGGGGTTTTTCTTTTTGTTTTTCTTGTCTGGTGTTGATTGAAGTTCTTGTATTCATCAGATTATATTTTTCACCAATTATGGAAATCTTTTAGCCATTATTTCTATAGCACCCACCCCTCTTTCTAGGATTCTCCTTTCCTAGATATTACACAAAAAGTTCATTAAGGCTCTGTTCAATTTTTTTCCAAATCTTTTTATAATTTCAGAACTTTGTTTATTGCATGTCTTCAGTTTTACCATAGTATTTGTCATTTCATACATAGTATTTTTTTTTTAATGAGAGTGGAGGGAGGGGCAGAGGGAGAGGAGAGGGAATCTTAAGCAAGTGTACACTCAGCACAAAGCCCAACTCAGGGCTTGATATCATATCCCTGAGATCCTGTCCTGAGCTGAAAACAAGAGCCACCCAGGCACACCATATATATAGTATTTTTTATTTTTGAAACTGCATCTTGAATCTTTTCTATCCTCCACTTCTCTCATTATCAAATTTTTAATGTCCTTGAGCATATTTTTCATATTTACAAGAGCTATATTAAGGTCCTTCTCTTTGATTCTTTTCTCCCTGTGATTTCCAGAACTGTTACTTTAATTTTCCTGCTACCTCTAGGTTATAGTTTTCTTTTTCTTTGCATTCCTAGTAATTTTTATTTGAATGCCAGATGTGACATTTTGGGAGACTGGATTTAGTTATATTCCATTAAAGAATGTTGGATTTTATCTTATTGTATAGATAAGTAACTTAGGAATTAACTGAATCCTTCAAAGACTTGCCTTTACTCTTTGTCAAGGTATATCCAAATCAACCTTTATTCTGGAACTTACTTAGCTTCCTCCTGGGGACTATTATTAGTGTTTAGCCTCTAACCCTGGTATTACAAAGTGTTTCTCTCCTCTGTCTGATGAAAATACAGACTATTTCTACTCCCACATGAGCTTGTGAAATTGTTCATTCCACTACTGTTTGGTTATTTTTTTCACATGTGACCACATCAGTGCTCTAGCCAAGACCTGGGAATTCCTCTGCAGATCTCCAGAACTATCCTCTTGGGTAGCTTTCCTCCCTTGTGCTCTGATGAACAAATTCTAGCCACCTCAACCTCACAAAAGTCAGCACAAGTTCCTGACTATAGTTTGGTACCCTCTTTCACTATTGGATCTTAGATACTTCCTTCAAGCAGTTATCTGGGCTTACCTCTTTTGTTCCTTTCTCTTTAGAATCAATTCAAAGCTGCCTAATGTACAACATCTGGAAACTTTTGTTTCATATGTATTGTTCTGTTTTCTACTTGTTATGAAAGGAGAGAAGTTTTTGTAGCAGTTAACCTTTCATGGACATAAGGAGAACTAAACTGGTTACTGATCACTTTTGTTAAGAAATTTTTTCTAGTTGCCTCAGACCTCAAGACTTAATATTTACTGAGCTATGAAAGTGAAATGGAATTCTAATACTAAGCTCAATGGAGAAAAACTGAGAGCTTTTTCTATATGGTCAGGAACAAGACAGATGTCTACACTCACCACTATTGAACGTAGTACTGGAAATCTTAAGCATCAGCAATCAGACAACAAGAAGAAATAAAAGGCATCCAAATCAGTAGGGAGGAAGTCAAACTTTCACACTTTGCAGACAACATGATACTCTATGTAGAAAACCGAACAGACTCCACCAAAAAATTGCTAAAACTCATACATGAATTCAGCAAAGTCGCAGGATATAAAATCAATGTACAGAAATCTATTACATTTCTCTATGCCAATAATGAAGCAGCAGAAATCAAGGAATCGATCCCATTTATAATTGCACCAAAACCTGTAAGATACCTAGGAATAAACCTAACCAGAGAGGTAAAAGATCTGTACTCTGGAAGCTATAGAACATTTATAAAAAATTGAAGAGGATACAAAGAAACGGAAAAGCATTCCATGCTCATGGATTAGAAGAATAAACATTGTTAAAATGTCTATACTACCCAAACTACTCTACACATTCAGTGCAATCCCTATCAGAATACCACCAGTATTTTTCACAGAGCTCGAACAAATCCTAAAATCTGTATAGAACCACAAAAGACCCCGAATAGCCAAAGCAATCCTGAAAAAGAAAAGCAAAGCTGGAGCCATCACAATTCTGGACTTCAACCTATGTTACAGCTCTGTAGTGATCACAGCAGTATGGTACTGGCACAAAAACAGACACATCAATCAATGAAACAGAATAGAAAACCCAGAAATGAACCCACAACTATATGGACAACTACTCTTCAATACAGCAGGAATGAATATCCGGTGAGAAAAAAGACATCTCTTCAACAAATGGTGTTGGGAAAACTGGATGGCAACATGCAAAAGAATGAAACTGGACCAGTTTCTTATACCATACCCAAAAATAAATTAAAAATGGAAGAAAGACCTAAATATGAGATGGGAAACCATCAAAATCCTAGAGAACACAGGGAGCAACCTCTTTGACCTTGGCCAGAGCAACTTCTTACTACTTATATCTCTGGAGGGAAGGGAATAAAAAGCAAAAATAAACTATTGTGATGTCTTCAATTTAAAAAGCTAATGCACAGCAAAAGAAACAATCAACAAAACTAAAAAACAGCCTGCGGAATGAGAGAAAATATTTGCAAATGTCATATTTGATAAAGGGTTAGTATCCAAAATATATAAAGAACTTGTGAAACTCAACACCTCAAAAACAAATAATCCATTTAAGAAGTAGGCAGAAGACATGAATATAGACATTTTTCCAAAGAAGACATCCAGTTGACCAACAAAAACATGAAAAGATGCTCAACATCACTCATCATCAGGGAAATACAAATCAAAACCACAATGAGATACCACCTCACACCTGTCAGAATGGCTAAAATGAACAAAACAGAAACAACAGATCTTGGCACAGATGTGGAGAAAGGGGAACCCTCTTACACTCTGTTGATGGGAATGCAAACTGGTGCAGCCACTGTAGGAAACAGTATGGATGTTCCTCAAAATGTTAAAAATAGAACTACCCTTGTGACACAGCAATTGCACTACTAGGTATTTATCCAAAGGTTACAGAAATACGGATTCAGAGGGGCACCTGCACCCTGATTTATTAGCAGCATTATCAACAACAGCCAAATTATGGAAGGAGCCCAAATATCCATTGACTGATAACTGGATAAAGAAATTGTGGTATAGGTGTTAAGGAGTTAAGGTGTATAGGAGTTAAGATGGCAGAGTAGTAGGGGTACCCTGGTCCTGCCTCTCCCTTGAACACAGCTAGGGTAATATCAAATCATTTTAAACACCGAGGAAATTGATCTGCAGATTAAGAGAACAGTATGCACAGTTAGAGGGACTCTGAGAATGTGGCATGTACAAGGTGCAGTGATGTGAATTGGAGAGAAAAGCCACGGTGCTGTGAAGGGGAGGAGGGAGCACGTTCCATGGAGGAAGGAGAGCGAGAGAATGAGAGAGGGGGACAGAGAGCAGCATGTTGGTTCACACAGGAAAAACACTTCCCCAAAACCATTGACTGGGGAATCCAGAGGAATGGACTTTCGCAAGTTTTTACAAGCAAGAGAGTTCAAAGTTTGAAGTTTTAGAAGACAGTGCCATTCACAGGAGTCCAGTGGGGGGGGTGGGCAGCATTTCTCCTGGAGAGGAGGAGGGCGGAGACCTGGGAGCAGAAAGTATTGTGTAGGGATCCCCTGGGTCACACTGGGAGAGAATACTCCCCTTCCTGGGGTACATCTGGAAGAGGGTATATTGCCTCTCCAAGGAAAAAATACCCTCCAGGCACCATTGAGCAGCTATTCATTAGCAAGGTACAGAAGTATGCACAGAGGGCAGATAACCTTTTCACAGCTTTTCATTGTGCTTTACCATAAACTCCAAGCACCTGCACTGCCATGCAGCTGCTCTCCTGGGACAGAACAGCACCAGACACAATGTGGTGAGGCTCGGCTCCAGAGGAGGGGAGTGGGTCCACGCCATAGCAGGTCCTTTAAGATTTGGAGTTTTGTATCCCATCCAGGCACCAGACATAAAACACAGGAGAACTGTGGCGCTGGATGTGCCCATGGCTCAGGCACAGACAAATTGAGGGCAGGGATCAGCCTGGGACACCAGAAGGGAGGTTGTTCAATTTTCTTTTAGGGCTTTCTGAACAGTGTCTGCCCGAGCTCCCCTCTTTGGGATGAGAGATTGAGTGATGCCATCTTTCCCTCTCCCAACAGCATGATTGGACCTCAGTGAACAACACAGCGCCCCCGGTGGAGTCTTGAGCCACTTACACCAAACCCCACCCTCCTGTGCCCTTGCAGGTGCATCTTTACTACAATAGGTTGGACTATGAGCGAGCGCAGCAGGTGTCTCCCACAAAGGAGTAGCATAAGCCCCCCGCATACGCCAAGTCTACTGATCATAGAGTGCTCCAAAGTGTCAACTTCAGTTCTGATGGAAGTAGGACCAGGCTTTCTTTTTTCTTTTTCCTTTGGAATCAGGTTCATAGTTTACAGTTTTCTGTTTGTTTGCTTTTCTCTTTTTTAGTATCAGGCTTTTTTTTTTTTTTTCTTTCTTTTTCTTTGGAATCAGACTTACTGCTTTTAGTTTGTGTATTTTTGGGGTTTTTGTCCTTTTCTCTCTTTTTGGATCAGGTTTTAAAAAAACACCTTGTTGTATCAAACAAATCAAAGCATACCTGGTTAAATGTCTAAACACTCCCCACTACAAGCAAGGAGGAACTCTGCAGAGGACTGACCAATGGGAAAGGGCAGCCAAAACACAACAGCAGAGTGCACAGCATATACCAGAAACACTTCCTGAAGTGCCAGGCCCTGGACAGTATATTACCACTTCTTGATATAGCATTACTCTCAGGAGCAGGGAACATAACAAGCTTTCATAACACACAAAAGACAGAAACCTAGACAAGACAGGATGGAGGAATTCTCCTCAAAAGAAAGATCAAGAAGAAATCACATCCAGGGATTTACTCAAAACAGATATAAGCAATATATCTGAACAAGAATTTAGAACAGCAGTCATAAGAATACTGGCTGGGCTTGAAAGAAGCATAGAAGACACTGGAGATACCCTTACTGGAGAGAGAAAAAAACCTAAAAAGTAGTCAGGCAGAAAGAAAAAATGCTATAATTGAGATGCAAAACTGAATGGATAAAGTCAAAATGAGGATGGAAGAATCAGAGGACACAGTAGGTGATGGAGAAGTTAAAATTATGGAACATAATGAAGATGAAAAAAAGAGGGGAAGAAAACTGTTCGATCACGAAGTTAGGCTTAGGGAACACAGCAACTCCATAATGTGCAATAATATCCATATCATAGGAGTCCCAGAAGAAGAGCGGGATAAAGGGGCAGGTTTATTTGAACAAATTATAGCCGAGAACTTTCCTAATCTGGGGAAAGAAACAGGCATTCAAGTCCAAGAGGCACAGAGAACTCCCCTCAAAATCAACAAAAACAGATAAACACCATGACATATCATGGTGAAACTTGCAAAATATAAAGATAAAGAGAGAATTCTGAAAGCACCTAGGGGCAAAAAAAAAGTCCTTTACCTACAAGGGTAGACATATAAGGTTAGCAGCAGACCTGGCCACTGAGGCTTACAAGGCCAGAAGAGAGGGCAGGAAATATTCAACATGCTAAGTGGGAAAAATATTTAGCCAAGAATACTTTATCCAGGGGTGGCTCAGTTGGTTAAGCGTCTGCCTTTGGCTCAAGTCATGATCTCAAGGTCCTGGGCTCAGCAGGGGAGTCTGCTTCTCCCTCTCCCCCTGCTCGTGCTCTCTCTCTCTCTCTCAAATGAATAAAATCTTAAAAAAAAAAAAAAAAAAAAAAAAAAACACTTTATCCAGCAAGGCTGTCATTCAGAATAGAAGGAGAGATAAAGAGTTTCCAAGACAAGCGAAAACTATAGGAGTTAGTGAATTCTAAACCACCTGTGCAAGAAATATTAAAGGGAACCCTTTGAGCAGAAAAGAGAGACCAAAAACAACAAAGACTAGAAAGGAACAGAGACAATCTATAGGAACAGCAACTTGACAGGTAATACAAGGGCACTAAATTCATATCTATCAATATTATTCTGAATGTACATGGACTCAATGCTCCAACAAAAGACACAGGGTATCAGAATGGATAAAAAAAAAACAAGACCTATTGATACACTGCTTACACAAGATGGACTTTAGACCCACAGACATCTCCAGATTCAAAGTGAGGGGATGGAGAACCATTTATCATTTTAATGGACATCAAAAGAAAGCTGGAATAGCCGTACTTAATATCAGACAAACAACATTTTAAACCAAAGACTGTAATAAGAGATGAAGAAGGACACTGTATCATAATAAAAGGGTCTATCCAACAAGAAGATCTAACGGTTGTAAATATTTATGCCCCTAACTTCAGAGCAGACAAATATATAAATCAACTAATAAAAAGGAAAGTCATTGATAATAATCCAATGACAGTAGGGGATTTTAATACTCCACTCACAGCAATGGACAAATCATCTAAGCAGAAAATCAACAAGGAAAAAGGGCTTTGAATGACACACTGTACCAGATGGACTTCACAGATATATTCAGAGCATTTCATACTAAAGCAGCAGAATACACATTCTTTCCAAGTACACAGGGAACATTCTCCAAAATAGATCACATACTAGGTCACAAATGAGGCCTCAACCAGTACAAAGACATTGAGATTATACCATGCATATTTTCAGACCATAATGCTGTGAAACTTGAAGTCAACCACAAGAAAAATTTGGAAAGACCACAAATACGTGGAGGCTAAAGAATATTCTACTAAAGAATGAATGAGCTAACCAAGAAATTAAAGAAATAAAAAAATACATGGAAGAATGAAAATGAAAACATGACAGTCCCGTACCTTTGGCATGCAGCAAAGGTGGTCATAGGAGGGAAGTATATACCAACACAGGCCTTCCTTAAGAAGCAAGAAAAGTCTCAAATATACAACATAACGTCACATCTAAAGGAGCTGGACAAAAAATAGCAAATAATGCCTAAAACCAGCAGAAGGAAATAATAAATATTAGAACAGAAATCAGTGATATATAAATCAAAAAAAAACAGTAGAACATATCAATAAAACTAGGAGCTGGTTCTTTGAAAGAATTAACAAAATTGATAAACCCCTAGCCAGACTTACCAAAAAGAAAAGAGAAAGGACCCAAATAAATAAAATCACGAAAGAGGAGAGATCACAACCAACACTGAATAAATACAAATGATTATAAAAGAATATTATGAGCAATTACATGCCAATAAATTGGGCAATCTGGAAGAAATGGATAAATTCCTAGAATCATATAAGCTATCAAAATTTCAGGAAGAAATTAAAAAATTAGAACAGACTCATAACCAGCAAAGAAATTGAGTCAGTAATTAAAAATCTCCCAACAAACAAGAGTCCAGGGCTGGATGGCTTCCCAGGAGAATTCTTCCAAACACTTAAGAGTAATAGTGATTTTTCTGAAACTATTCCAAAAATTAGAAATGGAAGGAAAACTTTGAAACTCATTCTATGAGGCCAGTATCACCTTGATTCCAAAACCAGACAAAGACTCCATTAAAAAGGAGAATTACAGACCAATATCCCTGATGAACATGGATTTAAAAATTCTCAACAAATACTAGCAAATTGAAAGCAACAGTACATTAAAAAAATTATTCACCACAACCAGGTGGGATTCATTCATTGGCTGCAGGGTTGGTTCAATATCCCCAAATTAATCAAGAGAAAGAAATAAAAGGCATCCAAATCGACGAAGAAATCAAACTTTTCCTCCTCACAGATGACATGGTACTCTATGTTGAAAACACAAAAACTCTACCCAAAAATTGCTAGAACTTATACAGGAATTCAGCAAAGTGGCAGGATACAAAATTAATGCACAGAAGTCAGTGGCATCACTATACACTAACAATGACCCAGAAGAAAGAAATTAAGGAATCGATCCTATTTATAATTGCACAAAAAACCATAAGATACCTGGGAATAAACCTAACCAAGGAGGTAAAGGATCTGTACTCTGAAACTATAAAACACTCTTGAAAGAAATTGAGGAAGATAAAAAGATGGAAAAACGTTCCATGCTCATGGATTGGAAGAACAAATATTGTTAAAATGTCTGTGCTTCCCAGAGCAATCTATACATTCAATGCAATCCCTATCAAAATACCATCAACATTTTTCGCAGAGCTGAACAAATGATACTAAAATTTTTAAGGAACCAGAAAAGACCCTGAATAGCCAAAGGAAAGTTGAAAAAGAAAACCAAAGCTGGTAGCATCACAATACCAGACTTCAAGCTATAATAAAAAGCTGTAAGCATTAAAACAGTATGGTACTGGCACAAAAACAGAAACATAGAGCTGTGGTACAGAATAGAGAACCCAGAAATGGACCCTCAACCCTATGATCAACTAATCTTCGGCAAAGCAGGAAAGAATATCCAATGGAAAAAGACAGTCTCTTCAGTAAATGGTGTTGGGAAAATTGGACAACAACATGCGGAAGTATGAAACTGGACCACTTTCTTACACCACACAAAAATAAATTCAAAATGGATGAAAGACCTAAATGTGATTCAGGAAACCCTCAAAATCCTACAGGAGAATACAGGCAGAAACCTCTTTGACCTTGGCTGTAGCAACTTCTTATTAGACACATTGCTGTAGGTAAGAGAAACAAGCTAAATGAACTATTGGTTGGGGCATCTGAGTGGCTCCGTAGGTTAAGCATCTGCCTTCGGCTCAGGTCATGATCACAGGGTCCTGGGATCAAGCCATGTTGGGCTTCCTGCTCAGTGGGGCATCTGCTTCTCCCTCTCTCTCTGCCCCTCCCCCTGCTCATGCGTGCGCGCTCTCTCTCAAATAAATAAATAAAACCTTTTTAAAAAAGATAAAAACTTATGCACAGCAAAGGAAACAATCAACAGAACTATAAGGCAGCCTACAGAATGGGAGAAGACACTTGCAAATGATATACCTGATAAAGGGTTATCCAAAATCTGTTAAGAACTTGGCAAACTCAACACCCAAAAAACAATAACCCAATTAAGGAATGGGCAGAAGACATGAATAGACATTTTTCCAAAGATGACATCCAGATGGCTAACAGACACATGAAAAGATGCTCAATATCACTCATCATCAGGGAAATACAAATCAAAACCACAATGAAATACCACCTCACACCTGTCAGAATGGCTAAAATTAACAACACAGGAAACAAGAGATGTTGGCGAGAATGCAGGTAAGAACCCTCTTGCACTGTAATGGGGAATGCAAACTGGTTCAGCCACTTGGGAAAATAGTATGGAAGTTTCTCAAAATGTTCAAAATAGAACTACCCGACGACCAAGCAATTGTACTACTAGGTATTTAACCAAAAGCTGCAAAAGTACAGATTCAAAGGCGTACATGCACCCCTATGTTTGAAGCAGAATTATCAACAATAACCAAACTATGGAAAGTGCCAAGCATCCATAGACTGATGAATGGATAAAGAATATTTGGTGTATGTATACAAAGGAATATTACTCAGCCATCAGATTGAATGAAATCTTGCCTTTTGTAATGATGTGGATGGAACTAGAGTGTATTCTACTAAGTGAAATAAGTCAGAGAAAGACAAATACCATATGATTTCACTCATATGTGGAATTTAAGAAACAATACAAATGAACAGAATGGATGGGTAGGAAAAATACAATAAGATAAAAATAGAGAGGGAGGTAAACCATAAGAGACTCTTAAATATAGAAAACAAACAGGTTTGCTGGAGGGGTGGTGGGTGGGGAATGGGCTAAATGAGTGATGGGAACTATAGAGGGCCCTTGTTGTGATGAGCAGTCGGTATTATATATAAGTGACGAATCACTAAATACTACTCCTGAAACCAATACTACACTATATGTTAACTAACTTGAATTTAAATAAAAGTTGGAAGAAAAAAAAAAAAATGTATGTCCTGGAGATCAAAAGTAAAGTATAGTGAATATAGACAACAATATTGTATTGTAGTCCTCAAACTTGCTAAGAGACTAGATCTTAATTACGCGTACCATGAAAAAAGAAATGACTGTGATCGACATGATAGCAGTGCTAACTATTGCTACAATGGCAATCATATCACAGTATATAAATGTATCAAGTCAACATGTTGTATACCTAAAATTTACATAATGTTATATGTCAAATATATTTCAAAAAAAATTAAACTGTAACTGAACAAAAGAAGACTTTCGGCAGTAATAGGATTACCTGAAGTTGGTAAAGAGCATATACCAAAATCCTATTTCCAACATCATACTTACTAGTGAAGGACTGAATAGTTCCCCCTGAGATTGGGAAGGGGGCAAGGATTTATAAGCTTACCACTTTTACTCAATATAATACTGCAATTCTAGCCCGTACAATAAGGCAGGATAAAAAAATTAGAAAATTAGATGGAAAAATAAAACTGTCTCTATTCGCGGATGACATGATTGCTATATATAAACTTCTAAGGAATCTACCAAAAAGTCCTAGAATTTACTGCAAAAGAAAAATCATAGTATTTAGTGTGAGGTCAGCCTTGTTGCAGATTAAAAGATCTACACAATAAAATATATCCCGTTTCTATATACTAACAATGAATATGTGGAAACCAAATTAAAAATGCAATTTCATTTACAATTACTTTAAAGAAAATATGTTATTTAGTGTGATGGATTGAATTGTGCCCCCGGTGTGACTTCGTTTAGAGAAAAGGGTTTTAGGAATTGAGGTTAAATGATGTCCTAAAGTTAGAATCCTAATCCAATAGGATTGGTGGCCTTAAAAGAAGAGGAAGATCTCTCTCTTTCAGTCCCTCCATATGTATGTACTATGGAAATGCCATGTGAGTACTTGAAGAGAACTCTTACTAGAAACCAACCATGCTTAACACCCTGATCTCACACTTCCAGGCTTCAGAACTGTGAGAAAATAAATTCCTGTTCTTTAAGCCACACAAATTATCTGTGATAATTTGTTATGGCAGCCCAAGCGGACTAAGACACTTAGGTATGCACTTAAAACGTGTACAGTATTTGTGTGCTGAACATTACAATATTGTGATGAAAATAATCAAAGAACTAAGTAAATGGAGAGGCATACTATGTTCAGAAGTAGGAAAATTCAACATAGTAAAGATGTCAGTTTTCTCCAAATTGATATATAGGTTTAATGCAACTTAATATCCAAATTCTAGCAAGATTTTTGTAGACATAGTGAAGCTTATTCTAAAATTTATATGGAAAGTCACAGGCCCTGAATAGCTTAAATAATCTTGAAAAAGAATAAAGTGTCAGGAATGACTTTATGAGATATGAAGTCTTACTATGTAGCTACGTTACTCAAGACTGTGGTATCAGTGCATGTATAGTCACACATATCAGTGGTGCAGGATAGTGAGCCCAAAATAACCACACGGGTGTGTTCATCTTGTTGTTTGCAGTGGTGCAAGAACAACTTAGTGGAAGAAGGATAGCTTTTTCAACAAATGGCAGTGAGGCAATTGGACATCCATAGGCAAAAAAAAAAAATCTTGACCTAAACCTAACACCTTATATAAAAATTAACTCAAAGTACATCACAGAGTTAAATATAAAACTTTGAAAACTTGAGGGATAAAAACATAAAATCTTTGGAGTTTAGGGCCAAAGAGTTCTTAGGCCTGACAGCAAAAGCATGATCAATAAAGGAGAAATTGATAAATTGGATGTCATAAAACTTAAAAACTCTGCAAAACCCATAGTAAAGAGGATAAAAAAAAATAAGGACAGACAACAGGAAGATATTTGCAAATCAAATCTCCAACAAGGAACTGCTATCAAGAATATATAAATAGGTCTCAAATCTCAACAGTAAAAAAAAAAAAAAAAAATCCAGTTAAAAATGGGCAGAGACATGAAAAGACTCAAAATAAAAACACAGTGAGATATTGCTATTCACCTATCAGAATGGCTAAAATAAAAGTCAGTGACAGCGTCATGTGGTGGGGAGGATATGGAGACATAGGATCACTCTGCATTGCTGGTGAGAATGTAAGATGGCACAGCCACTCTGGGAAATAGGTTGGCAGTTTCTTATAAAACTATGCAATTATTGTGTGCTTCAGCAAATGCCCTCTTTATATTAAATAAAAACTTATGGTCACACAGACACCTATACACAAATGTCCATAGTAGATTTATTTGTCATTCCTAAAAATTGGAAACATGCCAGATGTCCTTCAACAGGTTAAATGTTTCAATAAACTGTATTATATACACATCATGGAATACTACACAGTAATAAAAAATTAACTATTGATACACCAGGCAACTTGGATGATACAGAGTAGTATTCTGAGTTTATAAAAGCCCATCTTAAATAGCTACATACTATTTGATTTCATTTATATAAAATTTTGGAAATGACAAAATATTAGAAATGTTGAACAGATTTGTGGTTAGTAACTGCAATGATGGGACATGAATTTATATATGGGATCTAATTGCAATGAATGTATTTTGTGCCAGTCTCAGCTTATCAATAACCAGTGTTCTGGCTGGACTGGCCCTTGTGGTTCTTATCATGACTGCAAGATGCCCTCAGCAACAATCATTAGGTAACTTTGAAAATGAGTTTTATTACTTACAAAAAGGAAGGAAGGAAGGAAAGTAGGAAGGAAGGAAAGAAGGAAAAGAAAGAATTTATTGTGTGTGTGTACACACACACACACACACACACACACACAGAATATTACTCAGCCATCAAAAAGAATAAAATCTTGCCATTTGCAACAAGGTGGATGGAGCTGGAGCGTATTGTGCTAAGTGAAATAAGTCAAGTCAGTGAAAGACAAATAAGTGATTTCATTCATATGTGGAATTTAGGAAACAAAACAGATGAACATAGAGAAAGGTGGAGAAAGAGAGAGAGAGGGAAGCAATCCATAAGAGACTCTTAAGGATAGAAAACAAACAGGGTTGTTGGAGGGGTGGTGGGTGGGGGATGGGCTAAATGGGTGATGGGTATTAAGGAGAGCACTTGTTATGATGAGCGCTGGGTGTTGTATGTAAGTGATGAATCACTAAATTCTACTCCTGAAGCCAGTATTAGACTGTATGTTAACTAACTAGAATTTAAATAGAAATTTAGGGGAAGGAGTAGGAAACCACTAAAAAAAAAAAAAGAATTCTAAGCATTTGAGTACAGTCGAACTCTTTAGATATGTATTTGGAGATCCTGAAAGGAATTTTTTGGCTTCCCAGCTAATCTTCTCCATGCTCTCCCCAACCCCTGTTTGTTGAACTTTCAGTCATATCTAAGATAGTTGAACTGGTTTATCTCAGTGATAGGCTGCTGCTGCTTCTTAGAAATATACCAGAGTGGCTGAACTGCTTCTGAATGCATCTGCTTCTCTCTTTTGAGAGGTGGTCACTATAAGTAAATTTGGAATATATTTTATGTTACTCATATCTAATGTGTTTTGAAAATTATCACTTTTCATTTCTAATACATTAAAACAAATTAGAACAACAGTGGAGTTTATTTGGAATAGGTGCTTCAAATAATTTTTGAGAAATCTGTGTAATGACACCTTCTGGACATATTTATCCTGCAAAATCTGTAGACATTTATTTGGGTTATAATGTTCAGTGTTGCTAGAACTGTATTGCATTTGCATATATATGTAAACATAGCCAGGTGCTATGATAACAGATATTACTAAAAATTTTTAATAAGTGAAGATTTGGGTTGAAACTCTGTGGAGAGATGAAAACCCTGATTAACTTGTCTCTAAAAGACCTCTTATCTGATTCTATATTTGATATCTTTAACTTTTTAAAATTAACTCTAAGGACTCAGTTTGTGAGATTGCATCTGTAATTGCTCGTAAACATTTTTAAAAGCCTTGGAGCTTTTCTTTGCTTCATTTAATTAATTTATTTAGCCTTTAAAAAATATGCTCAAATCAGAAATTCTACCTCCAGGAGACAAATCATGATCGAAAGCAAATGTATCTCTCATAGAAGTATATGTGTTTATCAGACTCATTAAATCTGACATTAAGGTAAAGTTTTGAACAGTCACATTTGGAAAACAAACTATATTTTCTGATTTTGTCATGTAAAATAAAAAACAAAATTCAGTATAGCCTCTTAGTTTTATTAACCTGATGTAAGAAATTTGTGGAAATCAAAGTGACTGGAAACAAGGTATTCAAAATATAAATGTTCTAAAATGAAGATAATAACAGTGATAAAGGTGACAATCAGTATTAAAGCTTTATCATAAGCACTTCATGCATTAACTCATTTAATCTTCACTCTATGAAGCAAATATTATTAGTATCCCCATTTTATTAAGGAGAAAATTGATCTTAAACCTCTTAACCAAGGCTGTAGTAGAGAATTGCAAGACATCTGATAGGACTAAAATCTGATTATAGCAAACTAATTGCAGCATATTGTTTAAAGCAGTACCCAAAAGAAAATATGCCTATGAAACATTTAAGTTCTGCATTTTTTGTGTTGTTGGGGACAGTCTGTCACTATGTAGCATGTATTTAGATGACAAGAGGTATCAAACTAGAGCCTGTGCAGGCTGAGCTTTTCTTTGGCCAACGCAGTCCTTTTATGTGTTTTGACTTGCATGAATTTTGTTCAGAATTTTCTCGTTGACCATAGTTTCCACAACTCCCTATGTCATACCAGGCCTCCTCACGCAATAATTGCTACTTTTCCGGCCCCATATTCTTTTGAGATTGTGATCCCAATCCCTGTCTCCCATTTAGACTGAAGTAGCACACAAGAGATGGGGGCAGGCAAATGAATAAGATCATACATAGTGCCGTGTTTGTATTTTAGTGGTATCGATGTGGGAAGAAATGAAGTGGCTGTCTAGTTTTTATTACCACAACCTACATAAGGTGAGATGCAAGTAATGATTTTTTTCCCTACATGAATTAATCACTCCTGGAGTACCTAAGACCGAATATGTATAAAGATTTATATTAAACATAGCCTCTCTCCTAAGTGGCTTACATCTCTTACATATGTAGAGAGTAATTACAATCTAGCCTCCATAGTACAAATTTTTAAATACGTAGTTAGCTAAGGTACCACACATAATGTTCAAAGTTGAGTGGAAAAAGTACTATTCAGACCATGCTTACATTTTCTCAGATAACAAGACATTGATAGGACCACTGGAATTGAAGAGAGCCTAGAAGCAGCAGTGTCCATTGTTTATAACTTGAAAGATGTCATAAGAAGTATTTCATATAGTTAAGGACATCAGAAATGCTTCAGTAAATTGTGCAAAGTGTGGGACGCGAGTATGTGGATGGGATATGTAGGGGGGTATGGTATGTGTGATAGGATGGTATGTGATATGTGTTCATGTGGGGTGTGCTAGGGTGTGTGTGTGTATTTTCCACATCAATCCTACCAGAAAAATCAGTTCCAGGTAAATTAAAAGTAAAAATTTGAGAAAAAATCTAAAATTTTTAGAAGAAACTGTGGAACAATATCTTTATTATCTTTGGGTAGAGAAATTTCTTAAGATTTAGAAAAACAAAAACAGTGAAAATATGTTTATACATGTGAATACATTAAAAGTAAAGACTTTTTTGGGGCGCCTGGGTGGCTCAGTCGTTAGGCATCTGCCTTCGGCTCAGGTCATGATCCCAGGGTCCTGGGACCGAGCCCCGCATCAGGCTCCCTGCTCAGCGGGAAGCCTGCTTCTTCCTCTCCCACTCTCCCTGCTTGTGTTCCTGCTCTCACTGTGTGTCTCTCTGTCAAATAAATAAATAAAATCCTTAAAAAAAAAAAAAAAAAAGTAAAGACTTTTTTGTATTAAAATCCTCTTTTGAAAAGTTAAAAGACAGTCCACAGATTGGGAGAAGATACTTGTAGCACATTGCCAGGATTAATATCCATAATATACATTTATTTTTTGTAAGATTTTATTTATTCATTTGACAGAGACAGAGAGCACAAACAGGGGCAGCAGCAGGCAGAGGGAGAGGGGGAAGCAGACTCCCCGGTGAGCAGAGAGCCTGACGTGGGGCTCGAACCCAGGAGCCTGGGATCATGACCTGAGACAAAGGCAGATGCCTAACCAACTGAGCCACCCAGGCGCCCCCATAATACACATTTAAAGAAATCTTAAATTAGTTACAAAAGGCAGCCCAATAGAATAATGAGCAACAATTTGAACATATATCATCCACAGAAAGAGAAAATCAGATAATCAATAAATATATGAAGAGATACCCAATCTCACAAATAACAACGATATTCATATTAAACACATGATGATATATTATTTCACATATGTCATTGGCAAGAATTTGAAAGAATGATAGCAAATGTTGGCAAGCATTTAGAGCAGCAAGCACTCTCCTACCCTGTGAGTTTATCAGTGGTATCACCACTTTGGAAGCCAGCTGGCAATCATCAGTAGAGTTGAAAATACTTCAACCTATGTCTCAGTTAATCCAATCCTACTTAGGTACATATCTACAAAAACTCTTGCAGTTTTATGAGGGGAAATTTCATAGCAACATTACAATAGCTGAAAATGAAATAACCAAAATGAACCTTAATAAGGGATTGGATGGGTTTCATGAATTCATATAATTAAAAAAAAATATATGATGTAACAGTGAAAAGCAAGGAACTAGTGTTCCATGTATCAACATGGATAACTCTCACAAACATGATGTGAAATGAAAAAAAGGCAACTTGCAGAAGAATGCACACATATGGTAAGATGCTTTTTTAATTGAATTTAATTGTATTTAAATGTGGAAAACCCAAAGACTCCACCCCCAAATTACTAGAACTCATACAGCAATTCAGTAGTGTGGCAGGGTACAAAATCAATGCACAGAAATCAGTTGCTTTCTTACACACTAACAATGCAAATGTAGAAAGAGAAATTAGAGAAACGATTCCATTTACAATAGCACCAAAAACAATAAGATACCTCAGAATAAGCCTAACCAAAGAGGTAAAGGATCTATACACTAGGAACTACAGAACACTCATGAAAGAAATTGAAGAAGACACAAAAATGGAAAAACATTCCATGCTCATGGATCGGAAGAATAAACATTGTTACAATGTCTGTGCTGCCCAGAGCAATCTATACCTTCAACGCCATCCCAATCAAAATACCAATGGCATTTTCCAAAGTGCTGGAACAAACAATCCTGAAGTTTGTATGGAATCAGAAAAGACCCCAAATCGCCAAGGAAATGTTGAAAAAGGAAAACAAAGCTGGGGGCATTACGCGTGATTTCAAGCTATATTACCAAGCTGTGATCACCAAGACAGCATGGTACTGGCACAAAACAGACACAAACACCAATGGAACAGAATATATTGAGAGCCCAGATATGGACCCTCAACTCTATGGTCAACTAATCTTCGACAAAGCAGGAAAAAATATGCAATGGAAAAAAGACAGTCTCTTCAATAAATGGTGCTGGGAAAATTGGACAGCTATATACGGAAGAATGAAACTCGACCATTATCTAACACCATACTCAAAGATAAACTCAAAATGGATGAAAGACCTCAGTGTGAGACAGGAATCCATCAAAATCCTAGAGAGGAGCATAGGCAGTAACCTCTTTGACATCGGCCACAGCAACTTCTTTCAAGACACGTCTCAAAAGGCAAGGGAAACAAAAGCAAAAATTAACTTTTGGGACTTCATCAAGATAAAAAGCTTCTGCACAGCAAAGGAAACAGTCAACAAAACAAAGAGGCCACCCACAGAATGGGAGAAGATTTTTGCAAATGACACTACAAAGGGCTGATATCCAAGATCTATAAAGAACTTCTCAAACTCAACACCCAAAAACAAACAATCAAGTCAAAAAATGGGCAGAAGACATGAACAGACACTTCTCCAAAGAAGACATACAAATGGCTAACAGTCACATGAAAAAATGTTCATCATCATTAGCCATCAGGGATATTCAAATCAAGACCACATTGAGATACCACCTTACACCAGTTGAATGGCAAAAATTGACAAGGCAAGAAACAACAAATGTTGGAGAGGTTGTGGAGAAAGAGGAACCCTCTTACACTGTTGGTGGGAATGCAAGTTGGTACAGCCACTTTGGAAAACAGTGTAGAGATGCCTCAAAAGATTAAAAATAGAGCTACCCTACCACCCAGCAATTGCACTGCTGGGTATTTACCCCAAAGACACAGATGTAGTGAAAAGAAGGTCCATATGCACCCCAGTGTTCATAGCAGCAATGTCTGCAAGAGTCAAACTGTGGAAAGAGCCGAGATGCCCTTCAACAGACAAATGGATAAAGATGTGGTCCATATATACAATGGAATATTACTCAGCCATCAGAAAGGATAAATACCCAAGTTTTGCATCAGCGTGGGTGAGACTGGAGGAGACTATGCTAAGTGAAATAAGTCAAGCAGAGAAAGTCAATTATCATATGGTTTCACTTATTTGTGGCACATAAGGAATAGCATGGAAGACATTAGGAGAAGGAAGGGAAAAATGAAGGGGGAGAAATCGTAGGGGGAGATGAACCATGAGAGACTATGGTCTCCGAGAAACAAACTGAGGGTTTTAGAGGGGAGGGAGTAGCGGGATGGGTGTGCCCGGTGATGGGTATTAAGGAGGGCACGTATTGAATGGAGCACTGGGTGTTATACACAAACAATCATGGAATATTACATCAAAAACTAATGATGTACTGTATGGTGACTAACATAACATAATAATAATTTTTAAAAAAAGGCAACTTGCAGAAGAATGCACACATATGATAAGATTCTTTTTTTATTGAATAAATTCAATTAATATATAGTGTATTCTTAGTTTCAGAGGTAGAGTTCAGTGATTCATCTAGTTGTATATAACACCCAGTGCTCATTACATCACATGCCCTCCTTAACGCCCATCACCCAGTTACCCCATCCCCCACTCCCCACCCCTCCAACAACCCTCACTTCGTTTCCTATAGTTAAGAGTTTCTTATGGTAGGGCGTCTGGGTGGCTCAGTCAGTTAAGTGTCTGCCTTTGGCTCAGGTCGTGATACCAGGGTCCTGGGATTGAGCACCGCAGTGGGCTCCCTGCTCAGTGGGGAGTCCGCTTCTCCCTCTCCCTCTATCTCCACCCTGCTTGTGTGCTCTCTTGCACACTCTCTCTCATTCACTCTCTCAAATAAATAAATAAAATCTTTTTATGAAAAGTCTTTTATGGTTTGTCTTCCTCTCTGATTTCATCTTATTTTATTTTTCCCTCCCTTCCCCTAAGATTCTAAAGCATGTAAAACAGCACTATTTTTAGTAGGAATACATTCACGTATAGAAATAATTACATATGGAATAGTGGTTACCTCTTGCAGAGGGGAGAGCATGTAGTCAGTGAGGCGTACACAGCAGTTCAACTACATTGATCTTTTTAAAAAAAACTAGGTGATGGTGTATGTTTGCTTTATTGCTCTTCATAAACTTTAGATGCATTAATGTTTTATAATTTTTAAAAACCTGATTGAACACGATTGTATGGGAACTTTAGAAACAATGGAGGATATTTCTTGAAATCTATGTGAGAAAAAGAACAGTTGGAAAACCCAAAAAAACAAAAATTAGTAGTCACCATCATGACAGTATAACATTTTAGAACTTTATCACAATAAAAGATTTCTGGTCGTCCTTTACATCTAGAAATGGGAAAGATTTAATTATGGTTACAGAGTAGATGTAAATACTGTCCACCTTGACTCTGTAAGAGTACAGATGAAAGAAGGTGGGAGGTAAAAGTAGAGAGGAGAACCAACCAAAGGAGAGCCATTATGTTGCTCTTACAGAAAGTCAAAAGAGACGGCCTATATTGAGGAAACAGAAAATAATCAAAGCACATGCTTTTAAACTATTGAGGTAAGCAAGAGAGATGCAAATAAAAGCCACACAAATATATTGAGAAGATGGAATGAATTGGTTAATTTTGCTAAATCCTCATCTCGCAACACAAAAGTCAGTGGAGAATTTTACAGTCTATTATGACAGCACATTGTTTAGGGATATAATGGAAATTACCCAGAGAAATAGCTCAAATGTTAAAAAGTGGTTTCTTGTGGAAAATGGGATGGGAGGACTTGTGAAGAAGTGAACTAAGGTGGCTAATTGTGTGGACATATTACTTTAATAATTTTGAAATACTTTAATCACATTGCATTTCCAGTATAGATTCTTCAGTGACTTCACCCACATGAGATTTGTTTTTGATTTGAAATATTGAAATGTGGTTTGCTTTGTAAGGAAGTAAGAACCATACCGGTGCTATTCGGTAGCATCTTGAGAAGGTTAGGGAGGTTCACTCACTTTATAGGGATTTACACACTTGCCTATCAGTAAAAGTTTTGAATATTTAGTCCCATATAATCAAATTTGAGAGAGTAGATGTTATTCTGAGTCACACATACTGAAAATAGAGTTTATAATGGCAATGCAGGCAGAATTCTTTGCTATTGTATAACATTGAGAACAGTGACACTATAATTAAAAGATAATAAAATTGAAATAGTTTTCTTATTTCCATAAGCCAGTTGTTTCGTCCTGCTAGAGAAAGACTCTTTTATGTGGCGGCAAAGCAAAGCAGTTATTTTAAAAGTATGCTAAGTTCTCCCCCTCCTTTCCACTTTGCAGTGCTGTGGGCTTTGGGTGAGTAATGAAGCCTTTGAGCTGTTGATACAAGGTTAAGGAGCAGCACCTTGAGGGCAGCCCTTTGAGTTCTCATGTAGTAGTTTAACCTGTGACAGTCTAGTTTTGGTGGCATTTTATCTGTTTTTGGTGGGGAATGCCTCTTCACAATTCTACACTTAGACTAAAAAAATAAATTTTAAGTTTTTAAGTTCCATTTTGATGGTTAATGTCTCTAATTTAAAATCCTTTTCCTGAAGTGGACTAAAGTTGTTTGAAAGAGATCATCCACCATTCTCAAAAGCCCTTGACAAGGACCCATGAAATAGGAACTGCAATCTTTTAGCACCAAAAAAATCTGTGTTCATAATTTCTGACATACTTTCTGAAAGAGGAATGCACTGTTTTCACTGTATCTGATTTTTAGTAATTATTCTATTTGAACTGTTGACTCTAAAGATTTTTGATATAGTTAACATTTGTGAAAAAAAGAAAATAATGTTGCTGTCTCTGTTATGGTTATTTAATGCAGTATGAAATTCTTCAGTAATCTGGTAAAAATTTGAAATGAAAAATACAATACTTTTGTTTTAAAGGAAATAATTACAGTGACAAATATATTTATAAGAGTTTTATCACTGGATACTACAGACTTAATTTAAGTTTTGAAACTAGTAATCAGTCTTATTCAGGTTTTCTATTTCTTCTTGATTCAGTCTTGGAAAATTGTATGTTTGTAGGAATTTATCAATTTTTTCTAGGTTCTCCAATTTATTTATGTATAAGTTTTATAGTAGTCTCTTAAAATCCTTTGTAATCCTTTGTATTTGAATCATGAATCTTGAATCCAAGAAACAGGAAATCTTCTTAGACCAGTAATAGAAATGAAAGTTGAACTAGGAGTCAGAAATCTCCCAGCAAAGAAAATAGCCCAAGACCACATGGTTTCATTGATGAATTCTACCAAACATTTTAAAAAATAATCACAATCATTATCAAATCTTATAAATAATGGAATAGAGTGAACACATTCAAAATCATTCTATGAGGCTAGTACTACCCTGATACCAAAGCAAGATAAAAACAATACAAGGACAAAAAATTCTAGTTTGTTGGATATAATTATTGCTACTTTGGCTTTATTTTGACATCCATTTGTGTGATAAATGTTTCTCCATCCCCTCACTTTCAAACTATAGGTGTTTTTAGGTCTAAAATGAATCTCTTCTAAGCAGCATATAGATGGGTCTTGTTTTTTTAATCCATTCTGACACCGTGTGTCAGATGGGAGCATTTAGTCCATTTACATTTAGAGTAGTTATTGATAGATATGTACTTAGTGCCATTTTTACTACTTATTTTGTTGTTTGTGGAAATTTTCTCTGTTCCTTTCTTCTCTTTGTTACTTTGGTCTTTCCTTTCCACTCAAAGAATCCCCCTTAATATTTCTTTCAGGGCTGGTTCAGTGGTCACAAACTCCTTTACTTTTTCTTTGGGAAACTCTTTCTCTTTCCCTCTATTCTGAATGATAGCCTTGCTGGATAGAGTATCCTAGGCTGCAGATTTTTCCTTTTCAGAACTTTGAATATATCATGCCACTCCCTTCTGGCTTGTTAGATTTCTGTAGAAAAATCTGCAGCTAGGTTTATGGGTCTTGAGAGTTAAGAACTTCTTTTGTCTTGCTGCTTTTAAGATTTTTTCTTTATCACTGCATTTGCTTCCTGCATGTGGCTCTGTGTTTATCCTGGGGGGCAGGGGAGGCCTATGGCACTGGCCAGCTCCCCTGTTCCCAGAGAGGTGTCTCTGTGAATGCTGCCTCATAGGGACACTCTAAGATGATTGAATAATCTCCCTACTGTGTGCCCCAGGTATTCTTAGATTGCTGTTTCCATGCCATCTGCCCCTCAGTTGTTTGCCTGCTTTCTCTCCAGGAGCAGGACAGTGCCCTCTAGGCTCTATCCCAGCCAAACCCACTGACCTTTAAAACTCCAGGCTTTGAGACCTGCTAGTTGCAAGAACTCACAAAATTCAGCCCCTCTTATTTTCTAAGCCATTGTTTTTGGGGAAATGTTCCTCTTGTGCATTCCCCTGTGTGTTCCTCTCTCTTACCCTTCTCCAGGGCCATGGCTCCCTCCCCTCCATGGCAGCCCTGATCCATTTCTCCCCTAAACCATGTCTCCAGGCTTTCTACCTTCTCAATGTGGCCTCTTCTCTCCCTTTAGTTGTAGAGTTTTCTGTCAGTCTTCAGGCTGATTTCTGTGGTATTTAGGATGATTTGATAGTTATCTAGTTGTGTTCCTGGGACGAGATGAATCTAAGGTATTCTACTCTGCCGCCATCTTGGGGAATCTCTATGTCTTTTGATTGGAGCATTTAGTGCATTTACATTTAAACTAATACTGTAGCTGTGTTCTTATTGCTATTTTATTAACTTTTTTTCTTTGTTTTTGTCATTCTTCTGTGTTCATTTTTTCTTGTTCTTTTCCCTTGTAATTTGATGACTTTCTTTAGTGTTATGTTTGTAGTCCTTTCCTTTTATTTTTTGTTTACCTGTCATAGCTTTTTGATTTGTAGTTATCATATGACTCATATACAACAACCAATCTACATAGCAATCTATTTTAAGTTGATGTTTGCTTAAATTGAAATGCATTCTAAAAGTACTGTGTTGTTGTTCTGCTGCCCACGTTTTATGTTTTGATATGTTACTTTACATCTTTTTATTTTGTGTATCATTTAACCTATTATTATAGATGGAATTGATTTTACCAGTTCTTTTAATCTTCATAATAGTTTGCAAGTAGTTTATCCACTACCTTTACTATTTGTTTGCTTTTACCAGTGAGATTTTTTTCTTTTGTAATTTTTTACTGCTGATTATGGCTTTTTCTTTTCCAATTAAAAAAGTCACTTTAAATTTTTTGTAAATCCAGTTTAGTTTCAATGAACTCCTTTATTTGTCTGAGTAACTCTTTCTCTCCCTCATTTCTTTCTTTCTCTTTTTTTTTTTTTTTTAAAGATTTTATTTATTTATTTGACAGAGAGAGACACAGCAAGAGAGGGAACACAAGCAGGGAGAGTAGGAGAGGGAGAAGCAGGCTTCCCGCCAAGCAGGGAGCCCGATGCGGGGCTCGATCCCAGGACCCTGGGATCATGACCTGAGCTGAAGGCAGACGCTTAACGACTGAGCCACCCAGGCGACCCTCTCCCTCATTTCTGAGTGATAACTTTTCGGGGTAGATTTATTCTTGGTTATAGGAGTTTTTTTTTTTCCTTTTAACACTTTAAATATATGATGCCATTCCCTTCTGGCCTGTAAAGTTTCTATCATTCAAGGATGATAGTCTTACTAGTTTTCCCTTTATGTAACTCGCTGGCTTTATCTTACCACTTTAAAAATTCTGTCTTTACCTTTAATTTGCGACTTTTGAATTATAATCTGTTTTTTTGTGAACCTCTTTGGGTTCATCTTGTTTGGGGCTCTCTCTTCTTCATGGATCTGGATGTCTGTCCTTCCCTTGTTTGGGGAAATTTTCCACTATTATTTCCTGAAATATGTTTTCTGTTCTTTTTTCTCTCTCTTCTCCCTTCTGGGACCTGTATAATGTGAATGTTTTATGCTTGAAGTCCCTGCAGTCCCTTAAGCTAATTCCATGTTGTGTGTTTTTCATTTCAGCTATATTCTTCAGTTCTGAATCATTCTGTATGTATGTACTATCACTTTTTAAAATTTCTCATTGTTCTTCCATTCGTATCCTGAGTTCAGTTTAGCATCTTTATGACCATTACCTTGAACTCTTTGTCAGGTATATTGCTTATCTCCATTTTGTTTAGTTCTTTTTCTAGGGTTTTTCCTTGTTCTGTTGTTTAAAACATATTTCTCTGCCTCCTCATTTTGTCTGACTTCTGTGTTTGTTTTTATGTATTAGGTAAGTCAGCTATGTCTTCTGGTCTTGAAGATATTGACCTATGTAGAATGGTCCTGTGGTGGCCTTTGGTGCTATCCCTCCTGGTTACCAGAACCAGCCATTACAGGGGTGTCTACTGTATTCATTGCATGTGCTCTTCTGTTGTGTTTGGGCAGTGACTTTTGTGGGCACACTGATGGGCAGGGTAGCCCCTGGTTTTGCTGGCTACCAGGCCCAGCACCTGTTGGCACTGATCCCTCCAAAGCCACCTTTCAGGTGTGGTAGGGTGGGAGCTGCTTTGAATGGGGGACACAGGTCCTGACTGAGACTGCTTGCTAGGTATTGTGGGACAGAGCCACCTTTGTGTGGGGGGGGGAATTGCTTTCCAGCCAAGGCTGCCTGATGCTTGTGGCAGTATTGGAGCCAACTTGTAGGGGTGCCTGCCTGGGTAGGCAGGTTGGGTGGGTTCCTTTATAGAGGAGTACCCAAGCAGGGCAAGCATTGGTAGCAAGGTAGATGAAAGTGTTTAAATGGTGCTCACCTTTGCCAGGCCAGCAACATAGGAGAGTAATAAAAACTGGTATCTAATTCCGTTCCCAGATAAATTTCCTATAGGTCCTTCCCCTTTTGGCACACACCCAAAATTGGTTAAGTCCCTCCTTCACATATGACCTTGGTGCTTTTCAAACTGCTGCCTCTGTGCTGGGTCTCAGAACAAGTGAGTTTGTGTACAAGCCCTTTAAGAATGAAGTCTTGGTTTTCTATATCCCTCCAGTTCTCCTGCAGTTAAGACTCACTGATTTACAAAGCCAGATATTATGGCAACTTGGCTTTCTGGTGCAAGTTCCCAGGGCTGCACCCAATGTGGGGCTGGAACTCCTCGCTCCTCAGATGGGATCTTCTCATTTGTGATATCTTTCCTCCTTATGGGTCACTACACTGGAATTGTTGGTCCTCACTAGACCGCATCTCTGCCCCTTCAACTTGTCTTAATATGGCTTTTTCTTTATATCTTTAGTTGTGAAAGAGCTGTTCTCCTAGTGTCAGGTCATTCTCAGAGAAAGTTTTTCTTATGTATTTGTAGTTTTAGTGTGTCTTTGTGAGGAGATGAGCTCAGAATCTTCCTATTCTACTGTTTTTATCTCTCCTCAATTCATTGATTCATTTAAAAAAATACGTTTGAGCACCAGCTGTGTGCCAGTACACTTAGTCTTGATGGGGAATAAGGAGGAGTGGATATACCTGAATAAGTGTCTTTCAACTAGGAGCTGAATTATAAAAGGAAGTCCATAAAATCTTTGCACACAAAGATCATGGATACAAGTATTCTAGCAAGGAAGTAGATAATGCAAAGCCTTAAGGTGAGAAGGATGAAATGAAGCTAATGCCTGTTAGGGTGCTTAGAAAGAACCTAATTGTTATTTTAAGAACCTAATTGTTATTTTTGCTACTGTATATCATCATCATCATCATCATCATCATCTTGGAAATTCCATGGCCAGTGAAAGACTCATTGAGTAAAACAGGGAGAAGAGTACAATGCCTTTCTTTGATGTCATTTTTTAAACAACATAAGATATATTCTTAGCAGAAGTGTTTTTAAAAAAATCCCAGTTGTGTGATACATGTGTGCATAGTAAAATTATAAGGTAATATACCAAAATGTCAATAATGGTAGTCTCTGGTTAGATTGGTGATTTTATAGTTTCTTATGTGCTTTTTTTTCTCTTATTTTTCCTTATTTTTTATTTACTTTTGTATTTTTGCTGTTGATACTGGACAAGCATGACTTACATTTTCAGGGAAAATCAATATTTTATGTTAAAACATGTTATTTAAAATATGACATTAAGGGATGCCTGAGTGGTGCAGTTGGTTAAGCATCTGTCTGACTCTTGGTTTCAGGTTAGGTCATGATCTCAGGGTCCTGGGATCAAACCCCACATTGGGCTCCACACTCAGTGTGGAGTCTGCTTGAGATTCTCTCTCTCCCTCTGCCCCTCCCACTCGTGCTGTCTCTCTCTCTCTCAAATAAAGTCTTAAAAAAATAAATAAAATGTGACATTAATACAATGGTATGTTTTAATGTTCTAATGAAGTATAATTATACTATGTCTAAAAATATAGATATATACTATATCTAAAAATATAGACAAACATTTGCAAAATAATGATAAATGGAAAAGGGTATAACAAATATTTATCATACATGATTAACAATAAAAAAATGACTTACAGTAAGATGGGTCTGTGTTTTCCCTCTTCTGAAAATTCACTTAATGGTTGTTTTGGTACTGTTCTTAAATAAATGAGAGGCTAGGGGATGATTGTATAGTTGACAAAGGTGGTTTTGTGTTGTTTTAAGTAATTTGTATAAAGGATGCTTGTTGCCATGCTCCTGGGAATGCATTCCTGTTTGCCTTTTTACAAAGTGGAAAGCACTTTAGAGCACCAGAAGTCTAAATAAATGGAAGACATTTGACCTGAATTGGAAAAGCCAAGAGTTAAGCACACAGTGGCATCAATTCAGATACAGTCTATGACACTTCTGTGTGAGCAGCCTTGTAGTGTGCGGGTCAGGAGTCATATTTCAGAAGGAGGAGCTGGAAGTCTCTCCTGAAGCTTCTAAGTTTGGGGAAGAGCAGACAGACTTCTATTACATGCCCTGGAGAATAGATTCTGTGTGGAGGCTGCTCATCCTTGCCATTAGGAATTATTTTTATTGACCTGCAGTAGCTTTTGCCTAGGGGCATTCTAAAGATGCTAGGAGCCTTGGGCTGTTTTACAATTACAATAGCTTATTTGAATTGCTCTTTGTAGAAATCCATGTTCAGCAGGGTCTTTGACTCTGACCTTTCTCAGTCATAACATTCTTGTGAAGTGACACGTGATTTGGTGTCACTTGATAAGCCTACTTGACTGATTGAGCAGTTACCTGCACTACTCAGACTATAAGGATTTAACCTTACATTTTATTTTAGCACTTAGCTGTCTAAAAGTTTTATAATGAGCTCTATAAATTGCTGAAGAAATTATGAAAAAACATTAGTATGCTTGATTTTCTTGTAGTTCAGTGTTCATACCTTTCATATATAATGAAGTTATTGAACCTCAGTAACATTTAGCTATGTGCAACTTTTTAAGATGGTTATTAAAAACAGCAAGTTCTCCTGCATCCTCCTTCAGTTTATAAGAATTATGATCTTGTTGACTGTAGCTAATAATTCTGTATCTCATATTTGCATGTTGCCAAGAGAAAAGATCTTAAACATCCTCATCATAAGAAAAAAAATTGCCACCATATATGGTGACAGATACTGGCTAGACTTACTGTGGTAAGCATTTCATTATATATACAAATATCAAATCATTATATACCTGAAATTAGCGTAATGTTATGTCAATTATACCTCAATTTTTTAAAAATGAATTTTGAGATGGCATTTCTTTCCTAGAATTTTGAAGTCCTTTGCCACAAATGTTCATTCTGTAAATGCTTGAAAACCCATAGTACTTTGTCAAGCTGTATTTGTTCCTTATGAGCCTTAGTCTTTGCTAATAATCTTATTTTCATATCTAACATCATCTTGCTGATATAATCTGCATCAAAATTTTATCCTGCCCCATCTTTTCTCATTAAGTAACCTGAGTTTTATAACATGTTTCATCTAAATGATAGAGAAAATCAATTTTTAAAAAATTCCCTTTAACATTTGTTCATTCACATCATTTGCATACCTATTTGGGACATCTGATTTTTTCCATTTTTCTTCCAAGTTTTTAATCTGCTCTCTGGCCATGGCAACAAATCAAACAAAGTACATACTCGGAGGTTCCATTCTACTATAGAGGGAGCTCAATAATAAATTTGCCATATTTCAGACAGGTGTTAAGTGATCCAGAGAAGAACAAAGCTAAGGTGAGGAGAGAGTTGTTAAATAACAAAAATTCAGCTGAATAAATTGAAGATCTAATTGGCTTTGTAAACATTTGGGCAGCATCCCATCTAACAAAGAAAAAGGAATTTCATTGAGCTGTAGAAAATGAAAGGTTTTTAAAGGCAGGACAAAGAAAAGGAAATTATTAGCAATGAATATATTGTTTTAGGTATGACCATACCCTCCTAAGATGAACTGAAGGGGCCTATCAGTGAATTTCCTAGTGCTGACCAAGAAATTCCATGTTGACTGGTTTTATTCCTGGCAGGGGTGCGTAGGAATTGAAACTGCAGTTTGGTCAGGCATTGAGTCTTGGTTTGTTGACTTGGGGTCTTAACATAAATGATAACACTTTGGACAGAGAGTCTAAGGATCTTTGTTGGGCAGCTGTTGTCTTAGTAACGGATTCTATTAAATCTTAGAGTTAAGGAGAGGCTCTGATCATATTCTTATTTATATTTACTCCTAACCAGCATAGTATGGCCCCACCAAAGAAAGCAAATTCTGAATCATGAATACTTCCTATAGTTCCTTTCTACCTTGATGATGTAAATCCAGCAGAGTCAAACCATGAGATGTAACTATTTAGGGCACAGTTAGAAAAGCTGGTTATGTACCAGCCATCTGGTATTCACAGGCCCAAGGAGAAGATAACCATCACAGACAACGATAAACCCTGTCAAGGTACAAACTACTTCCACTAAGCTGGCTCTGTTCATTGACATGTAGGAGTTTTTGATGACAGATCCAACAATCTGAAAGGCAAACTTTTTCTCATTAGTAATGGCCTGGGAGACACAGATGGTGGCATTATCTTTCCAGAACAGTGCCAGAGTAAAGGACAGACAGGAAAGAAGGAGTTACTTGGTCAAGTATGAAGTCTTGATCCAGCATCTTGGGAGGAAGCATTCTACCTCAATTTCAGCCACTTTACTTCCTCATCAATTTGATTTGGAGTTTTCAGCATCTGTACAGGACCACGTCAGGTGGAGACTTCTTTAGTTGTGAGATGTGAATCCAAGATTTAAGTTCCTGAAATGTGGCTCTCATCTAGGTAGTGGGAAGGACCTGGTATAGTCCCTTCCAAGGATATTTAAGGGCAGTCTTTGTTCTTAATGATTCAAAATCAGAAGAGCATCTGTCCTTTTTTTTTGCATACAGAGATGTTCTGGTAGGTTTAATCACATATATTTATTTGAATTCTTAACCTTTAGGAACCTTAACTAAGGAGTAAACAACTGTGAACGGTCTTTTACATTAGCATTCTGTGAATTGGGCAGATTTATACTTTTTATGATTTCTAGAAACATGCTTTTTTTCTTAGGACATTTCTTAGCATCTCATAATATGTTTACTAATAGATGCAAATGTCTTTAGTTCCTATGTAAAAGGGAGCAAAAAGTGGGTAAGCTTATGTTTAGTGATACTGTTTCATTATTTTATCTTATCTGGAAATGATCTAGATATTTGATAATTTTCCATTATTTAACTTCACTTAGCAAAACTTAAAATATTTCAAGTTACCAAAGAGATTTGGGAAGCTATTTTTAAGTACATATGCTTTATAAAACATAATTATTGCTAAAAAGCTCACCTAAAAACTTTTTATCATCCATATCTATTTAATTTACTCATTCTCAACAATTATTTTGAGATTACCCATGAAGACTTAAGAGGCATTAGACAAATTCAGCCATTATTCTGTTACCTTTTGCTGACAAATTTTGCAACAGAGATAACATTAACTTACTTGAGTAATAAACCCAGGAAGAGTAAGAAGTTATGTCTGCATTACATTCAGTGTTTGTAACTCTAAGACATGTTTTTTAATCAAACCAGCAAACTTAAATTAGCTTTAATACCAAATATCTTATGATCACATGAACCTAAAAAGCATTTGTGTTAGTTTCTATTATATTTCTGAGATTTAAAAATAATTTATAAGTGCTTATTTTTAAGCCAATTAAATAGAGCTCTTTACAAATCTCAGCAATACCATCCGGAGTTGGAAAATGCTGCACATCTACAATAGACACACATAAACATATAAACAGAGATCTTAACTGTTTTCAAATTTTTTAGCCATAGGACTGGTATTATGGTAATGCATCTAGTCAGTATTCACTAGTCTGTAAAAGAACAGTTGGATCCAAACTGTTTTTCTGGCAGATAGAATAAGTTAAGGTTACCTGCTCAGATGGCCTAAGTTTTTTCTGCTAATATTTGTGGAAAAGACACATGATTTTTCATTTGTCTAAATTTAAAATGACCTTTCCTTTTTTTCATTCTTCTTCTGATAAGAATTACTTCTCTGAGGTTTGTACTTTAATATTTTCATCTCAAAGGCACAGGGAAAGAATTTAAGTTCCTCCCAGGACCAATAATTTAAAAGCCTTTGCAATAAACGGGAGGTTTGGAGATCAGTGAAAGGAATAGGTGAACTTTGAATTGCCTCTCATGCTGCATTTATGGTTTTGAAAAACTTGTAAGACAAGGACGCTTTCTGTTAACCTTAGCTTTCCCTTGGCTGTTTAAGGATATAATGTCGCAGTTTACCAGAAAAGCCCTCAGAGTCGACTCTGGGAGGGGCACATATGGGCCCTCCTTTGAAGGTAGATATGGGGGTGTCTCTAAGGCCATTAACCTGGTGGGCTTTTGTTTACAGTCATGTAGTCTTTTCAGAGAAGGAAAACTACTAAGAGGGTCACTAGAATGAGTATTCAGAGGGGGACGGAGGGAAGCAGCAGGAGTTACATCAGTCTTACAGTCTTTGTAGTCTTTCCTATCAGGTACCTCTTGTCTTTAATTTGTTACCAGCCTTTTACCGTGAAACTTTTGATAAAGTTATTTTGGGAATTTTGAAGATTTTGCTTTTAAGTTCACTTCTTAAATAATCTTATCTAACTAGAATGTTCCTCATAATGGCCGTTATATTCTAGATTGTAATTCCCCTGAAGGCTGGCAGTTCAGTAAGACCCTAACTACAAATGGGGTGCAAGTCACATTTCTGTCCAGCCTTAATTTGGGGACCCTAGCCTGACAGTTACCAAGTGAAGTTCTTCAGGACACAAAACAAACTTAGTAAGATTTTGCCATTTTTGTAGATATTTATAGCTTCTGGGACCATGGTTCTTAGATATAAAATAAGCAGGTATGCTAACTCTGGATTTTAAGGATCCCATTTTATTTATTTATTTATTTATTTATGATTTTTCTTTTAGCTAAGGCTTTGGGTCTCTTGGAGCCAAATTAATGCCAAGGAGGTATATGCTGCAGGGTTGGGGTTGTGTGGTGTCTCACGGTGTACCTTGTTACACAGACATTTTCTTGAGGTTGGTGGGTGACTTAATATCAATCTAACTAACCCCTTCCGTGACCAACTTATGCTAACACAGGAGTCTTTGGGTTAAGAGATGAGCACTCTAACAGCTCTTAAATGCTCAACATGTATCCACTAATTTTTGTGGCCTTTTGGCCTTTGAGATCCCTGTTAGCAATAGCTTTTATCTACACCAAACAAGACAAGCAAACATGCACTTAATATATCAGCAGTAACCAAGAGATGTTACTGTGTCTTGGCCAAGAGAAGGCCCTGTGCACACCACCAATTCCCGTGGAACCTTGGACTGGGGAAAGGATTCAACCAGCAAACCCAAGGGATGGGGACTGCAGACTGATTCCAAACAACAAAATGCAGAACTGCAGTTGCCACCAGCAGTTCCCAATGTTGGATTCCCAGGAAGGATTCCAAACCAATGGGCAACTGCAGACTAAACTGCCAGCAGTTCCCTGCATGGAATCTGGAGATGGACTTGAGGACTGGGGTTTTCCACTAAAAAACCTGGGGCTCAGCTTTGAGCAGAATTATCTGCCAGCTCAGCTGGGCTCCAGGAAGAACCATCTGCCAGCTCAAACTGATGTGTCCTGTAAAGGAAAGCCAGTTAGATTGGGAGCTCAAAGCAAAGAGAGCAGAGCTCAGAACCAAGAGGGAACTTACCCATAGCCCTTGGAAATATCAAGAAAGAGTGAACTTAAAGGGTTTGTGGGTACCACACATTTTTTTCATTGTTCCTTAAGGCCAGCAGAAGTCTCCTTTGGTTCCCAACTACTATCACCAAATCTGTTTAAATAACAAATATTCAACTGAGTAAATTTGAAGATCTAATTGGCTTTATTAAATGATTCATTAATCAGGCAGCATCGCATCCAGCAAATAGAAAGGAGCTCTGTTCAACTGTAAAAAAGGAAAGATTTTTAGAGAAGGAACAGGAAAAAAAATTATTCACAAAGAATGCATTGTTTTAGACAAGCTATCCCTCCTAAAAGCAACAGAAGTTGTCTACCAATAAATTTCTTAGTGCTGACCAGGAAATTCGATGTTGATTGGTTAAAGGTTACATTCTTGGGGAAGTTGAAACTGCAGTTAGGTTAAGTATTAAGTCTTGGTTTGCTGATGTGGGGCCTAAACATAAATGAGTCCATTTTGGGCCTGTGGTTTTCTTTTTAACAGAGTGAAGCAAGGGTGGGGGGAGGGGTAGGTGCTATATCGCATAGAGTGATTAAAGTGGACCTGTGGATGAGGTGGTATTTCAGCAGAGACCTAGTTGAAGTGAAGGGGCAAGCCATGATGATATATAGGGAAGGAACATTTTAGCTGGAGAGAATGTAAGGTATAGTTCCTTTGTAAAAATTATTTTTTAAAAAGTTACATGACTACTATTTCTGTTTTTCCTTAACATGTATTCAGAGTCATTTTTGTTTTTCTTGCTGCCTGCATGCTTTTCCTGTAAACTTCAGCTTATGATGATATGTTCTTCTTGTGTTCTGCCCTCTTTTTCAACGTCAGCATACGTCATTTAAATTCTTCCTGTGCTTCAGTAATGACTACCAGTGAAGCTATCTCCTACCTAAGTGGAGAAAGATAGTTGTTTATAAGTTAGGTTTGTAGATTTTTGTAGCTTATTACTTGGGTAAAAAGTTCTCCATCAGCTTTTGTCCTTTCTCCTATTATTTATTTTTATTGTTTGTAATCATATTTGATCATCTTCAATATTAATACAGGGCCTGAGACAAACAGAAACAAATATGTTAATAAATGAGTTGCACTTCCCCTAGTTAAATTAAGAGTGAAAGGTATACCCTCTTTCTGTTAAAAATTTATCAATAATGTTGGGGGGGGTCCTCAAAATAATGACTTTAACAAAGAAAAATTTCTGAATACATCTTGTGTTTTATCATGGAAATTGGATGCATTTTCTTTCATCAGACAGTATCCTTAACTTAAAGAAGAATACACTTCTAAAAGATTCACGTATATTAGTTTTCAGAAGTAGGTACTGTTTTATTCCTATTTTACAGAGAAAGGAAGTGAAGCATGAAGAGGTTAAGTGACTTGCCCAAGGTCACTCTTGTAAAAATCAAAATTTCAAACCTGGTGCTTTCTATAAAAAATACTGTGTTGACTTTTGTCCAGAGGTCATCTTATTAAAGGATGGTGGTTATTAGCAATGTTATGAGACTTCCATAATTGAGATCCATATTTTGATTAATACAGGGCTGTAAACTAAATGCTTATTTAAAATCTCTGACTTCTCTGACTCATCAGTAGAATTAATGACTTCTGTCTTTAACAGCTTGAAACTCCACTGTGATTTTCTTAGGTTGGTGCCATGTTACCATTTGTTTACACAGCTTATTATGTTGTATTAAGTTTTATTATTAATGTGACTGCCTCTATATACAAACTCTTTAGCGCTAAGATCTGTGTCCTTTTAATCTTTATGTAACAAAATTACGACAACATTGTAAGGTAATTACAGTACAGTGAGTGTAGCATATTCATTTTATAGTATAAAACCACAGATGTTAGGTGACTTGTCCAAAATCAGAGAATAGTGGATATAAAGGTGTAAATAAAATCCAGGTTTCTTGGCAACCAGTTCAGGGTACTTTCTGCCATTCCAAAAAGGTCAATTTAGGTAAGAGTCTTGATTTCTTAAAGGCATAGAACCATATCCAGAATGATCTTCATTAGGGGACATTCTTATGTAGGATATTCTCCCAATTCTCTTCTTTTGTTTCATGTTCTCCTCTATCAATAAAATAAGCCTATTCCTATATATAAAAGAGGGAAATATTTTTCTGGATGAAACAAAAAGTATAGGTTATACTTCTGGTTCCATTGAGGCTGCCACATTTTTTCCTTTTATAAAATATAGTTGAGTACAAATAACAGCTCCCAGTCTTGAAGAGAAAAATGTAAAGATTAACTGACTTCAAACATGAGCAAATTGCCTTAAATGTTTCAAATATAAATGATGTAGAAATATAAGGTGATCTCACTGATATGAGGAATTTGAGGAGCAAGACAGAGGATCATAGGGGAAGGGAGAGAAAAATGAAACAAGACGAAACCAGAGAGGGAGACAAACCATAAGAGACTCTTAATCTCAGGAAACAAACTGAGGGTTGCTGGAATGGAGGGGGGTGGGAGGGATGGGGTGGCTGGGTGATGGACACTGGGGAGGGTAAGTACTATGGTGAGCAGTGTGAATTGTGTAAGACTGATGAATCACAGACCTGTACCCTTGAAACAAATAACACATTATATGTTAATTAAAAATTTTTGAAAATTAAAAAAAATAAAACCCCATATGAACCCCCCCCCCAAAAAAAGAAATATAAGATGGTAATAGTACTACTTTATTTCAACTACTCTGTTATATACCTTGGGATAAATACTGTCAGTAGCTTAATATTATGTGACTCATCTCCCAAAGGTAACTTCTGTTGTGTAGAGCTTCCATTCCATTGCTTCAAGTAGTAATCTAAAAGTGTCTGAGTTACTCTTGTAAAAGAGAAAGAAAGTTTTTTTCTGCCCTTCAGGGTCCTTCTAACTGAACTAAGAATTAAATTGACATGAGACAGAGTAATGGGAAAAAAAAAAACAAAGTTTTATTACATGCACACAGAAGCCCAATAATGAAATTGAGACCTAAAGAAATGACCAAGGCAGGCAAGTTTATATGTTTTAGACAAAGAGACAATAAACCTGTGAGGAACTGATAGGACAGAGAAAACTTAACTTTGGGAGTTTCAATTAGTAAGGAATTCTAAACAGAATTTCAGCTGGAGGAGTAAATTAGTAAAAAGTAACAAGGGTTGTTTATATAGTTTTCTCATCTCTAAAATTTTCTGTCTCTGGTGATAAGAATGTCTCTACTTCATGGTACAGAGAGGGTATCTTTCACATGAAAGATTTATTTCTTGTTTCTGTAGACAAAGTGTATATGGTGGGGGGATCAGAGTGTTCTTTTTGCATTGGTTGTTTCTTAAGTAGCTTTTATTGAAAATAATATGCCAAAGTGGCACATTTTGGGCATCCTTCCCTTGACCCCTAAAGTTCCCTGGAAGTTTCACACATTAAAAGTTGAGCTAGTAAACAATGTCCACAATAGCCAAACTGTGGAAAGAGCCAAGATGTCCATCAACAGATGAATGGATAAAGAAGATGTGGTATATATATACAATGGAATATTATGCAGCCATCAAAAGGAATGAGATCTTGCCATTTGCAACGACGTGGATGGAACTGGAGGGTATTATGCTGAGCGAAATAAGTCAAACAGAGAAAGACATGTATCATATGACCTCACTGATATGAGGAATTCTTAATCTCAGGAAACAAACTGAGGGTTGCTGGAGTGGGGGGTGGGGTGGGAGGGATGGGGTGACTGGGTGATGGACACTGGGGAGCAATATGTGCTCTGGTAAGCGCTGTGAATTGTGCAAGACTGTTGAATCTCAGATCTGTACCTCTGAA
>NW_022589718.1:233025-361477 GCF_004348235.1 Phoca vitulina | reverse complement strand
TCTGGTAAGCGCTGTGAATTGTGCAAGACTGTTGAATCTCAGATCTGTACCTCTGAAACAAATAATGCAATATATGTTAAGAAAGAAAAAAAGAAGAAGAAGAATGTAGCAGGAGGGGAAGAACGAAGGGGGGGAAATCAGAGGGGGAGAAGAACCATGAGAGACAATGGACTCTGAAAAACAAACTGAGGGTTCTAGAGGGGAGGGGGGTGGGAGGATGGGTTAGCCTGGTGATGGGTATTGAGGAGGGCACGTTCTGCATGGAGCACTGGGTGTTATGCACAAACAATGAATCATGGAACACTATATCTAAAACTAATGATGTAATGTATGGGGATTAACATAACAATAAAAAAATTAAAAAAATAAAAAATAAATACTGAAATTGGGAAAAAAAATAAAATAAAATAAATGCACGTAGCAAAAAAAAAAAAAAAAAAAGTTGAGCTAGTAGATTGTTCTTTCTCCTCAAACCAGTCTCCTAGTTCTGACAATAAAGGTCAGTTCAGTTAAACTCATTTCAGGAAGTGGGTGTGTTCTCAATCGTAGGCCTATGGCTAGAGTAATCAGGTAATAAGTAAGAGGCATGGAAAGAAGAGAAAAACAATAGTTAATGATTAGATCAAGTTACAAAATAACTTTTGAGTTTTGAGGGTAGCTAGTCAAGAGGATTTCCAGATGTCAGGCGTAAAGCATCTTTAGATAGAGTGAGGGTAGGTAGCAGCATTCTAACAGATTTTCTTGTTTTGTTGTTCAAGTGTCTTTGGTGATCTATTTGAATGGCCCAGTGGGCAATAGGCATGAAGATTGTCTATATATGAGATATTGTGCTGATTGCTATGAAGTTTAAGTCAAGTTGCTCATAATCAGTTTGTAGGGCCTCCGGAAAAAGGGTAGTTTTAGTTTTCAAATGATTACAAATCAAAAGGATGGGGGGAAAATTGAAAATGTTATTTTGGAGAGTTGTAGCCTAGGCATTGTATGAAACTAGAAGAAATCAGGATGTAATCCAGTTTATAATGAACTGTATTAGAATCTAATATCCACAAAGGTTTGTTACCAAAATATTTTTTCCTTCTGTAATCACCCTTACCTTACCAAAGATAGCCAATTAATACTAATTTGTTTGTAAAATAAGTCAAGTTAAAAAACAAACAAAAAACTTGTCCTGGTTATTTACTTCAGTGCAGCAAGAACAATTGGTCATATAGGCTCTTTTCAATCTGGTCTGCTGGAACTTTTTATAAGGAATCTCCAGATTGAACTTTTAGCAGCCTCTTTAGACCTGAAGCCAAGCAAAATACTTGCCCTCAGATTTAGCCTGTTACACCGTGTAGATTTGGGTTAATAATTCTCTTCTTGAGGTCCCCAAAATATCTTGAGGTTCTTATACCTGCCAGGAAGTAACCTTCTTTACTCACCTGGTAAGACTGCTTCAGAACCCCATAAGCAAGGTAGCAGGCTATTTTTCCACAGGGCTTTATTGGCTCCATAAAGCCAACTTTAGTTCCTTAAAGCTGTCTGGTCATATCTTGAGTTTAATGCATATCTCCCTCAAATATGACATTCCACTTAAGTCCTGGGTAATATAACCAATGTTTCAGGGGTGCCTGGGTGGCACAGTTGGTTGAATGTCCAATGCTTGGTTTCAGCTCAGTCTGTGATCTCAGGGTTGTAAGATCAAGCCCTGCATCAGGCTCTGTGCTCAGCGCGGTGTCTGCTTGAGATTTTCTCACCCTCTCCCTCTTCCCCTCCTGCCTCGTACTCTTTCTCTCTCTCAAGTAAATAAATACATCTTAAATGTATACATCATATATATATATATATATATATATATATATATATATATATATAAAATCAATGTTTCCAATTGTGTCTTGTTACAAAGAGAACATATTCTTATTGAACTTGGGCAAATAAATATGTTCTGAAAATAAAAGAATACTAAGCTTTTGAATTTTGGAGGGATCTGGTAGGGAGAAAAAGATAAATGTTTCAATTTGTTTACAAAGGTATATTTTATCAAACTGCTCTAAGTCATAGTTACCTTAAGAGAAGAACTTTCCTTAAATCTGGAAAAACAAAACATTAAGAAAATTAGCAGTGTTTCAAACAAAAATGTTATAAAAATTATAACCATCTTTTTCAATTCATTCAATGCATGTTATTAATTCTACTTTGGCTTGAATCCAGTTCTTCCACTAGTCCCGGAAATTCTTACCCAGTGTCAGTTTTATGATCTTAAGGTTATCAGAAACCTGTACTCAGAGTTCTTTCCTTGAGTCTCACTGAAAATGAAATACATTTGCAGGATGCTTTTGTAAACACATCTGAGTTAAGACTTAACTGTTGTAAATGATAAAAAGACTTAAAAATGGCCATGCTTAAAGATCAGATTAGAGTTCATTACAATGCAGTTGACAAGGAAATTTGGTTATTTCTGTGATGTACAATAATACTTCAAGACAATAATGTACCAGGGTATATCGTATTTTTAATAATCTAAGAAGGTTTGTATCACTTATTTGACAATGCTTCCCATGGAATTTAGCATAACAAATAAGCCTAATTAGTTGACTACCTGTCTTTTATGAAGAGAGTACATCCTTTGAAATATTCCAGGGACCCTCTTGAATCACTTCAGTTAGATTGTGGCCAAAAGGCTTCATTTTAGAATCTGATTTTGGGAAGTTTGTCAAAAAAAAATCAAAAGGTTGAACATTTTATTAAATAGGGTCACAGATCATTATGAAACAATAATTCCCTCTTTAAATTTACACTAAAGGATTTTTTAAAGGCAAATACAGAATGTTACATAGTTGTGAGCAAAATTTAGCTTTTTTAATAATAAAAAGATTCTGTTTTCTTGAATAATCAAAAACCTGATAAAGACAAAACATAGTCTCTAGAAAACTAGACAGATTACAATTAAAGAAAATTTTGTTTACAATTTTTTATAAAAAGCAAACTAATAACCTAAGAAAACTTTTTCCTTTTTACAGAGAGAAAAACCAAATTCTGATTCTGCACCAGTGTATTTTTGATATTAAACCTCATTCTTTTTTTTTTTTTTTAAGTTTCAGAGGTAGAATTTAGTGATTCATCAGTCTTGTATAACACCCAGTGCTCATTACATCAAGTGCCCTCCTTAATGCCCATCACCCAGTTACCCCATACCCCCCACACCTCCTCTACAGCAATCCTCAGTTTGTTCCCTATAGTTAAGAGTTTCTTATTGTTTGCCTTCCTCTCGTTTTTATCTTATTTTTCCTTCCCTTCCCCTATGTTCATCTGTTTTGTTTCTTAAATTCTACATATGAGTGAAATCATATGGTATTTGTCTTTCTCTGACTTACTTTGTTTACCATAATACTCTCTAGTTCCATCCATGACATTGCGGATCGCAAGATTTCATTCTCAAAACTCATTCTTAAATAAATTTGTTTGAAACTTAGCTGGTATTGACTGCATATAAAAATTTCTTTCCAGAGGTTCATTTTCTGTAGACAACTTTGTTTTTTACATTCAGATTTTGTCCTGAGATTTGTCTCTTTAAATAACTAGCCTCACTTTAGGACAAAATTTTCTTTTTCCTCAACAAAAATGTATTTCCATTCCTCATAGTTTTTCTTAGCAAAAGCATACATTTTACTTTCCTTTCTTACGGAGAATTTTTCTTACTATTTTGGGTAGCTTTGACGCAGGCAGGCTGGGCTCATGGACCCAGAGAGGGTCCCCACAGGACCAGCCAAGAAGGTCCTTGGCTTCTCACAGCATAGAAATCAAATGTGAGCTGGAGAAAGTGAAAACAGGATTTATTAAATAGTATGAGTAACAGAAAATAGCACACAGAGTGTCTGGGAGACTCCAAAAGGAAAGGAGAATGAGTCTCATCATCACTTGGGGTTAGGGATTTATATTGGAAAGGGCTCTAGGATATGTGTTCCTTCAGGAATCCATGGTGAGATCCTATCAAAGGCAAGGGTCAGATGAACAATAGGTGCTATTCCATAAATTACCAAAGGTAGGTGTACTGATGCCAGCGTCAGCCGAGGTTTGTTTGAAGCTAGTCCTGGAACATGTTCAGGATCTGGCTCTTCTTAGATGTTTTTAGGTGTTTGGAGCCTAGTAAAGAACTTAGAGAATGGTTAACTTTCTTGTTTCCCCCTTGAAGTGGCTTAAGCTTCTTTGGCTTATTCAGAGGCAAAATATAGAACATGAATAAGTGGGGCCTAGCAGAAAAACAGCAGAGACAGAGTTCCTTCTAAATGGAGTCCCTTCAGCTTCCCTGCCTCAGCTTTACCCATATATATTAATTGGAATTCTTAACTCTCAGAAACTTCAATTTCTAGTGAAAGCTAAATGACAAGTAAATGTGAACTGTTATACCAACATTGTTTTAGATTGGTAAATTTATGAATACAATTTCTAAAAACTTGTGTTTTTTTCATAGTACAGTCTTTTAGTAAAGCATAAAACGTGTTTACTAACAGACCCAAATTTATTTTTAGTTTCTCTGTAATTAAGAAAGCAAAAGGAGGGCCGCCTGGGTGGCTCAGTTGGTTAAGCATCTGCCTTTGGCTCAGGTTATGATCCCAGGGTCCTGGGATGGAGTCCCGCATCGGGCTTCCTGCTCAGTGGGGAGCCTGCTTCTCCCTCTGTCTCTGCTCCCACTGCTTGTGCACTCTCTCTCTAACAAATAAATTTTAAAAATATTGAAAGAAAGAAAAGAAAACCAAAAGTACGTAAACCGATGTTTAGTATGTAATGTTTATTATTTTCTTATTTGGAAATGACTGGGATATTCAGTGAATTAAACCTAATTCATCACTTAACTTAGCAAAACTTAAAGGTTTCAGGTTACCAGAAAGATTGGGCGAAAGTAAAAATTTACCTTAAAAATGTTTTTTTTATTTACAGCTGTGAAATTTACCTATTCTTAACAGTTATGCTTCAGGTAGCCATAGAAACTTCAAGAGATATCAGACAAAGTCAGTTACCTTCCCAAAGCATTATTGTTTTAAAACATTTTCTAACATAAAACATCAACTTTAGTTTGAGTAAACTCGGGTAGAATAAAAGTTAGTGTTAATGCTGATAATTTTGAAGACATGTCTGCTTTAATTAAACTAACAACCTTGAATCAGCTTTAATATTGAATATTTTTCCCAGATCACATGAACTTGAAAAACATTTGGGTTAGTTTCTGTCTTTTGGAAAGTTATAGAATGCCCAGTCTGTATAAGCACTTGTCTTCAGACCAACTAAATAGAGCTCTTTTACAAATTGATTTTAATAATACCATTTGGAGTCAGAAAATTATCTGACATTTACAACATATATATATGGGCCATACATAAACATATAGACAGATACAAACAAAAATCTCACAGCTTTTGTTTTTACTAATATTTGTGGAGAGGATATTATAGGCTTTATTCCAAATATCTTTTTTTTTTTTTTTTATCTTTTGATGAGAAACTTCTCCTTAAAGTTTGGATTTCAAAGAATGGCTTTTAGATTCTAGAAAAGATGGGGGCAGAAAATTTATACCACAAAAGCATAGAGAAAGTATTCCCAAGTTTTCTCCAAGGTGGACTTTTTGGAACATAATGGCCTTTTATCAGAGGTGCTATAGCCTCTGGGCACAAGAGCCCTTTCAGCAGTTTTTATTTTAAGAAGGATTCTTCTCTCCCAGACTTCCCTTTATTTTCTTCAGTGTCAGGTAATTGTGGGTTGTGTTTACATTTCAAAGACATGATGAGATTTATTACTTTAAGAGACAGAAAGAGTATGCAAGTTTTATGTTTTCTTTCTTCAAGAGTTTTATAGTAATTGCTATTTAAAATCTATCTTCCTTTTTTTTTTTTTAAGATTTATTTATTTATTTGAGAGAGAAAGAGCAGGGTAGAGGGAGAGAGAAACCTAAGCAGACTCTGGGCTGAGTGTGGAGCCCAACATGGAGCTCCATCTCAGCACCCTGAGCCCACAACCTGAGCGGAGACCAAGAGTTGGCCACCTAACTGACTGCACCACCCAGGTGCCCCTCTGTCTTCCTTTTTTTTAAGTACAGGACAATTTTGTCCCAAGATCCTGATCTTTTATAATATCTATAAGCATTTTGAGAGTAATAGGCAAAGTTTGGGGATTGGTAAAGACAGGTGGGCTTAAATTTGTTTTTAGATTTGTGTTACTGGTTTTGTAGAGATTTTTTTTTTTAATTTTAATTTATTATGTTATGTTAGTCACCATACAGTACATCATTAGTTTTTGATGTAATATTCCATAATTCATTGTTCGGGTATAACACCCAGTGCTCCATGCAATATGTGCCCTTCTTAATACCCATCACCAGGCTCACCCATCCCCCCATCTCCCTCCCATCTAAAACCCTCAGTTTGTTTCTCGGAGACCATAGTCTCTCATGGTTCATCTCCCCCTACGATTTCCCCCCCTTCATTTTTCCCTTCCTTCTCCTAATGTCCTCCATGCTATTCCTTATGTGCCACAAATAAGTGAAACCATATGATAATTGACTTTCTCTGCTTGACTTATTTCACTTAGCATAATCTCCTCCAGTACCATCCATGTTGATGTAAAAGTTGGGTATTCATCCTTTCTGATGGCTGAGTAATATTCCATTGTATATATGGACCACATTTTCTTTGTGCATTGGTCTGTTGAAGGGCATCTCGTCTCTTTCCACAGTTTGACTCTTGCGGACATTGCTGCTATGAACACTGGGGTGCATATGGCCCTTCTTTTCACTACATCTGTGTCTTTGGGGTAAATACCCAGCAGTGCAATTGCTGGGTGGTAGGGTAGTTCTATTTTCATCTATTTTCAATCTTTTGAGGCACCTCTACACTGTTTTCCAAAGTGGCTGTACCAATTTGCATTCCCACCAACAGTGTAAGAGGGTTCCTCTTTCTCCACAACCTCTCCAACATTTGTTGTTTCTTGCCTTGTCAATTTTTGCCATTCAACTGGTGTAAGGTGGTATCTCAATGTGGTCTTGATTTGAATATCCCTGATGGCTAATGATGATGAACATTTTTTCATGTGACTGTTAGCCATTTGTATGTCTTCTTTGGAGAAGTGTCTGTTCATGTCTTCTGCCCATTTTTTGACTTGATTATTTGTTTTTGGGTGTTGAGTTTGAGAAGTTCTTTATAGATCTTGGATATCAGCCCTTTGTCTGTAGTGTCATTTGCAAAAATCTTCTCCCATTCTGTGGGTTGCCTCTTTGTTTTGTTGACTGTTTCCTTTGCTGTGCAGAAGCTTTTTATCTTGATGAAGTCCCAAAAGTTAATTTTTGCTTTTGTTTTCCTTGCCTTTGGAGAAGTTGTTAGTGTATAAGAAAGCAACTGATTTCTGTGCATTGATTTTGTACCCTGCCACCTTACTGAATTGCTGTATGAGTTCTAGGAATTTGGGGGTGGAGTCTTTTGGATATTCCACATAAAGTATCATGTCATCTGGGAAGAGAGAGAATTTGACTTCTTCTTTGCCAGTTTGAATACCTTTTATTTCTTTTTGTTGTCTGATTGCTGTTGAACTTCTAGTATTATCTTGAACAATAGTGGCAAGAGTGGGCATCCTTGTCATTTTCCTGATCTTAAGGGAAGGACTTCTAGTACTATCTTGCACAATAGTGGCAAGAGTGGGCATCCTTGAAGTTTTCCTGATCTTAAGGGAAAGGCTCTCAGGTTTTCCCCATTGAGGATGATATTTGCTGTGAGTTTTTCATAGATGGATTTTGTGAACTTGAGGAATATTCCCTCTATCCCTGTACTCTGAAGAGTTTTAATCAGGAAAAGATGCTGTATTTTGTCAAATACTTTTTCCGCATCAATTGAGAGGACCATATGGTTCTTCTGTCTCCTCTTATTAATGTGTTCTGTCACATTGATTGATTTGCGAATGTTGAACCACCACTGCATCCCAGGGATAAATCCCACTTGGTCGTGGTGGATGATCCTTTTAATGTATTGTTGGATCCTATTAGCTAGGATTTTGTTGAGGATTTTGGAATCCATATTCATCAGGGATATCGGTCTGAAAGTCTCCTTTTTGATGAGGTCTTTGCCTGGTTTGGGGATTAAGGTAATGCTGGCCTCATAGAATGAGTCTGGAAGCTTTCCTTCTGTTTCTATTTTTTGAAACAGCTTCAGTAGAATAGGTATTATTTCTTCTTTGAATGTTTGGTAGAATTCCCCGGGGAATCCATTAGGCCCTGGACTCTTGTTTTTGGGGAGGTTTTGATCACTGCCTCAGTCTCGTTACTGGTTATTGGCCTATTCAAGTTGTCAGTTTCTTCCTGTTTCAGTCGTGCTAGTTTATAGGTTTCCAGAAGGCATCCATTTCTTCCAGGTTGCTTAATTTATTGGCATAATAATTTCTAATAATTGTTTCTATTTCCTTGGTGTTCGTCGTGATCTCTCCCCTTTCATTGATAATTTTATTAATTTGGGTCCTTTCTCTTTTCTTTTGGATAAGTCTGGCCAGTGGTTTATCGATCTTATGAATTCTTTCAAAGAACCAGCTTCTAGTTTTGTTGATCTGATCTGCTGTGTTTCTGGTTTCTAATTTATTGATCTCTGCTCTAATCTTAATTATTTCTCTTCTAATGAGTGGCTTAGGCATCGTTTGTTGCTTTTTCTCTAGTTCTTTAAGGTGTAGAGTTAGTTGGTGAATTCGGGATTTTTCTATTTTTTCGAGTGAGGCTTGGATGGCTATGTATTTCCCCCTTAGGACCACCTTTGCAGTATCCCATAGGTTTTGGACTGATGTGTTTTCATTCCCATTGATTTCCATGAATTGTTTAAGTTCTTCTTTCATTTCCTGGTTGACCCAAACATTCTTGAGCAAAGTGGTCTTTAGCTTCCAAGTGTTTGAATTTCTTCCAAAATTTTCTTGTGATTGACTTCCAGTTTTAAAGCATTATGGTCTGAGAATATGCAGGGAATAATCTCAGTCTTTTGGTATTGGTTGAGACCTGATTTGTGACCCAGTATGTGGTCTATTCTGGAGAAAGTTCCATGTGTGCTCAAGAAGAATGAATATTCTGTTGTTTTAGGGTGGAATGTTCTGTATATATCTATGAGGTCCATCTGGGCCAGTGTGTCATTCAAAGCTCTTGTTTCTTTGTTGATTTTCTGCTTAGATGATCTGTCTATTGCTGAGAGTGGAGTATTGAGGTCTCCTGCAATTAACGTATTATTATCACTATGACTCTTTATTTTGGTTAACAGTTGGCTTATGTATTTGGCTGCTCCCATGTTGGGGGCGTAGATATTTACAATTGTTAGATCTTCTTGTTGGATCGACCCTTTAAGAATGATATAATGTCTTTCTGTGTCTCTAACTACAGTCTTTAGCTTAAAATCTAATTTGTCTGATATAAGAATTGCTACCCTAGCTTTCTTTTGAGGTCCGCTGGCATGGAAGATGGATCTCCATCCCTTCACTTTCAGTCTGGATGTATCTTTAGGTTCAGAATGAGTCTGTTGTAGACAGCATATGGATGGGTCCTGTCTTTTTATCCAATCTGCAACCCTGTGCCATTTTATGGGAGCATTTAGGCTGTTCACTTTGAGAGTGATTATTGAAAGATATGAATTTATTGTCATCATGTTGCCTGTGAAGACGTTGTTTTTATAGATTGTCTCTGTAAATTTCTGTTGTATATCACTCTTGGGGTCTTTCTCCTTTTATAGAAACCCCCTTAATATTTCTTGCAGGGCCGGCTTAGTGGTCACATATTCTTTCAGTTTCTGCTGGTCTTGGAAGCTCTGCATCTCTCCATCCATTCTAAGTGACAGCCTTGCCAGATAAAGTATTCTTGGTTGCATGTTCTTCTCGTTTAGTAACCTGAATATGTCTTGCCAGGCCTTTCTGGCTTGCCGGGTCTCTGTGGATAGGTCTGACGTTATTCTGATGTTCCTCCCTCTGTACATAAGGAATCTCTTCCCCCTAACTGCCCTTAAGATGGTTTCCTTGGTTCTAAGATTTGCGAGTTTTACTATTACATGCCAGGCGTTGGCCTGTTTTCGTTGGCCTCTAGGACATGAATGTTTGTTTCATTCCCCAGTTAGGGAAATTCTCAGCTACGATTTGCTCAAATATATCTTCTAGTCCTCTCTCTCTCTCCACCCCCTCAGGGATCCCAATAATTCTGACATTGGAACATTTCATGGCATCACATTTCTCTAATTCTGTTTTCATGGATTTAAAGTGTTTTTCCCAGGCCACCTCTTTTCCCTTTTTTTCTATCAATTTGTCTTCTAGATCACTAATTCGTTCTTCTGCCTCGTTTACCCTAGCTGTTAGAGTATCTAGATTAGATTGGCTCTCATTTATAGCATTTTTAAGTTCTGCCAGTTCAGCTTTCATTTCTACCCTTAGAGACTCTGTGTTGCCATTTATCAATTTCTCCATTCTAGCTGTCGTCTTCATAACTGTTACCCTGAAGTCCATTTCCAACATCTTGGTTATATCTGTATCCATTTGTAAATCTGTGGCAGAAGTCACAGTCTCTGAGTCTTTCCTATTTTGGGGGTTCCTCCTCCTAGTCATTCTGTTGAGGGGTGGTTGAGGGAATGTACAGAGTCCAAATTATTGACCACAACCGAAGCAAGATGCACCTGTTTTGTAGGGACCTTAGGATTGTCAGCCTCTTGTTCTCCCTTCCTGTCTTCTGGGGGAGGGGCCTGCTGCGCAGTTACTCAGACAACCCTGTTAGGGCAGAGTTGCCCTGCCCCTTGTGGGGGGGGGGATGGGCTCAGGGAAAACCGGTTTTGGGGGCTTTTGTTCTCTGGCAGCTTTCCCTGGCAGCTTTCCGCATCTCTTCCAAGAATCAGAGCAGAAGAGACCGTTTCCAGCCCTCTGCCTCAGAGCAGAGATCGCAGTCTGTTCTTCAGTGAGCTCTCCAGGCCACACTATCTCTGTTTCAGTCTGTGCTGCTAAAAACTGCAACATCCTGGTTTGTGCGCTCCCAGTCCTCACCTCCAGGTCGGGGCACAGGGGCACGTCTCTGCCTTTTGTGCTTCTAAAACTGCCAGCCGTCCCCAGTTGGCACATGCAGCTCTGCCACTCCAGGTTTCAGTCTGGGGGGCTGCCCTAAAGTCCTTTCCCCACCACTACCAGTCTGCGAGTCTGTGCCCCGTCCCCAGCACAGGAGGCTTTCACTCACCAGCAGTGCAGGATCCCAAAGGCTCCCTCCCCCTTCTGTTTATCTTCCGGTATGTGCCTGCAGAATCACGGCTCCCTGCTTCATACCTCGAAACTAACCACTTGCAACATTCTGTTTTTAGAGATCCAGATATATCTTCTTACATCTCAGGTCGATTTCGTGGATGTTCAGAGTGTTCTGGTAGATATCCAGCTCACTTCAGGGGACCATTTGGAATAGGGTCCCCTACTCCTCTGCCATCTTTTTTCTAATGGTTTTGTAGAGAGTTGGGGGAAAAGACAAAGACAGTTGTTTCCATTTCCCCCAAATTACTGTATTACAGCCTGAGTATCAAGGGATTGACCTGCCTTTTTAAATTAAACTTGTTTATTTGGTTTTTTATATCAGGGCAATTTTTAACTAAAATGGGAATCAAAAGATTTTTCCTTTGTAAAGTCTTTATAAAGCATTTTAACAAAAGTCTTCTTTCTGAATACACAGTTTAATCTTGTCTTCTATTAGTCCCTGAATACTGGCCTTTCCCAGATCAATTGTAGGAGGACCTGTTAGAAATTATGGTCATTCCTTTCCTTTGTGAAGGACTAGCTGGGAGGGATAGGGGGATGTGCACGGTCTGGCCTGCCTGGTGACCATAATATAATCATGGGCTGGAAGAATTCCCCTTAGCAGCCTATCTAGTTATCTGTGAATGGGGTTGTAAATAGTTATTAATCTTTTTAATTTTTCTCTAAATTTGGTAGAATCTTTTGAAAGTATAGGGAAAAGGGCTTTATAATTTAAAAAATCTGCTGCTGTTTAGGGGATATGAATTCTTTGCAAAGGTGGAAGCAGGTCCTAGGATACATTTGCAAAGGTTATTGCATAGGAATGTCTGAAACTGGCAGAGCTTAATTACAGTAAACCAAGTCCTGCTGCCTATCCCACATGCTTCTGCTAAATTCACTTTCTGGCTTTCAGCATTTATAAGAATAGCCTATATTTTGAACCTATAGGTTAGACCAGAATACTCTGCAAATCTTGTAGGGAAAAGGAAGTTAAAACAGGCAGATGGAGCCAGATTTTAACATGGGAAATTTACACTGGATGTGGACATTAATTTTTGTCTTAAGTCTAATTTCTGTTTTTTGTTTGTTTTCATCTTTTAAGGGAGTCCCTAAGTCTAGCCGTTATACTAATAAGACAATTGAGAGCTCTCAATAAAAAAATTTTTTTCTTCCAAATACAGCCGATTAAAAGGATCCATTGTCTGACCACTGATGAATAGGATTTTATTAATTTCAATAATGACTCAAACCAATAAGCCTTTTTTTTTTTTTTTAAGCTTTTATTCATTTATTTGACAGAGAGAGAGAAAGCACAAGCAAGCAGAGCGGCAGGCAGAGAGAGAGGGAGAAGCAAGTTCTCCACTGAGCAGGGAGCCCATTGTGGGACTTGATCCCAGGACCCCAGAATCATGACCTGAGGCATGATGCTTAACCAACTGAGCCACCCAGGCACCCCTCATAAGCCTTTTTATGGAAAGACTCAGAAGCAACTTCCATGCTTAGATTATGGACCCAAGAGGCAGCCCTGGAGAAGGCATAGGTGACAGCCCCCATGATCCAAAAGTTTGCTCCCAAAAATAGTCTAAGAAAGCAAAGACCTTTGTTGTATAGGTGGTAAAAATCCTGTTGTGTATATGGTGTCTCCAGTCTCCCACAAATGTGAGATGCCTCAAGTCATAGACCCACTAATCACCAGGCAGGTGCTACTGGAATGGGGTGTTTTTTTAGCACTAACAAGCAACCATGGTTGAAACAACAAAGATACCTTATGGCTGGGACCTCTCACAACAAATTCCCTGACAGCTGGCATAGCCCTACAGAGAGTACTGCTTGTAACTGTGTATGTTAGATCCCCACCCAGTCTGTTAAACTAGCCACCTGCTAAGTGCATCCTCTAGATGGAGGAGACTGGAAAGAATATTTTCACTTGGTCACAAAGCCAAGCTCTTAGGACATAAAACCAGATGAAAGGAAAAACCTCATTCAGGTTTTTTTATATGTGTATTAGCAGCTTTAGCTGACCCTTGGGTCTCTCAGAGCTAACAAATACCTAGAAGGAATGTGCCATTGGTTTACAGTGTACCTCATTGCATGGAAGTTTTCTTGAGGTTGGCCAGTGACCTAGTGTTAATCTAACTTGTTCTGTGACTAACCTATCCTAACATAGGAGTCTTTGAGTTGGGTGGCAAGGGCCCTAACAGCGTTTAAATGCTCAACTCATGCCCACCAATTTTGTGGCTTTAGCTTCCAAGATGTCTCTTAACAATAGCTTTTACCTCATATACACACTAACCTTCAACAAAGCTTATCTGAAACAAATGCTGGTCTGATAAGAACCATGAATTCAGTCTGTAAGGCAGGCTTGAGCAGCAGGCTTGTAGGGCCTATGCCTGGTGTTCTGTCCTATGGTAATAACTTTTGTGTGGCAAACAACCCAAAAAACACAGACAAAGGAAATCAATGACCATCTCTGGGAGGAAATGGATCAGTAAAACCAACAGTATTCTACCAAATTTTTACCAAGAATCACTAAGCCCAAAGAACTAGTTCCACAATATTTTCTCCTGCTAATCTAAATTTAGAGAAAGGAGAAAAAGAGTCTTACCACTCTTGCCCCATCGGACTCTGGGGATGGATTCCTGGAAGCTGCCACGGTAAGAAATCTTACCTTCTGCAAGCTATATATCAGATGTCCCAAGATTGGAAAGCTGCAGAATCTTCAAAGCAAATATCAAGCAGAATTTGATCTTGCCAACTATGCCTACTGTAGGAAAGGAAATAATTTTTCCTGTGCCCTTCAGGGTTCTTCTTGACTAAGAATTAAATTGACATGAGACAGATTAACGGGAGAAAAAAACCAAAGTTCTATTACATGCAAACAGAAGTTCAGTAATGAAATTGAGACCTAAAGAAATGACTGAGGAAGGCAGTTTTTATACTTTTTAAACAAAGAGACAATAAATCTGTGCAGGATTGACACAACATGGAAAACTTAACTTTGAGAGCTTCAGTTAGTAAGGAATTCTGAATAGAATTGGGCTGCGGTAGTAACAAGGGTTGTTAATACAGCCTTCTCGGCTCCAAATTTTATATTTCTGATGATAAGGATATCTTTACTACCTGGTGCAAGAAGCATACCTTTCTCATGAGAGATTTACATCTTGTTTTCTGGAGACAAAGGAGGGAGGGATTAGAGTGTTCTTTTTGCATTGGTTGTTTCTTAAGTAACTTTTATTGAAAATAATTGATATGCCAAAGTGGCACATTTTGGGTGGCCTGCCCTTGGCCTTTACACTCTATAAAGATTTAATAGTAGTTATGATAGTGCCTGAGGATATTTATGAAAGAAAATTCATACTATACAAGGATTAACCCTTAACTTTACTTAATGATTTGTAGGGCTGTCATTTATGAATCCGTCCAAATCCTTTGCAAACCCGTCGCAGAAAGTAAATTCTGCCTGCCTGTGTTGTACCTTCAACTACCTTAGGGGCACCGAAGTGACTCAGTCGGTTGAGCGACTGACTATTGATTTTGGTTCAGGTCGTGACCCCAGGGTCCCGGGATCGAGCCCTGTATCGGGCTCCCCACTCAGCAGGAAATCTGCTTGTCTCCATCTCCTTCTGCTTCTCCCTCCCACGCTCACTCATTCTCTCTCTCTCAAATAAATAAATCTTTAAAAGAAAAAAACCCTACCTCAGTGATGTAGAATTTAAGTTTGCCTCCTACCAAGGTAGGATACCTCTTCATCCTGTAAGATAATTTAAGAATTTTACCCACTTTTCAGGTGCTGTCACTAGAGAAATAAAGCAACTTTAAAAATGTCTTATGCCTTTTACAAATATAATATAAATATATCCCAATTGTACTAGTATAGAAGAGCATTTGCTGAACACATATTTGTTTCCAAGTTCAGCAAGGATTTATTTTGGAATGCCCTCATTGGTATCACATTGTATTTTAAATGTCCTTGCCCATTAACATAAGGAAATTGAAGGTTCTATGCAAAATTCTCATATTTCCTTTGGTTCCAAACCTGGTAGGGCCTGCAGTGTTAGCCTTCAGGCCATGACTCAAGAATTCTTTCTCATTAGTATGGATATGGCTTACTGACCTTCTCTACTCTTTGGGGGGGGAGTATTTTTGTCATTTTACTGGGGCAGTGGAAGAATGCTTTTCAAGCCAACATACAGGAAGGATTAGTGTATTAAAAGAAAAAATAGACAATGTACATACTATGTCTTTCTATACATATTAAGTTTTTCTCATATTAAACTTGAATAAAAGCAAAAAGTTGATGATCAGGGAATCCAAAGTGAGCAGTTGCCAAAAACAGGATGAATCGATTTTGACGTAGGAAAAAATTCTCTGCTTTTTGAATAAAATAGAAAAATTGGAACAGTAAGATATCAGCCACAATTTGTTCCCAGTTTAGTTCAGAAGAAATTAAAGTTGAAGGGTATAGCATGCAAATAGAAACTTTTACATGAAGCCTATACCTTTTGGTGGATTAAAAAAATACATAACTTTATTTTTTGGCATATATCCAGCAATACTCTTTACTTAATATTTTATTGCTCAAGAATATTTTCTGATTCCTTCCTCTTTATGAAAAAATGGTGACAATCTGTGCTTTCAGTCCCAGTTATGTATTAACTATTTTACAAAGATCAATGGCAATAATTGAAGCCAAGATGTTGTTACTTTATATTTCCAAAAAGACTTCTTCAATTTTATAATGGAGATGAGAACATTAATAAGAACTGGTTTGTAATATTGAAGATTTAATGACAGTTCCATTATCACTCATCTGCCAGTTTCTCTTTTGCAGAAATGTATATTCCGTGTGTGTGTGTGTGTGTGTGTGTGTGTGTGTGATATGTAGAATAATAAACAAAAAGGTTTGTTTGACTTTTCTTGTTCCTTATTTTAACCTATGATGGGCAAGAAACAGTACCCTAGCCAGGGCTGATAGTCAAGGAATGTGTTCAGTTGAACAGACTGTTTACCTTGGATGTCCCTTCAGTCCTGATTGGGCAGTGTCTTTCCTGATCAGTCAGAGTCCATGCTAAGTCAGCTCTTAAATAACTTGAATATAACTCTTACATCTCAGAGTTAACTAAGACATTGTACTTGAGTCTGGTTTAACTGGTCTTTCCCTGCATACAAAGCAGAGTAAAGTGTCCAGTGCTATGGGAACCAAGTACTGCAGGTTAGGTGAGATCCCAGATTCCACGTCGGTAAAATGGAGATTATAATAATCGCTTCCTCATAAAGTTGTAGGCTTTAGTTAATACACATCAGGTTTTGGAACAGTGCTTAAAACAATGTGTGCTGTTACTTCTGCTATAATTAGTGCTGCTATTAGCATTGGTACTGTGCAAAGACGTTGGGCTGGTCGCATCTGAGAGGGCAGACACAGGGATCGTGCCTCAGCTCTGAATCTCATAGCCATGAGCAAGGATACCTTTGAAAGTTCTGTAGTTCAGTGAAATTAGAAAACATACCTAACTTGCATTCCCCTCCTATCCCAACTTCTTCTTTCCTTTTCCCTTATATTCATGTCACTGGAGTAGCAGGCCTGACCATTTGCAAAAGGGTTATCATCTGGACAGTTTCTCTTTCTTCATGTAGCCTTAGAATATATTTCCTTGTCTGAATTGCCCTATAAGCTTTGAAATCCTTAGATACGTAGCCTCCTCAGTAGCTTACTCCACCTCTAGGACTGCAAGTGTAGTTAATAAAGGAGACATTAATGTGAAAAGAGGCATTAAGACCTAACCAAAAGGATTGTTTGGATCAAATTTAGTGTACATTTTCAATGTTAGCCCAATGCCCAGAGCACTGTATATAGGTGCTCAGTTAACATTACTGCCTTCTCCTTTCCTTCTATTTGTTTGTTTTTTTTTTAAGATTTTCTTTTTCTTTTTTTTTTTTTAAAGAGAGAGAGAGAGCAGGGAGAAGGGGCAGAGGGAGAGGGAGAGAGAGTATCCCAAGCCGACTTCACACTAAGCCCAGAGCCCTATGCGGGGTTTAGTTTCACAACCTTGAGACCATCATGACCTGAGCTGAAATCAAGAGTCGTACACTTAACCAACTGAGCCATCCGGCCACCCATCCTTCTATTTTATTTTTATCTTATTTGTTGTGCACCTCTATGCATATTTTGGCCTTTTTCTCTCATCTGGGCAGTTGTAATAGCCTCCTCACTGGTGTTCTGTTTTCTAATTCCTCTCATCTTGTCCTCAGCACTTATCTCCTGTATTCTGCTATAAATGAACTCTTCATAGATTACAAAATTCTCTACAAAATAAATTCTTTTAAAGAAAAAGAAAAAAGAGCTAGAGGGTCTACTTTGGCAATATGATGGCCTAGAGATTCTAAAACTTGCATTATAAAACATCTAAAAATAATCAAATGGGGCGTCTAGGCGGCTTAGTCAGGTAAGCATCTGCTTTCAGCTCAGGTCATGATCCCAGGGTCCTGGGATGGAGCCCCACATCAGACTGCCTGCTCAGCGGGGAGCCTACTTCTCCCTCTCTCTCTGCCACAGCCCCCTGCTCATGCTATCTCTCTTGCTCTCTCTCTCTCTCAAATAAATAAAATCTTTTTTAAAAAATAAAAATAAGTAAAAAATTAAAATGATAAAATATTTAAAATGCCTTTTAAAAGAATGAATGACTATAACAATGAAAGGGAAATCCTGTAAGCCAGGAAAAAAGCATGAATACAAATCTAGGGAAGGAAGCTAACCCTAGGGCTGCTATACCTTTAGAGTATTTCTGGATCTGGGTGTTGAAGAAATACTGGAGATAAAATTACACAGCTTTTAGCACAGAAAGACATAAAGAATGTGAAGGGGCAGTCAAGAAACCTGTGGAATGGAATGAGAAATTAGAGTGTCAGAGGTTACAATAGTGGAGACAATGGAGGACACAATATTCAAAGATCTAATGACTACAAGTGTTGGAATAGATATGCAGAAAACCCAAAGAACACCAAGCTGGCTCAGTTTAAAGAAACCTCTTCTTAGACATAACAATTAGGCTCAAGATAGATATTGCAACAATGACGGGAGCCAAAGGATAGTGAAATAATATCTTCATAAGAAAATATAATTGTCAACCTCGAATTTTTAATAAAATAAAGACATTTTTATATAAACAAAAATAGAAAAAAGATTTACCAACCAAACAATCCTCACTAAAGGAACTTCTAAGTATAGATTTAAAGAATTAATTGAAAATTACCTCGGGGTGCCTGGGTGGCTCAGTCAGTTGAGCATCCAACTCTTGATTTTGAAGCTCAGGTCATGATCTTAGGGTCCTGGGATGGAGCCCCGAGTCAGGTTCCATGCTCAGTGGGGAGTCTGCTTGAGGATTTCTCTCCCTCTCTGCCTCCTCCCCCTGCTCAAGTTCTCGCTCTCTCTCTCACATAAATCTTAAAAAAAAAGAAAGAAAGAAAATGGCCTCAAAAAAATTTGAGGTAAAGAAAGTGTTAATGAATAAAGGTAATAGTAAACATGACAGTAAATCTAAATAGACAGTGGCAGTTTATAGAAAAATAATGAGATCCCTTTTGGTAGTGTTAAAAACAAATAAAGTAATAGGTGGCATTATCATGTAAGGTTGGAGGCAGATGATTAGAATAAAATATTCCAAAATCTTTGTATTTTCAAAAAGAAGGAAAGTATCTTTGGATTTCAAGTATGCATATTAAAAAGAATCATGAAAACACAGTCTAGTGCATAGAATGGTGTCTTTTGATCAAGTTCAGTAAATACCTTTTCACAGTAGACACCCAGGTATCTTTAAAATCTATCTACCAACTCTCTATCACCCTTATAATTTTAAAGCCTTTTAGTAAGAGACATTGGGTTTCCAAACAGAACTCTTACTCATTCCTCCCATCATGTTTATTATGTAACCAGTTACAACTCTTTCCCTGGTCTTCTATATTTTAATAATCTTGGAGTTATGAAATCAGTTTTAACTCATTCTGCAGTCATTATGAGGAGCAATGCTCTTCATTCATTGACATCTAACCCATGTGCTTCACATGGCAAGCCTCACCAAAGATACAAGAGCCATAGCAGCACTTTGTGTGTGGCTTTAGGATCAGGACTGTTGAGCTTGCCTTTAGAGAGCCTCCCCAGCCTGCTCTAGTGCACAGTGGTCTCTTTCTTCCCTGAGTTCCACTCATTTGTACCCACAGTCCCATATGTAAATGGAGGTAACAATAGTACCTTATTTTTAGCATTGTGGTATGAGTTAAATAAATTAATACATATAAAATCATTTAAAGTAGTACTTTTGTAACACACTAGCTATATACTGTTGAGCACTTGCTCCTAAGTTGTGTTAAGAATATTGATTGTTTATTTAAGGCTTAAACAACTTAATTATAATTGATCAAAAACAAGATTTTATGTTTTAACCTCCTGTGGGAGATGGGAAAGTAGAGAATGCAATACAGAGTTAATGCTCATTGACTTAAGCATTAGTCATCCACAGTAACTTAAGATCACGTTTCATTTGGAAAGCTCTTTGTGATCTGTTTCTAGTAGGCTTGGTGTGGTAATGATACAGAGCTACTAAAATTTTTTGTGAACATGTACATGGATTCATGGATTGGAGATTTCTACTTGAAAAGTAGTAAAATAGATTTGTAGATCTTTGAACTGAAGGAATCTCAAGATGCCTCTGCTAGTTTTAGAGTTTTGGGGAAAGCCTTTAAAATCCAGGACCTACAAGCCTCCTATAAAAACAAAAGGGTTTTCTTGAAGATGACGGAGTAGGAGGACCCAAAGCTCACTTTCTCTCACAGATACAACTAGATAACACTCAAATCAGCATAAGTAACCCAGAAAACACCCCCAAGACTGACAGAACAAAGTCCTCAACTAAATGTAGAGAAGAGGTCACATCGAAGAAGATAGGAAGGGTGGAGATGTGGTTTGGGAGTGAAGAGGACTGTGGCTGTCCACTGTCAGGAGCGAAGCCAAGGGTGTGGTGAAGGGAGAGAAACAAAGTACCACACCAGGGAACCCACTCAGGGAAGACTAATATTTGGCTTTGAAAGTAAGAGGGGCTGGGGGTCCTGGGATTGAGCACCGCATTGGGCTCCCTGCTCTGCAGGGAGCCTGCTTCTCCCTCCCCTCTGCCTGCCACTCTCCCTGCTTGTGTGTGCTCACTCTCTTTCTCTGTCAAATAAATAAATAAAATATTTTTTAAAATAAAGAAAGTAAGTGGGGCTTACCTCATGAGTTCTTACAGTTTGTGGGACTTAAAGCTTGGATTTTTAAAAAACATCAGCAGGCTCAGCTGTGGGAGAGCCCAGAGGACATTAGGAAGGTGAGTCCCCATCCTTAAAGAAACAGTATGACAAACAGCCACCAGAGCTACAAAGTAGAAGCAGCAGTTTGAAAAACACCTGGGGTATACTGGAGGGAGGGTTATTTACTCATCTCAGAGCATGGTTTGAAGAGGCAGGAATCACAGGGAGACCTCTCCAGGATTAAAGGAGCTGGCAGGTGCCATTTCATTCCCCCGCTCCTCAGCATAATCACACAGCCACCTGCATAGCACTGACACTTGCTACTTAACTTGCTTACACCAAGCCCCATCCCCCCACATTATGGTGGATCTGCCCTTGCCAGTCATGCTTGCCTCAGTCCTGATGCTACATGTCCCCTCCCCCAGAAGAATGGTGCAAACCAAGCTAACACCACATCTGACCTGGAGCCTCAGTTCTGGTGGTAGTGACAGGTCTCATTTTGCAAGCAGACCAATGCACACCTTCTTAAAATGTGCACCATTTGGCTGGGGACCAAACACTGCCCACAACAGGCAACAAGAGTCTCTGCACACAACTGCACTAAAGGATAAAGTGGCCAGGACACAACAGTAGGGCACAGCACACATAGGAAACACTCCTTGAAGCGTCAAGTCCTGTAGAGGAGGGTCACTGCACTGTAGGGCACTATAAGACCTCTTCTTCATAAGGCCATTACCTTAAAGAACAGGAGATGAAGCTGACTTTCCTAACACATGGAAACAGATACAGTTGGACAAAAATGAAGAGACAGAGGAGTATGTCCCAAATAAAAACACAGGACAAAACCACAGCAAGAGACCTAAGCAAAATGGAGATAAATGATATGCCTGATAGAGAATTTTAAGTAATGATCATAAAGATACTCACTGGACTTGAGAAAAGAGAAAAGGACATCAGTGAGACCCTGAACAAAGAGATTTAAAAAAGAAGCAGAGATGAACAAGACAATAAATAAAATTAAAAGTACACTTGATAGAATAAATAGCAGGTTAGAGGACTCAGAGGAACAAATTAATAACCTGGAAGATAGAGAAATGGAAAGTAACCAAGCTGAACAAAAGAGAGGGAAAAAATTTTGCAAAATGAGAATAGATTTAAGGAACTCAGCAATTACATCAAGCATAATAACATTCACATTTTAGGGATCCCCGAAGATCACATTTTAGGGATCCCTGAAGAAGAAGAAAAAGAGAAGGGGGCAGAAAATTTATTTGAAAAAATAATGGCTGAGAACTCCCCTGACCTGAAGAAGAGATCCATATCCAGGAGGCACAGAAATTACTCAACAAAATCAATGCAAGGAGGTCCACACCAAGACAGATAGTAATTAAAATGGCAAAGTAGTGATAAAGAGAAAAAAATTTAAAGCACCAAGAGAAAAGAAGACATTACTTACAAGGGAAGTCCCATAAGGCAATCAGTGGGTTTTTCAGCAGAAACGTTACACGCCAGGAGACAGTGGCGTGATGTAGTCAAAGTGCTGAAAGGGGAAAATCCTCAGCCAAGAATACTCTATCCAGCAAGGCTATCATTCAGAACAGAATGAAAGATGAATGGATAAAGAAGATGTGGTGTATATATACACAATGGAATACTACTCAGCTGTCAAAAATGAAATCTTGCCATTTGCAATGATGTGGATGGAACTAAAGGGTATTATGCTAAGTGAAAGAAGTTAATCAGAGAAAGAATTATCATATGATCTCACTCATATGTGGAATTTAAGAAACAAAACAGGATCATAGTGGAAGGGAGGGAAAAATAAAACAAGATGAAATCAGAGAAGGAGACAAACCATAAGAGACTCTTAACTATAGGAAACAAACAGGGTTGCTGGAGGGGAGAGGGTGGAGGATGGGGTAACGGGGATGGACATTCGGGGGCACGTGATGTAGTGAGCACTGGGTATTATATAAGACTGATGAATCACTGAACTCTACATCTGAAACTAATAATACATTATATGTTAATTGAATTTAAATTAAAAAAGAACAGAATGACAGATAAAGTTTCTCAGAAAAACGAAAAAATAAAGGAGTTCATGACAACTAAACCAACCCTATAAGAAATATTAAAAGGGACCCTTTGAGTGAAAGGAAATGAAAGACCATAGAGTATGAAAAGTAGGAAACACAAAAGCAGTAAAAATAAGTATATCTGTAAAAACCAGCCAAGGGATTCACAAAATAAAAGAATGTAAAATAAGATACGGTATACCTAAAACATGAGGGTGAGAGGAGTAAAGAATGGGTTCCAGCTTAAGCAACCATCAACATAGCATGGACTGCTATATGTAGAAGATGTTACATAAAAACCAATGGTAGCCACAAATCAAAAACCAGTAATAGATAAGCGAAGAATAACAAGAACTAGATCCAAGTATGTCACTAAAGAAAGCCAGCAAACCATGAAAGAGAGCAAGAGAAGAAAGAATAGGAGAAAAACTACAAGAATAACCACAAAATAAGTAACAAAATGGCAATACATACACATCTATCAATAATCATTTTCAATATAAATGTACTAAACGCTCTAATGGGTAAGACATGGGGTGCAAAACTACAGTGTGATATCACCTCACACCTGTCACAATGGCTAAAATCAACACAAGAAACAACAGGTGTTGGCAAGGATGTGGAGAAAAAGGAACCTTTTTCGGCCAGAATGCAGACGGGTGCCAGAATGCAGACGGGTCGGCCAGAATGCAGACGGGTGCACTCATTGTGAAAAATAGTATGGCCCATCCTCAAAAAATTAAAAATAGAACTACCCTATATTTAATAATCACAGTACTGGGTATTTACCCAAAACATGTAACAACACTAATTCAAAGAGATACGTGCACCCCTATGTTGATTGCAGCATTATTTACAATAGCCAACTATTGAAGCAGCCCAAGTGTTCGTCAACAGATTAATTGATAGAGAAGATGTGATACATACATGCAATGGAGTATTACTCAGCCATAAAAAGAATTAAATCTTGCCATATGCAACAACATGGGTGGAGGTAGAGTGTATAATGCTAAGCAAAATAAACCAGTCAGGGAAAGACTAATACCACATGATTTCACTCATATGAGCCATTTAAGAAACAAAAATTATTAAAGGAAAAGAGAGAGAAGACAAAGCAAGGAGCAAATTCTTAACTATAGAGAACAAACTGATGCTTACTAGAGTGGGGGTGGGGTTGTTCAATAGGGGAAACAGTTAAAGAGTACTTACCATGATGGTATGTAAAGAAGAGTTAACACCTATTTTTCTCAATCTATTCCAAAAAAATAGTTGAAGAAGGAAAGCTTCAAATTCATTCTATGAGACCAGCATTAGCCTGATAAGAAAACCAGATGAAGACACCACAAAAAACAAAACTACAGGCCGTATCTCTGATAAACATAGATGCAGAAATCCTCAACAAAATACTAGCAAGCCAAATCCAACAATACATTAAAAAAGATCAACAAGATCAAGTGGGATTTATTCCCAGGATGGAAGGATGGTTCAATATTTGCAAGTCAATCAATGTGATATATCAATTAGAGAAAGGATAAAATCCATATGATCATTTCAATAGATACATAAAAAACATTTGACAAAGTATAACATCCATTCATGATTTTTAAAAAGGCCCTCAACAAGATAGGTTTAGAGGGAACATACCTCAACATATAAAGACCTTACATGAAAATCCCACATCATACTCAGTGGGAAAAAACTGAGAGCATTTCCCCTATGTGAGGAATAAGACAAGGATGTCCACTCTCACCACTTTTAGTCAACAAAGGCTGGAAGTCCTAGCCACAGCAGTCAAACAACAAAAAGAAAGAAAAGGCATCTAAAACATTAAGGAAGAAGTAAAACTTTGAGTATTTGCACATGACATAAGACTACATAGAAAACCCTAAAGACTCCACCCAAAAGCTATTAGAACTGATAAATAAATTCGGTAAAGTTGCAGGATACAAAATCAATGTACAGAAATCTGTTGCATTTCTATACATTATTGATGAAGCAGCAGAAAGAAATTAAGAAAACAATCCCATTTACAGTTGCACCAAAAATAATAAAATACCTAGGAATAAACATAACTAAAGATGTAAAAGAAATCAAAGACCACACAAAGAAATGGAAGGACCTTCCATGCTCATGGATTGGAAGAACAAATATTGTTAAAATGTCTTATACTACCCAAAGCAATCTACAGATTTAATGCAAATCCCTATCAAAATACCAACAGCATTTTTCACAGAACTGGATCAAACAATCCTAAAATTTGTATGGAACCACAAAAAACCCTGAATAGCCAAAGCAATTTTAAAAAGAAAAGGTGGAGGCATCACAATTCCAGACTTCAAGTTATGTTGCAGAATTCTAGTAATGAAAACAGTATTGTACTGACACAAAAATAGACACATAGATTAATAGAACAATAGGATACACAGAAATAAACACACAACTACATGATCAATTAATCTTTAAAAAAGGAGGAAAGAATGTGCAATGGGGAAAAGTCTGTTCAACAAATGGTGTTGGGAAAACTGGACAGCAACATGCAAAAGAATGAAACTGGACCATTTTTTTCACCATACACAAAAATAAAGCCAAATGGCTTAAAGACCTAAAATGTGAGACCTGAAACCATAAAAATCCTAGAAGAGAGCACAGGCAGTAACTTCTTTGACATCAGGTGTAACAATCAATATTTTCCTAGATATTTCTCCTGAGGCAAGGGAAATAAAAACAAAAATGAACAGTTGGGACTACTAAATTAAAAGTATCTGCACAGAGAAGGAAACTGTCAACAAAACTAAAAGGCAATCTGTGGAATGGGAGAAGAAATTGGCAAATGACATATCTGATAAAGGATTAGTATTCAAAATATATAAGGAACTTACTCAACACCCAAAAAACAACCCAATTAAAAAATGGGCAGAAGACATGAACAGACATTTCTCCCAAGAAGACATCCAGATGGCCAATAGACACATGAAAAGATGCTCAACATCAGTCATCATCAGGGAAGTGCAAATCAAAACCACTGTGAGATATTACCTGTCAGAATGGCTAAAGTCAAAAACTCAAGAAAGAACAAGTATTGGCAAGTATGTGGAGAAAAAGGGACCCTCATGCACTGTTGGTGAGAATGCAAACTGGTGCAGCTACTGTGGAAACAGTATGGAGGTTTCTTAAAAAATTAAAAATAGAACTACCCTAAATACCCAGTAATCACACTACTGGATATTTACCCAAAAAATACAAAAACACTAAGTCAGAGACACACATACATCCCCATGTTTATTGCAGCATTATTTACAATTTCCAAATTATGGAAGCAGCCCAAGTGTCCTTCAGTAGATGAAGGGGTAAAGAAATGGTATATATATTATATATTATATATTATACACACACACACACACACACGGGAATATTACTCAGCCATAAAAAAACGACTGAAACCTTGTCATTTGCAACAACATGGTTGGATCAGAGAGTGTGATGTTAAGCAAAATAAGTCAGTCAGAGAAAGATAAATACCATATGATTTCACTCATATGTGGAATTTAAGAAACAAACAAATGAACAAAGGAAGAAAGAGAGAGACAAACCAAGAAACAGACTCTTAAATATAGAGAACAGGGGCGCCTGGGTGGCTCAGATGGTTAAGCGTCTGCCTTCGGCTCAGGTCATGATCCTAGGGTCCTAGGATCGAGTCCCGCATTGGGCTCCCTGCTAGGCGGGGAGCCTGCTTCTCCCTCTGCCTCTGCCTCTCTCTCTCTCTCTGACTCTCATGAATAAATAAATCAAAAAAAAAAAAAATCAAAAAAAAAAAAATGTTTAAATATAGAGAACTAACTGATGGTTAACAGAGATGACTTGGGTGGGGGGATGGGTGAAATAGGTGATGGGGATTAAAGATGATGGAAGAAAGCAAAAAAAAAAGAGACAGAGAGAGAGAACCAAAAAAGAAAAGGGTTTTCTCTAAATTACTTTCCACCATTAGCTAGTGGTTTGCCTTAACTTGGGTAAATTATCCATGTTTTTAAATGAAGCATCTGAAGTTTTGAAAAGTTGGTGCATTTGGTCAGTGGTCAGGAGTTAACTCAGGGGCTTTGGGTGAGATGGTTTAAAGACAGGACTAGAAACCAGATGGTCTGTTTTCTAGACAGGTGCCTTCAGCACACCATGCTGTCTTTGGTCCTGCTCTGCCATGGCTCCTGCAGCCTGTGGTCACTTCTGTGTGCACTGTTCTCACATCAACTGTATCAGAATTTGACACCTATTGAACAATGCAGTCAATATTTATTATATATATATATAATGATCTATGGTTCTCTTTATAAAGGAGATGATTGTGTACTGTTGTTGATCATTTATTTTTGAGTACATACTTTTAAACCTTGCATAGTGAAAACAGATGGATTGATTTTTTTTTTTTTTTTTTTTTTTTTTTGTAATTTCCCCTGGAAACCTGCGGAGCGGATGTTTTGAGTCCTTTTTTGCCAGGTGGATATATCAGTATGGTGTTGGTAGGGGCACCTGTGTTCTGTAGGTGGATATTCACACAGTTACCAACCCTAAGGTTTCTTGAGTCTTCAGTCAAAGATTTAAAGGATTTGCTTAAGAATAATGTATTTCCTAATTTAATCAGGTATCCAAGTTAAGATGGCATAAAGGCAGCCAAATAGTTAATAAAGGAATAAGAATAAGTGGTCCTCCCTACCTATTTGGATAGACATGTTTAGAAAAATGGCATTCAGATATACCATAACATTTTCCAGTTACATATTTTAATTAAGATTAAATAGTAAACTGTTTTTGCTAATCTGTGCTTTTGTTTTAGGACAGTCTGTAAAAGTATACATAAGTCAATAGAGAAATTCCACTTTTTACTCCAAGAAAATATAAACAAATGTGAGGACTTCTGAAAGAAAGTTAATTTGGAGAATTTTTATGAGGGTACCTAATGTCTGCCTTGCACGGTGCCAGGTACTGTGAATTATAAAAATGAAGGGTACCTGCTCTCAGGTCATTCGTAATCTCCTGAAAGAGACACCTCCACAAAAATATTGTTACAGTGTGGCAGGATCTGCAACTGAGGTATCACAGATTGCCATAGGAATAATAATAACTAAAGTTATAATCCAGCTGGTAGGTGTGTGGGGGAAATGCCAAGAGGAGTTCTTTTATATTCTGAGATTTTAATGATTTCTAGAAACTTTGACAGAGCTATAAGTGATCTGGAACATGAGCCTTTTAAGCTTTCTCTTAGATTAATATGTACTTCCAGAATGCCTCTCTGCTTTCCCAGTCCTTAAGTCGTGTCTCTACAGCCATGCTGCCTGGGTTAGATTCCTGCTTCTCTTCCTAGTTGTGTGGCCATGAGCGGATTACTTTCTGTGCTTCAGTTTTATGAAAAGACAAGAGTCATAGTACCTATCTCACAGGATTATTGTGAAGATTAATTGAGACAATACATGGAAAACATTCTTGGAATACTGCTTTTTTTTTTTAAGTCTCAAGAAAATTTTAGTTCTCATTATTATTAATTTTGGAAGTTAATAAACCAGGAACATTGAAACACGATCACCATGTTGATCGTTTTGATTATTTCTAAAATTCTATTTTCTGTCAAATAAAATTTTCCATTTTTTTCCCCTTTCTAGCTCCAAGAGGAAAGCGAGGATGGAAAACTTTTTATGCTGTACTAAAAGGAACAGTCCTTTACTTGCAAAAGGTAAACATAAATTAAAAAATGAAGCCCACAAAACTTTATGAAATGATTTGACAAGGTATCCAGAAAATATTTACTTTGTACAAAGAGACTACATCAAACACCCAAAAGATTATTTAATTGATGTCTAAATTCTTTTTTAGGTTTTTTTTGTTTCTGGTTAAAAAATTATTTTAGAAATTGTATATATGTAATTATATATTATATAAAGTATTTTATACATAAAATATTTTATGATATATGTGTTATATATATATATTAAATATAAATATTGAGCTGTGTTCCATTTGTGTTCAGTTAGAAATTTTGAATAGAGGTTGATAAGTCAGACTGCATATGGTCTATGTAGGTACAGACCTGTGGCAGCACTTGTTTCAATGGTTATTTATACTATAGATTAGTTAGAGCCTTCATTTATCTCCTTCACTAATGCTATGTAACAGTATATCTTCATTTAATTATTTGCCTTCATTTAGATCTTACCTAAATCTAGAAACACATTTCATTCAAGTCCTGAAGCATTGGTACTTAATCCAAATTATCTGGCTAAGTTTTTAACCAGACCATTTCCTGCCCAGATCCTTTCTTCTAATCCTAGAATCTGGGAACCTGTTTGGGATCAAGTTTGTATGTTCTGGCCTTTGAAGTGTAATCCCTGGAGCTTCCACCTCCCTAGCTCTGTGTGTGTGGACATGGGAAATTTGTGTGTTGACTGGAATGAGGTCCACTGCTTCCCAGGGCCAAATAGGATTCCAGCTCTAACTGTGAAGGGTAGCTTGGAATTCAGGCCAATAGGCAGCAAGGCAGTAACAACACTGTCCTCAATGATGACTGATAGGAAAAGTCTTAATTTTTTAACTGTGGTCAAAAACATATAACCCTCAATTAATTTCTTTTTTTTTTTTTTAAAGATTTTTTATTTATTTATTTGACAGAGAGAGACACGGCGAGAGATGGAACACAAGCAGGGGGAGTGGGAGAGGGAGAAGCAGGCTTCCCGCAGAGCAGGGAGCCTGATGCGGGGCTCGATCCCAGGACCCTGGGATCATGACCTGAGCCGAAGGCAGACGTTTAACGACTGAGCCACCCAGGCGCCCCAACCCTCAATTAATTTCTAAGTACACAGTAGATAGTATTAACTATCAGCACAGTGTTGTACAGTAGATCTCTAGAATTTTCCATCTTGCATGACAAACAATACCAAGTGAACAGCAATTCTCTCACTCCCCCCCCTCCCCCCAACCCCTGGCAACCACCATTCTACCTTCTGTTTCTTTGAGTTTGGCTATTTCATGTAAGTGGAAACAAGTAGTATTTGTCCTTCAATGACTGGCTGATTTCATTTAACATAATGTGATGAAGGTTCATCCATGTTGTAGCCTATGACAGAATTTCCTTCTTTTTTATGGCTAAATAATACTCTATTTTTTACTTCATTTTCTTTATTCATTCGTTCATCCATAGATATTTATGTTGTTTCTACCTCTTGGTCATTGTAAATAATACTGAAGTAAACATGGAGTGCAAATCTCTTTTTGATATCCTGATTCAATTCCCATTGATAACACAGAAGTGGGATCGCTGAATCATATGGTAGTTCTGTTTATTTTGTGAAGAACGTCTATACTGTTTTCCATAGTGGCTGAATTATTTTCAGTTCCCACCAACAGTGTACAGGAGTTCCAATTTCTCCACATGCATGTCAGCACTTCTTATTCTGTTTTTTTGTTTTGTTTTGTTTTTAATAATGGCCATCCTAACAGGTGTGAGGTGATATCTCATTGTAGTTTTGATTTACATTTTCCTGATGATTAGTGATGTCAAGCATCTTTTCACATACCAGTTGGCTATATAAGTGTTGTCTTTGTAGAAATGTCTATTCAGGTCCTTTACCCATGATTTATTCAGATGATTTGTTATTTTTCTTTTGTTTTTTTGCTGTTGAGTTATAGGAATTCCTTATGTATTTTGGATATTAATCCCTTATCATATATATGGTTTTCAGATATTTTCTCCCATTCTGTAGGTAGCCTTTGCACTCCCTTGTTTCCTTTGCTGTACAGAAGCTTTTTACTTTTGTGTAGTCTCACTTGTCTATTTTTGCTTCTGTTGCCTGTGCTTTTAGTATCACATCCAAGAAATCATTCCCAATGTCAGTGCCAACAAGCTTTTCCCCTATGTTTTCTTCTAGTTTTATAGTGTCAAGTCTACATTTGAGCCTTTAATCTATTTTGAGTTAACTTTTCTGTAGGGTGTAAGGATTAAATTTCATTCTTTCACATGTGGATACTCATTTTCCTAGTACTGTTTATTGAAGGAATTATCTTTTCCCCCTTGTGTACTGTTGGCACTCTGTGGAAATCAGTTTACTGTATATGCATAGTATGTCTGTCCTTATGCCAATACTATAATGTTTTAATTACTGTAGCTTTGTAATGTATTTTGAAATCAGGAAGTGTGAGGTCTCTAAATTTGTTCTTTCTCAAGATTGTTTTGAGTATTCAGGATCCTTTCTCATTCCATATGAATCTCAGGGTGAGATTTCTATTTCTGTAAAAAATGCCATTGGGATTTTGATAAGTATTATATTGAATCTGTAGATGACTTTGGGGAGTATAAACATTTTAACAGTATTGTCTTCAAATCCATGAACATGAGATGCCTTTCCATTTATTTGTGTCTTTAATTTCTCTTAGCAATGTTTTCTAATTTTCAGTGTATAAGTTTTTCCCCTCCTTCATTAAGTTTATTCTTAAGTATTTTATTATTTTTGATGCTATTGTAAGTGGAAGTGTCTTCTTAATTTCCTTTCAGGATTATTCATTATTAGTATATAGAAATGCAACTGATTTTTACATGTCAATTTTTTATCCTGCAGTGTTGCTAAATAAGTTTCTTAGTTCTAACAGGGTTTTTTTGGTGTGTGTGTGTGTGGAATTTTTAGTGTTTTCTATGTGTAAGGTCATGACATCTGTGAACAGATAGTGCTACTTTTTCCTTTCCAGTCTGGAAGCCTTTTCTTTCTTTTTCTCACCCATTCTGGCTAGGACTTCAGTACTATATTGAATAGAAGAGGTGAGAGTGAGCTTCCTTGTCATATTTCTTTTCTTAGAAGAAAAACATCTGGTTTTTCACCATTGAATATAGTGTAAGCTGTGAGCTTTTCATATATGACTTTTATTATAGTAAGGTAATTTCCTTTTATTCTTTGTTGAATATTATCATTAAAAAGTCTTCAATGTTTATTAAATGCTTTTTCTGCATCTATTGAGATAATCATGTGGCTTATAACCTTTGTTCTGATAATATGATTTATCACATTAATTGATTTTCATATATTGAATTACCTTTGCATCTGAGGAATAGCTCTCACTTGGTCACAGTATGTGCTCCTTTTGATGTAGTGTTGGATTTGGTTTGCTGGTATTTTGTTGAGGATTTTTACATCTATATTCTTCAGGGATATTGGCCTGTAGTTTTCTTGTGTATCTTTTTCTGGTTTTGGTATCAGGATAATGCTGGCCTCATAAAGTTGAGTTAAAAGTGTTCCCTCCTCCTCAATTTCTGGGAAGAATTTGAGAAGGATTGGCATTATTTCGTCTTTGAAACTCTTCTTTAGGGTACCTGGGTGGCTCAGTCAGTTAAGTGTCTGCCTTCAGCTCAGGTCATGATCCCAGGGTCCCAGGATCAAGCCCTGCATTGGGCTCCCTGCTCAATGGGGAGTCTACTTCTCCCTCTCCCTCTGCCCCTCCACCCTGCTCGTGCTTGCTCTCTGGCTTGCAGTCTTTCTTTCTCTCTCTCTCAAATAAATAAATAAAATCTTTAAAAAAATAAACAAACTTGTTAAAAGAATTTATGAGTAAGCCATGTGGTCCTAGACTTTTCTTCATTGGGGAGGGTTTTGATTACTGATTTAATCTGCTTACTAGATACAGATCTGTTTTGATTTTCTATTAATTACATGATTCAGTCTTGGCAGATTGTATTTTTCTAGGAATTTATCCCGTTCTTCTAGGTTGTCCAATTTGTTCATAGTTGTTTCTTAATATTTGTAGTGTAGTTAAAGGACTGTCGGTTTTATTAATCTAAAAAAAAAAAAAAAAACAATTCTTGTGGTGCCTGGGTAGTTCAATTGGTTAAGCATCCGACTCTTGATCTCAGCTCAGGTCTTGATCCCAGGGTCATGGGTTCAAGCCCCGTGTTGGGCTCCACACTGATCATGGAGCCTACTTTAAAAAAAAAAAAAACAATTCTATGTTTTGTTGATTTTTTTTTTTTTTTTGCTATTTTTCTGGTTTCTATTTCATTTATTTCTGCTCTAAACAGAAATACACCTTTAAATATAAAGTGAGCCTGTAATCTTATAGACAGCATATAGCTAGGTGTTGTTTTATTATCCATTGAGACGCCCTGTGTTTTGGTTGGAGAGTCTAATCCATTTACATTTAATTATTAACAGTGAAGGACTTAATATTAGCATTTTGTAAATTGTTGTCTCTTTTGTAGCCTTTTGACACTTTTTTCCTCTGTCAGTGTCTTCCTGTGCATTTTACTTATATTTTGTAGAAACATGTTTTTATTGCTTTCTCATTTTTTTGTATATCTTCTGTACATATTTTCTTTGTGGTTACCATGAGGCTTACATAAAATATTTTATAGTTCTAACAGTCTCTTTTAAGCTGACAACACCTTAACATTGTTCAATCACATACAAAAACACATACATTTTCACTGCCTACCACAACATGCACAATTAATATTGATGTCAGAATTCTTTTAACAAAGTTTTGTGTTTATAGTTATTCTTGATGCATTTCTCTTTTAACTTCTGTGCTATAGTTATATGTGATTTGCACACCACTTCTACAGTATTTTATTATTCTGTATTTGTCTATATATTTGCCTTTACCAGTGATATTTATACTTCATGTGCTTTTATGTTGCAGTTTCACATCCTTTCATTTCAAATTCTTGTTTTGTTTTCATTACACTTCTAGTAAGGCAGGTCTAGCAGTAGCAAATTCCCTCAGTTTTTGTTTATGTGGGAAAATCTTTATCTCTTCTTCATTTTTTAAAGGACTAATTTGTTGGATATAGTACTCTTGGTTTGCAGGTTGTTTCCCACCATTCCGGATATATCATCCTATTTTCTCCTGACCTGAAAGGTTTATGCTGAGAAGTCCTTTGAGAGTCTTAAGGGATTCCATGTAAATTATAAGTCGCTCTTTTGCTACTTGCAAAATTTTCTTCCATCTTTGACTTTTGGAAAATTTGATTATGATGTGTCTTGGTGTAGTTGTCTGTGAGTTTATCTAGATTTGAGACTTTGGGGCTTCTTGGATCTAGATGTCCATTTCTTTCCTGATTTGGGAAGTTTTTGGCCATTATTTCTCTCTGTAAGCTTTCTGCCCCTTTCTTTCTTCTCCTTCTGGGATTCTGATAATGTGTATTTTAGTCCAGTGGATGGTGTCCATTAGGTCCCTTAGGCTTTCTTCACTCTTTTTCATTCTTTTTTTTTCTTTGTACTTCTTTGACTGAATAATTTCAAGTTGCCTGTCTTCAAGTTTGCTTATCCTTTCTTCTTGCTCAAATCTGCTGTTGAACCCTTCTAGTGATTTTTTTTAGTTCAGTTATTCTATTATTTAGCTCCAGAATTTCTGTTTAGTTCCTTTTTATATTTTTTATCTCTTTATTAATATTCTCATTTTGTGCACACATCATTTTCTTGAGCACATTGAGCATCTTTATGATGGTTAATTTGAATTTTTTAATCAGATAATTTATATACCTCTCCTTATTTAGGGTTGGTTTCTGGAGGTTTATTTTGATTTTCTAATCAGGTCTTATCTACTTGTTTCTTCAGTTGTCTGATAACTTTGTATTGGGATCTGCACATCTAAAGTTACCTCTGTGTCTTTACAGGCCATTTTCATATAGGGAAGACCCTTACCAATCTGCTTGGCTAATTTTCTGGGGACCTTTGAACCTTTTTTGAGGGATGCAACTTCTCTGTGCCTCTGCATGCAGTTTCTCAGGTAGACAATCTTGCATTCTTCTTTTTCAAGAGCTTGTAATTTTTGCTCTCTCATGTTTATTTCTAGCAGTGCAACTGCTCTGGTTTTACAGCAGCAAGCCACTCAGCTCTCTCTTCTTCTGAGAGATATCCAGAGTATGCCAGCTCCCATCAATGCCCCAAGGCAGACAAGATAAATACCATTTCCCTTGGCAGCCCTCTGATGAGAATGCCAGATACACACTCCATCCCTGTATCTCCCTCTTGAGAGAGAAGCCTTAGGTTGTGCAATTTTCTCCTAATCTTACCAAGCCAGGCTGGCTGCAGCAAGCCACCCACCACTTTCCTTTAATTTCAGCAACCTCCAGGTATCCAGTCTATGCTGATTCACTCAGAATTCTGAGTGAGGCAAGACAGAAACCATTCCTTCAGCAACCTTCCAAAAAGCCAGAACATTAGAGGTATTCTCCACTCTTCATTTTACCATGAGGGAATAGTCAAGGGCCAGGGTATTTTCTTGCAGTGCTGACCTACGGCAGTTTCAGGGAGGGGCTGACACAGGTAAAGTGAAATTGTTCTTCTTACCCATTTCAATATGGTTCTTCTTGACTTTTTTTCTCCTGTAGTACTGCAACCTCTTAACTGCATTCTAACATTATCATAAAGGGCTTTTGATGCATATATCATGGCTAAATTGTGTTTCTGTAGGGGAACAAGAACTGAGACTTTTTATTTTGCCATCTTGCTGACATCACTCCTAGGAAAATATTTTTAAATCTACTTGGACTATGATAAATAGTTTTGGCATCATTTTCTTTTTACTTTACTTAGTATCCTAAGCATTCTTAAATTTAAATTTTTTCAGAAGTATATTTTTTGGTCAATCTGGTATCTGGTGACTGTGATATAAGTCATATGGTTTTATTTTTTTTCCTCTCTCCTTAATAAAGTTTATAAAAGCATTCATTTTTAATTGCTTACAGTATATTTTCCATTAAATAGGTTTACCATAACTTCATCTTTTTCAGACATACCCTCATTTCAGTTGATTTTCAGTTATAAATAATGGTGTGTGTATTTATGCACATATCTATTTATATCCTGAAGATAAATTCCTGGTACTGTCATGGGTCACAGGGACAGGATAGGAACTGCTTAAAATTATTGAGACATAACTCTAAATTCCTTCTGAAGAGGCCAAACCAACATTCATTCCCAGCAGTTATTTATGACAATATCTGTCTCATCACAGCTTCTTCTCACCACATTAATTATTGGTATTTGGATATTTGAAGAGAAAGTTCCCATTCATTTTGAACTTTTTGTTTTTAGTGTACATGCCCTTACACATTTAATATTCTTTTTTTTTCTTTTATTATGTTATGTTAATCACCATACATTACATCATTAGTTTTTGAGGTAGTGTTCCATGATTCATTGTTTGCGTATAACACCCAGTGCTCCATTCAGTACATGCCCTCTTTACTACCCATCACCAGCCTAACCCATCCCCCCACCCCCTCCCCTCTAGAACCCTCAGTTTGTTTCTCAGAGTCCATAGTCTCTCATGGTTCGTCTCCCCCTCCGATTCCCCCCCTTCACTTTTCCCTTCCTGCTATCTTCTTTTTTTTTTTTTTTTTAACATATAATGTATTATTTGTTTTAGAGGTACAGGTCTGTGATTCAACAGTCTTAACACAACTCACAGCATTCACCATAGCACATACCTTCCCCAATTTCTATCACCCAGCCACCCCATCCCTCCCAAACTCCACCACTTCAGCAACCCTCAGTTTGTTACCTGAGATTAAGAATTCCTCATATCAGTGAGATCATATGATACATGTCTTTCTCTGATTGACTTATTTCGCTCAGCATAACACCCTCCAGTTCCATCCACATCATTGCAAATGGCAAGATTTCATTCCTTTTGATGGCTGCATAATATTCCATAGTATATATATACCACATTCTTCTTTATCCATTCATCTGTCGATGGACATCTTGACTCTTTCCATAGTTTGGCTATTGTGGACATTGCTGCTATAAACATCAGGGTACACGTACCCCTTCGGATCAGTACATTTGTATCTTTGGGGTAAATACCCAGTAGTGCAATTGCTGGGTCATACGGTAGCTCTATTTTCAACTTTTTGAGGAATCTCCATACTGTTTTCCAGAGTGGTTGCACCAGCTTGCATTCCCACCAACAGTGTAGGAGGGTTCCCCTTTCTCCGCATCCCCACCAACATCTGTCGTTTCCTGTCTTGTTAATTTTAGCCATTCTGACTGGTGTGAGGGGGTATCTCATTGAGGTTTTGATTTGGATTTCCCTGATGCCGAGAGATGTTGAGCACTTTTTCATGTGTCTGTTGGCCATTTGGATGTCTTCTTTGGAAAAATGTCTGTTCATGTCTAAAGCTGCCTTTTCGCAAGTGTTTTTCTCTGGGCAAGAGTCCTTCCTTTGATATAACATCTACAATACTGAATCAGACAGCATCCCCTGTATGATGGCACCCATACTTGCAACACAGATGTAATAAAATGCTTTGGAATGGAGATATCACTAATGGGAAATATATTTGATTTATTTTTATTTTAAACATCTCAAATATTGTAATAATGCTCTATATAATAAAATGGAAAGAACGATTTGCTTTAAAAACCCCCCTTCCTTAGGAGTCCTCCCAGTCCAAAGAAGGAGTTTGAGTGCATTTTATTATATTCTATATCAACATTTTGCATATTATCAGAGCAGCTTTGTAAGGAACACTTTTACAATTCTCTTTTGTTCTATTCTTTATTGGAGCTTTTTTTCAGATGTTTACATTGGGAAGGACCATTTCTTACACAAACCCTTTTATTTTCTTCCTTTTGTGATAGATTAGGTGAGGAATATTAGAGCATGGGATGCTTCACCTTGGACCAGAAGTCTCTTTGTCAATAAGTCACCTTTTCAGAAAAAGGTGTGGCGTTAGCTGAAATCCGAAGATTACAAAGAATTTGCAGCATCCTCCTAAAATTGACACATTACTTTAAGTGAGAAAACAACAGGAGAAATGGAGACTGTCATTGATATTAGATTATCCATGCTCTTACATGGTCAGTTTATCTTGTACTGTCTTTATTTCCCTATGGAACCAGCACAGCTTCTAATTTATAAGTCAGCCACCTTGGCCTCTGCCAAAGCAGCATGTGTGTACCTGCTGGGCCCACACTGGTCCTTTCAGCTAGCTTTGTCTCTGCAGGAAACAACCCTTTGAAATTAAATTTCACATAACACAGCTGTTTCCCCAGCAGAAATCCTATTCTCTTGGCTTACTTTTTCATTTTCTCTGAAATCTCTGTAAAGGGCATGGCCGTCTTTGGCAAAACCATTCCATTGAATACGGAGCCACAGGATTTCTACCCACTCCATCCCAGAGTGAGCCTGGGGAGAGAGAAAAATGCTCTTGCATTCAACATTTGACAGAGGCAATGCAAAGAGAGATGCTGTTTCCAAGTTACCAGCTTTTCTTATCTTGCCCTCTCCCTCAGTTAAGTGAATTGGATTGAGTTTGACTCATCCAGATACTGAAGAAAAAGGGCTAAATATTGACAAGGGAATAACTTTGTGAACTTTGAATCTTTAGCATCAGTTTGTATTAGAGCTCCAAAATTAGATTGCCCACCATTCTTTTTTTCATGCCTTTTCACCCCATGTAAATTTGTCAGCATTAAAGATTCCTGTCCAAAGACTTCCAGTAATTGTTCTGTACTGGGTCCCTTCCATTTTTCTCAGATGGGCAGATGCTCTATCACTGCTCCCTACCACATCATGACTTCTAGTATCTTGGCACTCCTAAAGGTGCAGCAGGGGGTAGAGTGGGTGAGGGGATAGTATTGCCTAAGACAGGACACAGGGCCTCTACTCCCTTGATAAATTAATCAAGTAAATAATCTAAGGAGATCATAATGACTGGCAATTCACTTCTTTAAAGCCCACCTTCCCTTTATTATAAACACATACACAGCACACACACACACACAAAACCCCTCTCCCATTTAAATAACGATATATTTAGGCACTCATTCCATTATCAGATGCTCATCATTTATGTTTAAGCCTTTCATCAAGATTTCCCAACTGTGAAATAGCCTAATGATTTTTACCCATATGGAACAATGCAGTTAGTATTTCCTCATTAAGAGTGAAGAATAATAAGTCACCTCCCCCTTCAAAAGAAAAAAAGTCATTCAAGGCATAGCTTAAATTATACTGAGAAAGAGCTCTGAATCCTCTGTCTCCATTCATTCAGCTTCCTTCCCTACTTCCATCCCAAACAAAGAGGCTTATCCCGAAGGTTTTCAGTGACTGCTATAAGAAATTGAAGAGTTAATAAATATCTAATGCCTCTAAAGTTTATAATCCTGCCTGTGTGTTTATAACCCTCTCGTGACTATTCCTGTATTTAAAAAAATACATCCTTACAGAGCGCTGCTTTTTTATCTAATATCTAAGAGAATAATCATTTCTCGATCCGAGCATCACACATCAAAGAGGTAGGAAATGGGTTAGCAAACATACTAAGACAGCTTACTTCGGTGATCATTCAGCCAGAAATGACTAGTTAACTTTACATCCTCAACCAGATTCAACTTACCTTTGGCTAATACATAGCAAGTGTGCAATAGCTTATTTTCTTTCCCTTTAACCTCCTGCTTTGGTAAGAACTAATGGTTACCTTCTCTCTCTTATTGTACTCCCCTGGCTCCAGCTACTGTTTTACTGAAATATGAGACCATCTCTAATCATCTTCTATAATTAGAGTAACTAACTTTTGAGATTTTCTAACATGGACCCATTTTCAATTATTCTTCCTTATTGTTCCCATAAACCATGAAAAACCATGAAAATGTCAACATTCCAACCATTTCATGACTCCTGGATGGACACTTAAAAGTAACCCAAGCATCCTTTATCAGCTGAACTTTGGCAAAGAAACTACCATTCCGATACAGAGGGCCATACCAGGAAGAAAATCCATAGTGAATACATCTATTAGATTAGGACTATGCCAGTTTTTGAAAGTGCTATACACTGGTGACATGACTGTGAGCAAGATATAGTCCCTAAAGAAGCTTATACTCTGTCTGAAGAGATCAAAAAAACAAAACAAAACAAACTATCTGAATGCAATTTGATACATGCTACAAAAAGTATGGTATGGAAGCACTTAACTGAGCCTCAGGAAGAGAAAGGAAGATTGTGAAAGATTTCATGAAGTAAGTGATATTTAAGCCTACATTTAAAAGACAAATAGAAGTTAGTCATACAGAGGATTGGGACAGGGAGAGACCTGTGTGGATGCCTAACTGTGAAAGACCACAACACATTTGAGGAGCTATAGGTTCAATGGAGTATAAAGGGTATCCAAAGCAGATGGAAGAGCTTATAAAATTATGTTTAAGAGTTGAGATTTTATCTTAGAGCAATGTGGAGCTATCAGAAAGTATAAATGGGATGTGACATGATCAGATATATATTTTAGAAAGATCAGTCTGAATGTAGGATAGAGAGGATTGGAGTCAGATTCAATCAGAGACAGAGACCAGATTAGCTTGAACTATAGTAGGGATAACAGAAAGGGAGAAACATAGTCTAACTAGAGAGTTCAGTTTGTAGTGTTGAATTCAAGGTGTCTTTGGAATAATAAATGGATATGTCCAACAAACAGTTATGGATATTCAGATCTAGAGCTGAGGAGGGAACCTAGAAATACAGATTTGGAGAAGCCATCAAAAAAATAGTTAATGATTTCAGCCATTGGAATAAGTTATGTCACTCAGAGTAGAGTGAGGAGAAGATGGAGGATAGAACCAGTGGACCGCAGACACTTCGTATGTTTTCTAAGAGTTAAGTGAAGGAGCCTGAGGAACCTAAACAGTATAACCAGAGAGAGCCAAGAACAAAACAGAGAGAGACAGAGAGATGAGATACTACAGACGTCAAGAGATGGTAATAGCATTCCATGTTGTAAGATGGTTAAAGTAAGATAGGAATTGGAAGGTGTCACTTGAATTTACAAACAAGGAAATTATTGATAAAGCAGTTTCAGCAGAGTGGTGGGTATGGAAGCCAAAATGGACTGAGAATTAAAGACATACAGGCAAATGGGGCATCTGGGTAGCACAGTCTGTTGAGCATCCAACTCTTGGTTTCTGCTCAGGTCATGATCTCAGGGTGATGAGATCGAACCCCTCCTCGGGTCATGCTGAGCTGGGAGTCTGCTTGAGATTGTCTCTCTCCCTCTCCCTCTGCCCCTGCACCCCCCTCAAATAAATAAATAAATCTTTAAAAAAAAAAAAAAAGACATACAGGCAGAAAGTATATAGACAACTACTTTGAAGAGGATTGATTTATAGCTTCCACTTTGATCTTACCTCCACTCCCCTTTTCTGATACTCCCTTTCTGTGACTTTTACCAATAACATCCCCAGTTTCTAACTCATTTCTATTGAATCTCTTTTCTTTCCTGCTAGTGATTTCTCTCTAAAGTAAAATAAGTCCTTTTTCTTTCTTCTTTTCCCCTAGACAATTTCTGACATTATCCAAAGCTCTTGTTTTGCTGCTTCAGGTTACACACAGTCTTCCTGACCACCTCATTTCCCTTTCTGGTCCCCTTGCTTAATATCACTTAGTCACATTTGTCTCTAACTTTCAAGCAAAAAGTAAATCCACAGAGTATCACAATAGTAGTTTCAGAACCATTTATAAAATGTCATATTGGGAGCTATATCAGAAACAAACATGGTGTCTACCCCCTCAAAAAGCTTAGGGTTACAATGTAAATGAGAAGACCAATCTCATGCAATGAATGACTAGTGATATATAAACCAAATGTATAGGTGGAAAAAACATAGGATAAATGGAATAAAGTTGGGTGAATAACTGATTCCAGTTTCTAGAACTCTCTTAGGTACACCAAAATAGGGCATTTATGATAGAGTGGTTTTGTCTGTCTTCCAGCTAAGTAAGAATATACTCCTATTGTTGTTTGGTTTTCATACTTGCAGTATCCCTGAACCAAGGCAAGCTCATGCCTAAGAAATGTATACCCTATTAATGATTATTATTATTGGAATATAAAGTGTTCATTACAGAGGATTCTAATATTATCACTTTAATATAACACAGTTTATATATGCTTTAAAATATTGAAATTGCTATGAATTGATGATAAAATGAGTAAATTCTTGTTGGTCTTGATGATCCATCATTGTTCATATTCAGATATTAATTCATATCCATTTGTTAACTGAGAATGAGTCATCTGCTAGCTAAAGGCTTAGACAAGCCTTTGCTATCACAGAGCTTCAAAAGTTCTCTGTTGGTTTCTATCATGGGCTTTGTGCCTGACCTTGCTAGTCTGTGCCTTTTTCTTGAAAGTATTTTTTGTAAGCTTTATGACGGTATTTCTGTTACAGGTCTGGTGGTGACAAAACTGAACTATGTTACTCTTAAAATAAATTGTCAGGTGATTGATGGAACGGTTAAGAGAAATGGGTATAGGTCTCTGGTTAATACATGGCATTAATTGCTTGATTATTGCATTCTCCAGACCAGGCTCTTGAGAATCTTCTAGTGTCTTTTATCTCAAGGGTCTAGAAAACAGCCATTCAAACCTGACTATATTTGTCTTCACCAGGTCTTTCAAAGGTGAAAAATTAATTCGTTATCTAAAAATTTAGTTTGCTGTCACAATATCCTAGGAACTCTCTGTGCTTATAGCAAGATGTTCTCTTCGTTCCTTGGATTACTTGGAAGAGAGTTTTGTTCCAACTGCTTATAAGGTTTTTTACATCTGATTGGGAAGAGAGTTGTTTTTTGTTTCTGTTTTTGCAGTGTTTGAAGTATAGGTGGCATCAGGAGTGAGCCTGGACCCCAGGCAGAAGAAAGACACTGATGATTTAAGTCTTTTGACTGTGATGATGGCGGTCAGTCTGGGGCTGATATGACAAATACCATAGTGCCAGGAGCCGGCTTATCCCTGAGAGCAAAAGCTTTCCTGTATGCTCAGAGCATTTTTATTTCCTTTCATGAAACTGCTGGCTCTGTGCCCTTTCACACTTTGGAAAGTCTGTCTGGACTTCTCTCATTCTCTAAAACAATGGAAAATGCATGAAAGAAAAAGTTAACTAGGCTTTGAAGCCTAGTGTTTCCTTGGGAGAATGATGATAATATCCAAGTTTTCACTAGTCATAATTTAGTTGAATGACGTAGTCCAGCAGAGAAATGTGGCCATCATATAAGAGATATTCCGGAAATAATTGCAATTCTAAAAAAGACTGTAAATTTATAAAAAGACACTATAGCTAGAAACATACCTGGTTGCTGGGGCTTAAGACATATAGGCTGTGCTCTGAAGATTTCTCTTTAAAAACATAATTCTCATTCAAATGCCCAGTAAATAGTTTATTCCTGAAGAATTTTTTTGTCCCCACATGAAGAGATGATGCAGTGCTTTGTGGTTTTGATATAGGAAAGACGTTAGGGTTCAAAGCCAATGGCCAAGAAAGAATTCTTGAGATGTCTTTGGTACAAAAATGTGGTTTTATTAAAGCATGGGGACTGGACCCATAGGCAGGAAGAGCTGCACTGGGGTCACGAGGAGTGGCCCATTATATACTTTCAAGTTGGGCGGGGGGGCGGGGGGTGGGTAGGGATAGCGTAAGTCTCTAAGGAATGTTGGAAGCCAGGTTTCCAGGACCTTGAGGGGACTAGCTATTATGAGGAAAAGGTCATTTATTACTGTCTAATAAAACCTTAGTCATGAGACCCTTCAGATGTATATCGGTGGGCCATATGCTTGGGGGATGATTGCCAACACGTATCTTGGTGGGGGTGGGGGGTTTAGAGATATTAGAGATAAAGGAAGTTTCCAAAGGAAATTTTATATGTTAAAGTAGACTTACAGGATCCTGGTGGGGGGCGGGGTGGGGATTAGGCTAGGATTGCCTTTTGCCCTTAGCAAAGTAGTAACATTGAGGTAGTTGAGTCCCTAGACGAATGTCACTCTGCCTATTTCAAGGACTTGTCAATGGGCTGTAGGTAGTAAGGAAATTTAATAATTTTTCTTCTGCCTTTGTTTCCCACATCAGTTTCTTCCAAGTTATTCAAGTTTGAGACAGGTCCAGAACTCAAACTTCATTCCCCATTTACTACTCAGGTCCCTAGACAGTGCCTCTCTCCCTGTCTTCCTCCCTCTCATTTTCCCTCTCTTTCAATAAATATTCCCTCCTTTCAATAAATATTATACCCCCATCAATCACGTGAAAGTTGTAAAGGGAAACATGAATTAGACACTAACTTCATCTCACAGGGCTCTGAACTGAGGGATGGTAGGGTGGGTGATGGACAGACATATCAGTGTGGTCACATCATAACAAGCACATGTTAGTGATACCTAGAACTGAAAGGAAAGCAGAAAGCAGCCTCCTACCAATAAAAATAGAAGTATGGAAGGGTGCTCGAGATTTTTTTTTCTGCTTATAAACTTAAAGACTGCTTGAGTCTTTTCATATGTTAAGTCAAGGAACCCTATTAGCTTTTTCAAAGGCTGTTGATGGTTATCACCTCTGTCTAACTCTTCTAGTTCAGTTGTGGAATCATTAAAAATATAGATCCTAAATTCCTAGTTCAGTCACAAGACTGATTGTGGAAAATTTCCTGGGCTTCACAGAAGTCTGAGGCCTTACTGAGAAAGCATTTCAAGTCCTTCATGTTCTCCTGTGTCTGTAAGTGCTTGCTGTCTACGTAGACTAAGGAGGGTTACAGTGCAAATTGTTTCAGTGCATAACAAAGTTCTCCTACTACAGGCCGGTACCTCCACATTATTGTAATATATAATAGAAACATCTTGAATCCTTTGACTTTAACTTGTTTATTCTCCTAATTCTCTTTATTTTTCTGACACTAAAATTGCTTACCTAACATGAGAAAATTAGATGAAAAGATCCCTCAGGCTCCTTTCAATTTTTAAAGTTCTGCAAATAACTGATTGTCAGATGTGTAATTAGTTGAGTGATGGGCTAAAACATGCCTTCGTTTGATATGATCTTACTCCTCACTTCCCACATTTGTGGAAACATAGCACTTTTTTTGCTCCCTGGGAGAAGAAAAAGAAACTGAATGATTTTTAGAAAGCGATCTAACCAGAAATATTTAGAATTTTTAAAAAAGACAGTCACCAAGGTATAAAAAACACTTTTTTAAAAAAATCAAGGATTAGACTGTCTAGGATCCAGTTTCCTTTAATTACTAACATTTTTATTAATATCGTAGTTTCAAACAAGAATTTGTTTTCAATTTTCTAGTCTTTATTCTCTCATTGGAAATAAAGATCATTTCAACTTTGCTTTGAATTGTTTTAATTAAGTATACCAATTTTACCTATTTAATAAGGCGTGAAATAACATTTTGAAAACTGGAATCTGAGAATCTTTTTAATTGATATTGAAGAATTTCTTTTGAGATTTGGTCACTTTCCAAATGGGACTTTATATTTACCTAAAGAGTACAAGTTTTCAGACTGATACCAGTTATTTGTACATATATAGATGATTTTTGTATTAGTGTATTATGATTCAACTTTATAAGATGTTTAATTAACAAGCTTCGTAGGGGGAAGAAACTTCATTCCATACTTTAAATGAATTTAAAATAAATAGCATTGTAAAATCACATTATTGGTGCTTAATAGGGTTGGTGGAATGCTCTAATGAATTACACTAGATAAAAAAGACGTAGATTGCAACTGAACATGGAGGAGGGTAACATGTTTTTAGGCATCACTGTCACCTTTAATTTGTTTGAAAAAATGGATAGTAGTTAGATGTCATGGAGCATTTTCTTTTCTTACAGAAAATTTCTTGGTTGTATTTATCTTGCTGTTTCATATTATAGCTTGCATAGCAAAGATTCTTAGGTTTGAAGTGGTTTGATGATCATTTATCCCTTATTTCTTCCTTCCCAATTCCATCATTTAAACACTATCTTCTACTTTAAGTAGTGAAAAATAAAGATGTCAGAATAAACTCGGTAGGGTAAAGTCATTTCTTTTTATCCAATTGTCAATCCTAGTGTTTCCAATCTCACTCTGGAATTTGCTCATTTTTTATGGACTTGGAGCTTCAATTTCTAGTGGGACTTCAGAATGCCAAACATATTTTGTTTTTATTTAGCCTTTGTTTTTTTTTTTAATTGATGTGTAGTTGACATACAATATTATATTAGTTTCAGGTGTACAACACAGTGATTCAACATCTGTATACATTAGGAACTGATCACCATCATAAATCTGTTACCACATCTGTCACCATACAAAGTTTTACAATATTATGCACTATATTCCCTATGCTGTACATTGTATCTGCCTGTCTTATTTTATAACCAGAAGTATGTACCTTTTCACCCCCATTCAAAACAGGGGAATGGGGGTGAAAAGGTACATACTTTTCCTCCAACCCTCCTCCCCCTCTACTTTAGCAACCACCAGATTATCTGTATCTATGAGTCTGTTTCTGTTTTGTTTGTTCATTTCTTTCGTTTTTTAGATTCCACATGTAAGTGAAATCATATGCTATTTGTATTTCTCTGTCTAACTTATTTGACTTAGCATCATATCTTCTGAGTCCATACATGTTGCAAATGACAGGATTTCATTCTTTTGTATGTCCTGAGTAATATTCCATTGTATGTATGTATACACACAGACACACAAACACACACCCCACATCTTTAACCATTCATCTATTGATGAGCACTTAGGTTGCTTACATATCTTGGCTGTAGTAAAAAATGTTGCATTGAACTTGGGGTGCATATATCTTTTCAAATTAGTGTTTTTGTTTTCTGTGGATAAATATCCAGAAGCAGAATTTCTAGCTCATATGATAGTTCTATTTTTAATTTTTTGAGGACCCTCTGTACTGTTTTCCATAGTGACATCACCTTTTTGCATTCCCACACAATAGAGCACAACGGTTCCCTTTTATCTGCACCCTTGCCAACAATTGCTGTTCCCTCTCTTTTTGGTAATAACCATTCTGACAGGTGTAAATCTCATTGTTATTTTGATTACTATTTCCCTGATGATGAGCATTTTTTCACGTGTCTATTGGCCATCTATATGTCTTCTTTGGAGAAATATCTATCCATGTCCTCTGCCCATTTTTTAACTGGATTATTTATTTCTCTGATACTGAGTTGTGTGAGTTCTTTACGTAGTTTGGATAATAACCCCTTACCAGTTGTATCATTTGCAAATATCTTCTCCCATTCAGTATGTTGTCTTTTCATTTTGTTGGTGGTTTCCTGCACTGTGCAAAACCTTTCGTTTGATGTAGTCTCATTTGCTTATTTTCACTTTTGTTGCCCTTTCCTGAAGAAACAGATCAAAAAAATATACTGTTAAGACCAATGTTTAAGAGTTTACTGTCTATATTTTCTTTTGGAGTTTTATGATTTCTGGTCCTACATTTAGGTCCAGATTAATCCATTTTGAGTTTATTTTTATATATGGTGTAAGAAAGTGGTCCAGTTTCATTCTTTTGCATGCACTTGTCCAATTTTCCCAACAGCAATTATTAAAGACATTGTCTTCCCCATTGTATATTCTTGCCTCCTTTGTCAAAGATTAACTGAACATATAAGTGTGGGTTTATTTCTGTATTCTGTTCATTTATCTCTGTGTCTGTTTTTGTGCCAGTACCATAGTACCATACTGTTTTGATTACTACAGCTTTGTAGTATAGTTTGAAATCAGGGAGCATATTACTTTCAGCTTTGTTCTTCTTTCTCGAGATTGCTTTGACTGGGGTGTTTAGTGGCTCCGTACAAATTATAAGATTATTTGTTCTAGTTCTGTGAAAAAGACACTAGTATTGTGATTGGAATTGCAGTGAATCTGTAGATTGTTTGGGGGTAGTGGGTATTATGGACATTTTATCAATATTCTTTCAATCCATGTGCATGGAATATCTTTCCATTTGTATCATCTTCAGTTTCTTTTATCAGTTTCTTAGAAAGAATAGGTCTTTCACCTCATTGGTTAAATTTATTCCTAGATATCTTATTATTTTTGGTACAGTTTTAAATGGGATTGTTTTCTTAATTTCTCTTTCTGATAGTTCATTATTAGTATCAGGAAATACAACAGATATGTGCATATTAATTTTGTATCCTACAACTTTACCAAATTTATTTTAGTTCTAATAGTTTTTGGTGGATTCTTCAGGGTTTTCTATATGTAGTATCATGTCATCTGCAAATGGCAACAGTTTTACCTCTTCCTTACCTATTTGGTTTTTTCCTTTATTACCGTGGCTGGGATTCCCAATATTATGTCAAATAAAAGTGACAGGAGTGGGCATCCTTGTCTTGTTTCTGATTTTAGCTTTCAGCTCTTCACCATTAAGTCTGATGTTAGCTGTAGGTTTTTCATATATGGGCTTTATTATGTTGAGGTATGTTCCCTCTAAACCCAGTTTGTTGAGAGTTTTTATCTTAAACAGATATTGAATGTTATTAAGTGCTTTCTCTGCGTCTATTGAGATGATAATACTTTTTATCCTTTTTGTTAATATGGTATATCACATTGATTAATTTGCAAATATTGAAACATCCTTGCAATCCTGGAATAAATCCCACTTGATCATGGTATATGATCCTTTTAATGTATTGCTGAATTTAGTTTACTAATATTTTGTTCAGGATTTTTGCATCTGTGTTCATTAGGCATATTAGCCTATAATTGTCTCTTTTTGTGTTGTCTTTGGTTTTGGTATCAGGTAATGTTGGCCTTATAGAAAAACTTTCAGCATGTTCCAAATTCTTCAGTTTTTTGCAGCAGTTTGAGGATAGTTATTAATGTTTGATAGAATTTACCTGTGAAACCATCTGGTCCTGGACTTTTGTTTGAGAGGAGTTTTTCAGTTACTGGTTCAATTTTATTACTAGTAATTGGTCTGTTCACATTTTCTATTTCTTCTTGATTCAGTTTTGAAAAATTGTATGTTTTTAGGAATTTATCCATTTCTTCTGGGTTGTCCCCTTCATTAGCATGTAATTGTTCGTAGTAGTTTCTTATGATCCTTTGTGTTTCTGTGGTATCAGTTGTAACTTTTCTTATTTCTGATTTTATTGATTTGGGCTCTTTTTTCTCTTGATGAGTCTGGCTCAAGGTTGTTCAATTTAGTATTTCTTTTCAAAGAACCAGCTCTTAGTTTCATTGATCTTTTCTACCTTTTTAACTTTCTATCTCATTTATTTCCACTCTGATCTTTATTATTTCCTTCCTTTACGAACTTTAGGCTTTGTTCTTTTTCTAGTTCCTTTAGGTATAAAATATTCATTTGAGATTTTTCTTGTTTCTTGAGGTGGACCTGTATCACTGTAAACTTCCCTGTTAGAACCTCTTTTGTTGAATCCATTGTTTTGGACTATTGTTTTCTTTTTCATTTGCCTCAATATATTTTTTCCCTGTTTTCTTCTTTGACCCATTCGTTGTTTAGTAGCATGTTGTTAGCCTGTTTGTGTTTCTTGGGGTTTTTCCAGTTTTTTTTCTTATAATTTCATCCCTGAGGGAAACTTGCAAGTCCCAGTGGTATCCCAGACAATTCCTATGGGGCCCGATCTTGGGGCCAAGGCTGGGGACCAAGTTCCTACCTCAGGGCAGCCAACACAATGGCACTGCCCTCCCTGCCCTCTTCCTGCGCTCAGGCCTCCTGGACGGATGGATTGGTATCTTGTTTTTTATCCATTCAGCCACCCTGTGTCTTTTTTTTTTGGAGAATTTAGTCCATTTGCATTTAAAGTAATTATTGATAGATATGTGCTTATTGTCATTTTATTGATTGTTTTCTGATTGTTTTATAGTTCTTCTTTGTTCCTTTCTCTTGCCATCATCTGTTTGGATTTTGTGATTTTTTTCAGTGTTATAATATATTCTTTTCTCTTTATTTTTTGTGTATCTATTACAAGTTTACAGGTTTTTGGTTCATGGTTACCATGAGGTTCATTCATAGCACATATGGCAGACTATTTTAAGTTGCTAGTGGCTGAAGTTCCACCACAGTGTAAAAGCACTACATCTCCCCATCCCCCCACCATGTTTTATATTTTTGACGCCATATTTTACATCTTATTTTTTGTTATGTCTCTTGACTAACTGTTTTAGGTCTAGATGATTTTACTGCTTTTATCTTTTAACCTTCATACCAGCTATGTTAGTACTTGATCCTCTACCTTTACTATATGTTACCTTTAGCAGTAAGATTATTTCTTTCATATTTATTTTTCTAGTTATGGCCTTTTCTTTTCTGCTAGGGAAGTCCTTTTAACATTTCTCATAAGACCAATTTGATGTTGATGAACTCCTTTAGGTTTTGCTTTTCTGGGAAACTCCTTTTCTCTCCAATTCTGAGTGATAACCTTGCCAGATGAAGTATTCTTGGTTGTAGGTTTTTTCCTTTCAGTGCTTTGAATATATTGTGCCACTTCCTCCTGGACTGTAAAGTTATTCCCAAAAAACCAGCTGGTCATTGTATGGGGGTTCACTTGTACATGACTAGTTGTTTTTATCTTACTGCTTTTAAGATTTTCTCTTTAACTGTTGACACTTTGCTTATTATATGTCTTGGTATGGACCTTTTTGGGTTCATCTTGTTTGAGGCTCTCCATGCTTCCTGGACTTGGATGTCTGATTCCTTCTTCAGGTTAGGGAAGTTTTCACCCATTATTTCTTCAAATAGAGTTTCTGTTCCTTTTTCTCTTCTCCTTCTGGGACACTTTTAATATGAATGTTAGTATATTTGATGTTGTTCTATGGTCCTTTAAATTATCCTCATTTTTTAAAATTCTTTTTTCTTTTTACTATTACATTTAGGTGATTTCCACTACTTGTCTCCCAGATCACTGATCCATTCTTCCGCTTCATTTAATCTGCTGCTGTTGATTCCCTCTAGTGTATTTTTCATTTTAGTTATCGTATCCTTTAGCTCCGATGATTCTTTTTTATATTTTCTATCTTTGTTGAAGTTCTTACTATGTTTATCCATTCTTCTGATTTCAGTGAGCCTCTTTATGACCATCACTTTAAACTCTTTATCTGATAGATTGCATATGTCTGTTTCATTTAGTTCTTTTTGAGTTTTGTCTTGTTCTTTCATTTGGAATATATTCCTTTTTCTCTTCATTTTGCATAACTTTCTGTGTTTGTTTCTGTGTGTTAGGTAGATTGGTTACATCTCCCAGTTTTGAAGGAGTGGCTTTATGCAGAAGGTGTCCTGCAGCGCCCAGTAGTGCAAACTTTAGTCACCCAAGCCCTTGTGTTGGCAGTGTGAACCCTCTTGTAGCTGGGTCATGATTGGCAGACTCACTAGTTTACAGGACTATCTCAACATGGTTGTCTGTGAGGCTTGGCCACAACCACTATGGACATGCTGGTGACTAGGGTTGGCCCCCAACATAGCAAGCTGAGAGGCCTGGCTATGACAAATGTAGGAGTGCTGATGGGTGGGACAGGTGGGACAGGTTTCTGATGCAGCTGGCTGTGAGGTATGGCTGTGACTGTTGTAGATGCTCTGGTGTGCAGGGATGGCTCCCTGGGTTGGGGTCACTGATGCCAGCTGAGGCCACCACCATGTTTTGTGGGGCAGGGAGTCACTTGGGAGGAATGCTGGGCGGGGGTAGGCAGTTTGGCAGTGTAAGTCCACAGGCAAATGTTAGCATTAGGTGAACGGTGCTAGCCCAGTAGATGGAAAGTGTCAGAAATGGTTCCTGCCAGCACTTGCATCCCCAGACAACATTCCAACAGATCCCTCACTCTCTGATGCACACCCTAAAGTTAGTTGATGGATCTCCTTCTCTGTTAACCCAGGCACTTTTGAAACTGCTGCCTCTGTGCTGGGACTTGGAGCAAGTGAGTTGTGTTTGTACCCCGTAAACCCCCCCAGACCTAAGCCCCACTGATTTTTGAAGCCAGACATTATGGGTGCTTATCTGTCCGGTGCAGATCCCCTGGGCTGTGGAGCCCAATGTGTGGCCTGGAACCCTCCTTTCTCAGAGCCCTCGTTGGTTCTGAAATCCCTTTCTCTGTGGATCACTGAACCAGGGGTATGGTTCCTGACTAGACATCTCTGCCCCTTCTACCCAACTCTTTGTGGATTTTTTTTATTTCCTTAGTTGTATATGATCTGTTCTGCTATTTTTCAGTTTGTTCTCAGAGATAGTTGTTCTGTATGTAGTTGTAGCTTTTGGTGTGTGCATGGGAGGGGATGAGCTCAGGATCTTCCTACTCCATTATCTTGATCCTCTCCTATTTTGCCTTATTTTTTTCAAGGTAAAGTGATATTACTGTCAACTAGAGAAACGCAAGTTTGTTAGACTTAAAAACAAACTGAGGGTTGCTGGAGTGGTAGGGGGTGAAAGGGATGGGGTGGCTAGGTGATAGACATTGGGGAGGGTATGTGCTATGGTGAGTGCTGTGAATTGTGTAAGACTGTTGAATCACAGACCTGTACCTCTGAAACAAATAATACATTATATGTTTAAAAAAAAAAAAAGATAGTAGGAAGGGAAAAATGAAGGGGGGGAAATCGGAGGGGGAGAAGAACCATGAGAGACTATGGACTCTGAGAAATAAACAGGGTTCTAGAGGGGAGGGGGTGGGGGGATGGGTTAGCCTGGTGACGGGTATTAAAGAGGGCACGTACTGAATGGAGCACTGGATGTTATACGCAAACAATGAATCATGGAACACTACATCAAAAACTAATGATGTAATATATGGTGATTAACATAACATAATAAAAAAAAAATTCCTCAATTTTGGTTCCATCCTAACTACATAGATCTTGCCTACCATTTCTGTCCTGTGCAGTATTTTCCTTCCAATGTAAGATAAACTGGCAGTGTATCTTAGTTTTGGATCTGCCATAGAATAGAGTCCTCTTCAGCAACAATGGTACAGTTCTCCCAAGTTTGATAATTACTGTTTGCTTTTACTTAGGGCTATAATAAATGTTGCATTTTAAAATCCCTTGCACTTTTAGAGCAGTCTAAGAATGTCATCCTTTAGGCTTGGTTTTAAACAAAAATATCAGCAGATAGAATATGTTCTAAAAATATTTATATTCCTCCAAGTTCAAAGGCTTAAGTCATTCACTATTAATAGCTATCAATTGGTCTTATGTTTCTTATTGAACCTACAGCAGTTTGTTAGACATCATGATATAGGTAGGAGTTTAATTGATAAGAGCAGTTGTAATCATCCCAAGGGGTATTTGGGGACTGAGAAAAGATGAAAGACAACAGCAGAACTAACATCTGAAGATAGTCTAAAGAGGAGATAACAAAGAAATACTCAGTAAGGTAGGAGAAAAACCAGGAGTGTATTTTAAAAGAAGCAAAGGAAGACTTTCAAAAATATTGTTGACTTCATTGGGTGCCATATTATGAGAACAGACAATAATTTGTTGAATTTTTCAATTAAGAGGTCATTGATGACCTTTGCCAGAGCAGTTTCAGTGAAGCATAGAAATGAATTCCAGATTGCAGTGGGTTAAAAGGTAAAGTGGAAATCAATATATATAAAAACGGTTAATATGGACTTCTAACTCGTCATGTATAAAGGAAAAGAGGTGATGGCAGAGGAGAAAGCAATATTCAGAAGAGACTTATTTTACAAAGATAAGAGACTTGAAGTGTATTTATAGACTTTGGGGAAGAAGCCAGTAGATAGAGAATAATTAAAAATGTAGAAGAATGATAATAATCAGTGAAATAAGCTCCTAGGGAAGGTTAATGGAGGATTAGCCTTGAGCAGGCATCTTCTGTTTTTGGAAGAAAGAAAAGTGGTCACCAAATATGGTATTTATAGGGTATGTAAGCAGAAAGTTTTATATTTACAAGTTTGACCTTATAAAATACAAGATCAAACCATATGTTACTAAGAAATTATTATTAGAAACTATACCAGCTAGCATTTGAGTGGTTGCTATATGCTGTGAACACTGAGTTTAAGAAACAGTATCTCATTTAATTTCATCATACAGTTTGTGAAGAAAGTATTCTCACTACTTCTCAATCTTAGAAACTGAAGCTTAATAAGTTTAATTAACCCAAGGTCACGGAAACATTAAGTATCATATTGGAACTAGCTCCAGGGCACCTATGCTCTTAACCACAGTTGTGGTGGGTCAGGGGTGTTGAAGAGACTGGGGGATATTTGGCAGAATACAACAAAGAAGTTGTCATGGATATGTGAAAGAATTGTTAGGTGGCACTGAGTGCAGCCATAGCTGGAGGCCGTAAGTCAGTGCTGGCACGCATCTGTGCACCTGGCACGCATCTGTGCACCTGGGTTGATTATTTCTAGCAGCAGCTAGCAGCCCAAGTGAATAATCATATTGGGGTGGGAATTTTTTCATTCCAAACTGGGTAGATGAGAATATTAAGGCATAGCCTAGCAAAAATTCCTAAATTCTGAGAATAAAAAGAAATCTCTATAAGATTCCTAACAGAAAATACAGTAATATGGAAAAAAAAATCAGACTAGCATTGGACATTTGTAAAACTGGAAGGTAGAAGACAATAGAATAGCGTCTACAGATTACAGAGTAGAAGAGAACTGCAACCAAGACTTCTATACCTGTCAAAGAAAATGAAAAACATTTGGAAATAAAAACTAGAGTATATCATTCACCTGGAAAAAAAAAAATACTTGAAAGGAGAGAAAATAACCAAGGGATGAGAAAAAGGACCTCAAGATAGAAGAAAGAAAGTGAAGATAGAAGAAAGTGAGCAATTAAATCTAAAAGATAAGGAGAGACTCAGTGAACATGTAATGTAAGTGAAGTAAGGTTTCTTGAAACAGAAAATACATAATACAAGGTAATTTTAATAAGATTGCAGAAAAACATAATAAAGTATTTCAGCAAAGTTTAGGATTAATGAGAAGGAGGGAGGGAAGTTAAATTATTTTAAAAATCTTATCTTGTTGAGGTGGACTATTAGTAGAGAATTAGAACATTTTGATGGGAGAGAGAGCCTTTTAAGTTTCTATCTTATGTAACTAAGCACTACTGGATAAAGAACATTTTAAAATAATAAATAGCACATCATTTAAGGAAGAAAGCAGTCATAAGCCTAAATACATCAAACAACATAGCACCTAAAATGTGAAACAAAAACTATTAGAAATGCAAGGAGAGCTTAAAATACAATATAGTGAAAGAAAGAGGTCAGTATATTTGTCTCAAGAGGATGAACTTGTAGAAAAAATGATGCAGGAACATAGAGGGATTGAATCAATAAATATAAAAACACACATCCCTCAGAGAATATTATTTTTCTGTATGTCCATGGAACATTAACAAAAATCAAATATAGTTTGAAAACCTTAACAAATTTTGAAGAAATAGAACATTTTACAGAGTGCTATAAAATCTCTGGTCAGAAGCCAATAAAATTAGAAATATACAGTGATAAATAACTAAAACCTTAGGTACTTTAAACTTAAGAAACATACTATTTGACATGACTAAGCTCAAAGAAGAGATCAAAAAGTAAAGAAGAAACCAGAAAAACAAAGAACTAAGTTATCATCTTAAATTCAAACAGAAAACATAATCAAAAGAAACTAGTGAGAAGGAATTAAAGTAAAAGGCAAAATCATGGACCTAGACATCAAAAATGACACAGGAATTTCTGGGCTGATCCCTGTGCAAATTCCAATATCCAGTGTGTTAGAGATCAGTATGTATGCAAATGGAGGTAACATATAAATTCTCCGAAAATAATTTTGGCCCTGGTCTTTTATCCCCACTCCCCATTATTTATCTGCTTCAGATTCCTGTATGGAGCTAAGTGGTTAAAATGAGTGGCTGTTCAGCTAATGCAGGGTTCTATTGTAGCATAATCATGAGGTTGGAGGGGAGCTCTACCTCTAGTTGATACCTCCTACTGGAAGGAGATTTGTGAATCTTTGGAATGCTAAATCACTAAGAAAAATCTCATTTAAAAAAGACAAGACCCCAAAATGTAACTAGATTACAGCTTTATGCATTAATGGGAATTGTAGAACAGATAGGTATAAATATATTGTATTTATTTTAAGATTTCTATTTTCTTTATTAGTCATACTGCTCTGGATAACTGTCATTGTCAACAGCAGTTCTTAATCTCTGAGGCTTAATAAAATAGACTTGTTGCAATTTAAAGTAGTAATGTCATCATTTAACATTATAAATTTGGGTAACCTTTATATTCCTGTTGGTATTTACTGTGTATTTTAGGTTTTCCTTACCTTTGTTTCTCAGCACTCTCACTGACTGATCATTAAGAATCAACAGTTTATTTCTGTTGATTTCTGACTCCGTCTGAATTAATAGCAATAGTACATTTGAATTGCTTGATTTGTGGAGGGGATGGGGGAAGGAAGGAGGAGGTATGAGAAAGTGTAATTGTTTTTTTGGAAATTTGTAAAACCAGACTGTGATAAGAAAATAGATAATGTCTTCCTTTTAGGATTTTTTTTACTAATTAGAAGGTAAGAGAAGTGTGTGCTTATGTGTGTTTTCTTTACAGAAATGCAAGTTTATTTAGCATCATGTCTGACAGATTACGGGAAGGGGAAAGAGGGGACCTTACACACTAGAAAACATCTTCTAAAACAGTTTGTAATGTCGACTATATTTAATTGCCTTCTTTGAAGTCCTTTTTTATTCTAATGGACCTGTGGAAACTACTAAATATAATAATATGATAATCAAATTTGCTTTAAATTTTCATTATTGTACTAGTTGGGATTTTTTTATTGTTATTTTGGAGGGAAGCCTTTATAAATTTAAAGAGTTGTTTTTACATCGTGTCACTTTTTTCATGCAACTTCATGGATTTTCTAATTTCTTTTAGTTTTAGGGGTTTTTTTTTACTTTCATAAAAAGAGAAGGTGAAATCTGAACAAGATCTTGTCTTAATTTTCTTTGTATCCATGTTTCCATCTGTAGGATGAATATAAACCAGAAAAGGCCCTGTCTGAAGAGGATTTGAAAAACGCCGTGAGTGTGCATCATGCGCTGGCATCCAAGGCCACAGACTATGAGAAGAAGCCGAATGTGCTTAAACTTAAAACTGCCGACTGGAGAGTCTTGCTTTTTCAAGCCCAGTATGTTTCATGGGTTTGGTTTGGTCTCATGGTTTGCATAGCACCACCTTATACCATGAAATAGGATCAGAGTCTTCAGGGGAATTTGAGTTGGATTCAAAGTCATTAACTGATTACATCAGAGAGACAACTGCCTAAGAAAACTAGAATTATAAATAGAAACCCTGAGTTCAAGTTTTTTGTTTGCTACAAAGTAGCCCTGTGACTTTGAATCAGCCACTTACCATCTCTAGAACTTAATATTTTTATGAATAAAATATAAGCATTGTGGTGTACAAGTTTTATCACACAATAAGTAAAATAGACATGGATTCAAATCACCATTTCCTAGCTCTTTGTCCTGACACGTAATTTAACCTCTCTGAACCTTAGCTTGTCACTACTGCAGATGATAATGTTTATCTCACAAGGTTCTTGTGAGAATTAAATGAGATCAAGTATATGAAATACTTCATATAGTGCCTGGCACACAGAAACTGTTCAGTAAATGTAGATTTCCATTTTGTTCCCTCTGTCTCTCTTCTCTCTTCCTTCTGAGCTCTAATAGTCTTTGATAAAACTAGAAGAAAAAGATAAAATTATATTGTGGGCAAGGAAATGGGATGGATTGCCAGTTTAATAAGGGGTCCACGACAGCCTTCAGATTAGAAGTGGAGCACTTCACACGGACAATTCTGGATCTGTGAAGTGAGAAACTGTGGATTTTCAGAACTGAGCCTCTAGAACAGGAATCTTTATAGGCGCACACATAGCATCAGTGTCTGTGGCAGTATTAATTCTTCACGGCATGCTTTCCACAGCCTGAGCTTGACTTCAGAATCACTCTCAACACAACACCACCAATTGACTTCAGTTGGCAGTGGTCTTAAGTTTTGACATCAAGATAGTGAACACAAGTATTGCTTGTTGATCGTAGCAATGTAAGATCAAAAAAAAAAGAAATAAGAACAACAGCAGGTACTCTGGTGGTTTACGAATGTTGAATTTGCGGAGGTATGAAATTGTTGACATCAGGTGAGGAGGAAGCTGTAAGGAAATCCAAGTTACACAGGATTTTTTTTAGTGTGGGAGTAAGATAGCTTTAACATCACAGAGGGAATCATAGCCAGATGTTAATTACAGCTATTAGTCATCAGAGTCCTTCAAAGTATTCTATTCTCCAACACTTTTTTTACTAAAATACCAAATACGATAACTAAGAAGCTCTAATTACTTCAGATAGAATTGATGCAGAAATCAGTGAATTAACAGAGCCAGAGAAATCAGATTAGAGAAGCATCTGGGGTGCAAAGAGTTGATTTCTAGTGTGGTCTCAGGTTAATGTGATTTCTCAGAGTAACCGGTAAAGGAAATTATTTTATGTGGGCTGACATTTTGTCCATCTTCTGTTTATTGATTATATATACATGGTGGATCAACTATCCTGGCTCATGACTATTTCTCCCATTCATTTATGAATTCACAAATATTGATAAGCGCTGTCAGTGCTGGTAGCTGCAAATATATGACATTTCAAGTTAGAAGTATGTTAATGACATCAGATGATTTTCACATCCTGTCAGGTAGATTTTTAACATCCTTTCGGGATATACCTTATGATGATTAATCTCACCTGGGTTAAGTGTACAATTCAATGATTTTTAGCAAATTTACAGAATTGTGCAGCCCTCACCACAGTCCAGTTTTGGAACACTTCTGTCACCCCAAAGAGATCCTCCATGACCATTTTGTAGTCACTCCCCGTTTTTACCCCCAACCCCAGACACCACTAATCTCCTTTCTGTCTCTATAGTATTGCCTTTACTGGACTTTTCATATACATGGAATCATATAATGATATATGACTGGCTTTTTTCACTTACTGTAAAGTTTTGGGGGTTCACCATGTAGTAACATATCTGCACTTCATGCCTTTATTGCTGAGTAGTATTCCACTGTATGGATGTATGCCACATTTTTTTATTCATTCGCTAGTTGATAGACATTTGGATTGTTTCCCCTTTTGGACTCTTATGCTATGAACATTCACATACAAATCTTTTTGTGCCTATATGTTTTTATTTCTCTTGGGTATATACCTAGGAGTAGAATTGCTGGGTTATATGATAAATTTATAGTTAACTTTTCAAGAAACTAAAGCTGCTTTCCTAGTGGGTGTTCCCTTTTTTACATTCCTTTTAAGTTCTATCAATTTGTCCCTCAGTTGGATTTTAAAATTGAATTATGTGATTGGAAGAGATGAGTTAATTTTTTAATTAATTTTTGACTGAGCCTAGTATCAAAGTAGGGACTTAATATTTATTATCAAGTGATTTTGCTTTTTTTCCGCTTCTGTATCCTTGAAGGATAATCATAGCCTTATACTATAATGATCATAGGTTCCTGGGCCTCTTATTACCATGGTGATTGCTGTTGAAAATGTTAATCTCAGTGAAATTTTGTTAGGAATTAATTGTACCAAGAAAAATAAATAAATGATTTTATTTGCCTTTTTAAATTGGTAATGAGAAATGGGCAAGGTGTGATGCACTTAAGATAGAGAAATACCCTGATGTAAATTTATCTGTTTCTCATAGGAGTCCAGAGGAAATGCAAGGGTGGATAAGCAAAATTAATTGTGTTGCAGCTGTATTTTCTGCACCACCATTTCCAGCTGCCATTGGATCTCAGAAAAAGTTTAGTCGTCCACTTCTGCCTGCAACTACAACAAAATTGTCTCAGGTATGTCATTTTGATAGTGCTTTGACTTTGGGAAAAAACCCTTTGTAAAATAATCTTATTAACATTTGATTGGAATAATACTCCACATTTTGGCAGCAAGGATGAGAACTTGCCTTGGAAGGTCTATTGTATAAATGGGGCAAAATGCAGTGTACTGGGTTTTACACTTCATATTGGAAGCTGACACAATTGAGTCATGGTTGGTAGGACACATACTTTGAATACGTTTCAAAAATTTATAGTAGTTACTACTCAGTCATATGGGACTAGATTACTTTGTTTTTATTTTTTTTTAATTGAAGTATAGTTGACACAGAGTGTTACATTAGTTTCAGTTGTACAGCATAGTGATTCAGTAAATCTCTTTGTTGTGCTGTGCTCACCACAAGTGTAGTATCATCTGTCCCCATGCACACTGTTACAATACCATTGACTATATGCCCTATGCTGTACTTTTCATCCCCATGACTTACTCATTCCATACCTGGAAACCTATGTCTCCTATTCTCTACTTCACCCATTTTGCCCATTCTCCACCCCTCCTCCCCTCTGGGAACTATTAGTCTGTTTTCTCTATTTATGGGTCTGTCTCTGCTTTTTCCTTATTTGTTGATTCATTTGTTTTGTTCTTTAGATTCCACATATAAGTGGAATTTTATGGTATTTGTCTTTTTCTGTATGACTTATTTCACTTAGCATTATACCCTCTTAGGTCTGTCCATGTTGTTGCAAATGGTGGCTTAGGTTTCTCGTTCTGTTTGTACTAACAGCTCATATTTAAAATGACTGGCTAGTGTTAGACGCCCTGGCTTGAAAACAAGCTAGCCAGCTATTTATTTATTTATTTAATGGAACTTTTCCCATATCTCAGGCTGTATTTTATGCTGGGGGCATGTAAGAATATTCCCAGGGATCCACTATCCACAGTACAGTGGGGCATAGACTTCCCTACCTCTTAGGGAGGACCATGTGGGTTTTCCTAGGTAATCAAGACAATGTACAGTAGAACGGTATTGCAAATGTAGTCACCTAAGCTGCTCTCCTCTTGTCAGATCGATCTCTCTAAAGATCATATTTTATGTCCCTCTCTTCCTTAAAACTCTGTTCTAAGGACACTGTAAACAGACCCGTTTTGTCAATTTTAAACCTGTCTGCACTGCCCCTATTGCCATTGACTAGTTAAGGATTTTGGAAGCTACTTTGATGTCCATGTGAATTTCTTATTGGTGCAATAGTAGAAATAGTTTCATCTGGCTCTAGTCAACCAGGTGTTGATAATCACTGACTCCTCTGCCTACCTGATATCATGGATTATCACTGTGCTATGTGCCTGTTACACTTGAGAGACTATTTTAGGCTCTGGAGACAGAAAGACAAATGAAACCCAGATACTCTTTGGATACAAAACATGCAAGTAAGTATAATACAGTTTGGTTAGAGTATAGGAAGGATACGTCCAGAGTGCTATGGGAATACAAGAAGGGACATTTAGCCTGGCTTGTAGGTGGAGGAGGAAGTTTGGTATCTACTATGAAACTTAAAGGATGAGTAGCAGTTAGATGTGATGTGGGAAGAGAAAATGATGCCGCAGAGGATCAAAAAGGCCCAGAAGAGAAAGCCCTGAGATGTGGAATCACATATAAAAGGCAAGATGCATTCTTCTGTAGAAGTAAGGCCAAATGATGAAAGGTCTTTTATGTCATGTATAGGATTTTGGATGCTTCACTGGTTCCCCAGCATCCTTAGGATAACAGTTTAAGCAAGTGACCAAATTTGTGCTGTAAAAATTACTTATGTTACAACAGGAAGAAAGTATTAGAGGAGGAAATACTAGAAGCAGAAAGCCTAATTTTAAAGGCATGGGAGGGGCGCCTGGGTGGCTCAGTCAGTTAAACATCTGCCTTCGGCTCAGGTCATGGTCCCAGGGTCCTGGGATCGAGCCCTGCTTCTCCCTCTCCTTCTGCCTGCAGCTCCCCCTGCTTATTCTCTCTCTCTCTCTTTCCCAAATAAATAAGTAAATCTTTAAAACGAATAAGATAAAAATAAAGGCAAGGGAAATAATGAGAGGAAAAATAACAAAGTTATTTGTAGAAGAGGTGGATAAAGTGGAAGTATTTGAGACATCTTGAAAGTGTGGAATGAGTGTTCTTAATGGCTCACTGAAGTAAAGGGATAAGGACTGTCATCTAGGCTTCGGCAGCTGGGGATTGTGCTGTCTGACTTGGCTTTTGTGACCTCACCATCTGGTTTTCATCCTGTTGCTTCTTCCTAGGGTTCTTTCCTGGGTCCTTTTCCTCTTTCTACTTCCAAATGTTGCGATGCTCAGTGCTCAGAAGGAGACCAAAATGGACACTTGAGAAACAGTTTTTCTGTTGTTAAGGAAAAACAGGGAGAATGTTGTGCCAGAAGAGGGGAGAAAGAGGAGAGACTATCAGATAAAATTAGTACAAAAAAATCTATGAAGTGGTAGGAGGTCATTGGGTCCCTTGGTGAGAGCAGTTTGCGGAGTGATGGGAAGAGAAGCCACATTAGTCTTCTTTGAGGAAGGATTGGAAAGTAGTAAGGAAGTGGAGGAAGGGAATACATACAAGACTTGCCATGAGCTTATAAAAAATAGACTAGTGGTAAGAAGAGAAGAGACATGGTTTAATGAAAGATTCTTTTGGTTTTCTTAATTTGTAATTATTATTAACATGAATTGGATACTCCCCATGTAAGCATTACTATTACTATGTAGTTCATAGACTACAAAAAAAAAAAAAAAAAACTTAAGAATAGAAAGGACTGGGCTAGCTCACTTTACAAGGCAGAATGGCATTTAATTTTCAAGGATAACAAATATTCTAAGAGAACAGGTCATCTTATTGATGACTAGAAAGGATGTTAGCAGAATTCTCCATCTACCCACCTGAACTGTGACCTCTTAAAGCAAATGCATTCCCCCACTTTAATTTTGGGTACTTGAAATAAACAGTAAACCACATTATATAAGGTACGAGAAGAGAAAACAACTGAACAACTAACTAGAGGCAACAAATACCTTCAGAAGTTGGGTTTTGTTCTGTTAATTTCACGAGGGATTTTCCAGTACTTATTTTTCAATAGATTGGTCTTTCTCACAATCATTCTTATGAAAGATCCAGGAGAAAGGTGAGTTGAAGTTTGAAAGGATAGAGCAACTTACAAGCTTTAACTTGTTCTTTCCTTACTATGGATCTACATTTCTATTTACTTTCTACTTTAAAAATGTACTTCTGGGGGCGCCTGGGTGGCTCAGTCGTTAAGCGTCTGCCTTCAGCTCGGGTCATGATCCCAGGGTCCTGGCATCGAGCCCCACATCAGGCTCCCTGCTCAGTGGGAAGCCTGCTTCTCCCTCTCCCACTCCCCCTGCTTGTGTTCCCTCTCTCACTGTCTCTCTCTGTCAAATAAATAAAAATCTTTAAAAAAAAAAAGAAATGTACTTCTGTTCTATTTATTTATGGGCTATATTTTAGTAAGTCACTAGCACATGAAAATGAATGTGTTTCTCTATTTGTATATTTTTTTACCATGAGACCAGGCAAGCAAGCACCTTTTTCAAGGCAAAATCTCTTATTTTAAACAAACGTCTTACACTGGAACTAAAAATAGGATGCATAAAATTTTTAATATTTTTCCTCATTTTGAACATAAATCCACAAAGATACAAAAAAAAAAACCAAACCCTGCTTATGTAATGTGATCAAAATGATGGACTTAGGATTTTAAATAAGGCAGTAACCAAAAAGAAGCATACTCCTTTGTCACATAAGACAAGATGACCAAGTCCTTACAGGAATTTAATTACCTTGTAAAAAAAAAAAAAATAAGATGTTTTCCTCCTCCACAAATAAATCACCAAGCCTTTGTGGGCCTCAGTTTTCCAACTGGAAATTGAGGAGATTGTTCTAGAATGTTTTTAAGGTTCTTTCACTAGCTCTGTATTTTTTGCCCAGGTCATTGTATTTGTTTACTTAAAAATGAAGATGTTTTGCCTTTTGTTTGTTTGTTTGTTTGTTTGTTTTGGGTTTTTTTGTTTGTTTTTTAAAAGATTTTATTTTTATTTATTTGACAGAGAGAGAGAAACAGCCAGAGAGGGAACACAAGCAGAGGGAGCAGGAGAGGGAGAAGCAGGCTTCTTGCTGAGCAGGGAGCCTGATGCGGGGCTGGATCCCAGGACCCCGGGATCATGACCTGAGCCGAAGGCAGATGCTTAACGACTGAGCCACCCAGGCGCCCCGATGTTTTGCCTTTGAGAGTAGTAAGACAATTTAGAAATAAATATGTAAAACGAAGCATGGGATAAAGAATAGATTAGAAAGAGGAAGAGAAGAGTTAGTCCACACACAGCCTGTGCAGTATGTGGAGTACCCTCCACATCATATAGAGACTCCTGTGGGGATATCTTTGGAGGAGTCATAGTGTCCCTTCAGTGAATCCTGGGATACATGTCTAGATGCACCCACAAGTTTTCCAGTACCTTGAAGACTAGTCCTCTTCATTTAGCGCTGGCATTGCCACCCTAGGCACAACTGCCATTTTAGCCTAGATAGTTCTTTGTTGTGAGGGTTGTCCTTTGAATTGTAGGATGTTTAGCAATATCACCAGCCTCTACCCACCAGATACCAGTATCATCCCCCTAGTTGTGACAACCAAAAATGTCGCCAGACATTGCCAAATATCCTGTGGGGTCAAAACCCACCCCACTGCTACCTGCTGCTATTGAGAACTACTGAATTAGCCCAGCCATCTTTCCTTTCTCCACACATGCACAGCCTGGCTATGACTCCCCTAAATGCCAGAACCACTTGGATAATTTTAGTTTACAAAATGCATGGATAACAATGTGAGTACCGTACTGGAAAAAAACTTAGTAGTGTTAGGAAAAAATTAAACATTCAATTTAAGAGATTGTTTGGTGCTTTTAAAGACATACTGTTCATCATCACCCTGTCATTCGCAGGCTTTTCTTTAATTTTTTCTTGTCTTCTATCCAAAACATATTAGCCTTCATTATTAAAATTGATAATTGTCAGTGCAGTGTGGTTCTTTCTGAACAACTCTGCTGTGTAGGAGTCATCTTCAGTTGTTTTCATGGCAGTGTTGCCAAGGCACATTTTTCTTCTTCTTTTAGGGGTAGAGAGACTAGTTTGAAAATTTAAGTTTTGTTTCTCCTTCTGGTACAGTACTCTAAACTTAGGATTTCATGGTTGGCCCTCTTCAGGATCTATTCAGGACCTCCCTTTCTACTCATCAGAGTAGTCATTTTCAGGCTTTAATGTGTACAAGAATGATCTGGGGACTTGTTGAAAGTGCACATGTCCCAGCATCCCCACCCCAGGTTAATGAGGTCCAGGTCAGGGGCCCAGGAACATGAATGTTTTAAGACATACCAGGTGTCCAGCCTGCAAGCAGTGCAGATCATACTTAAAGGGACTGCACTGTACTCCCTACAATCCCTACCCTCTCTTTCACTACTTCTTTGGAGACGTGTGAAACTGAACTGGGCTCTTGGGCTAGTTCAGCAATAGAAGTTGACAAGAGGCCAAATGCGAGTTTCAGGCAAGGCTTTATTGGGGCTTATGCTTGAGCACTGGCGAGCCCCTCAGCCTGACTTCCCTGAGGCAAGGTTAGGGAGAGCTTTTAAAAGAAAGTTGGGTGGAAAAAGGGTCCTGTGTAAGGATGTAGAGGCAAGGGTTTATTAGCACCTACGCATTTAAAATTCATGCTTCTTTGGGGCGGAGCAAGATGGCGGAGGAGTAGGAGACCTGGATTTCCTCTGGTCTCAGGAATTCAGCTGGATAGGGATCAAACCATTCTGAACACCTACGAACTCAACAGGAGATCAAAGAAAAGAATAGCAACAACTCTGAACAGAAAAGTGACCACTTTCAGGAAGGTAGGACGTGCGGAGAAGTGAATCTGAGGCGATATTTGGGAAGATAGACGGCGGGGAGAGGGGGCCTCCGTAGGCCGCTTCTGGCAAGTGATAGAGGCCAGGAGCACAAAATCGGAACTTTTAGAAGTCAGCTCCGCTGAGGGACGTCACTCCAGTGGCTAAACGGGGGGTGGAACCCTCGTGGGACAGTGTGGTCTCAGGACCCTTGGGGTCACAGAAAGACCGGGGGTGGCTGAGTGTGGCAGAGCTCCTGGGTATCGGAGCGGGGAAGCCGGCTGCAGAGACAGAGCTGAGGCGCGGGCTCTCAGCTCAGGGTTGCCATATACTGTGATCCGCGGCACAGCCGGGCCACTGCTCCTCCAGCAGGGACCTAACAAGCAGCAGATCCAGGGAGACTCCCCTTCCTCCCCGGGGAGGAGTGGCGCAGGAGCACACCACAGGGATCTGCTGGGTTTGGAGACTCCACACCGAGTCGGGTGCCAGACATAGAAACGTTCAGTCAAAGGCCGGGTGAGCAGAGAGTGCAGCCGGAGACGGGGGAGACGGGACTGATTGACTGCTTTTCTCTGGGGGCTCACTGAGGAGTGGGGCCCCGAGTTCTCGGCTCCTCTGGGGCGGAGATTGAGAGGCCGACATTTTCACTCTCATCCTCCAAAGCTGTACGGAAAGCTTGCAGGAAAAAAAAAGCTCCCGAGAGCAAACCCAAGCAGATTACTTAGCCTACACCTGGCAAGGGCGGGGCAATTCCGCCTCCCTCAAAGACATTTGGGAACCATGGCAACAGGCCCCTCCCCCCGAATATCAGCAAAAACTGCCAGCCAAGACCAAGTTTATCGATCAATGAGAACAGCAGAACTCCAGCGCTAGGGGAATACTGCACATAGAATCCATGGCTTTTTTACCATGATTCTTTAGTCTTTCAATGTTTTGTTTTTTTTTTTAACTTTTTTTTTTTGAATTTTTCTTTTTCCCTTTTTCAACCAACATCTTATCAATCCCTTTTTTAAAAATCATTTTTAATTTTTAAAGTCATATTCTATCCCTTCATAGTAGCTACCCTTATTTTTGGCATATATATATAAGTTGTTCGCTCTTTAAAATTGTGAGATACAGTTTCTTCTAACAGATCAGAATATACCCTAAATCTCTAGTGTATGGCTTTGTTCTAGTCTCCTGCCTGATCACATTCTCTCCCTTTTTTTTTTTTAATCCTCTTCTTTCTTTTTTCAAACAACTTCTTACCAATTCCTTTTATAAAATTTTTTATACTTTTCATCTTTACAGTCATATTCCATCCCTTCATCATATCAACCCTTATTTTTGTACATATATAAGTTTTTCTTTCTTTAAAGTTTTGGGAGACACTTTCTTCTAACACCAAAATACACCCAAAATCTAGTGTGTGGCACTGATCTATGCACCAGCCTGATCATATTTGATCATATTCTGGGTTTTTTTGTTTTGTTCTATATTTGTTTGTTTTTATCTTTTTCTTTTTCTTTCTTTTTCTTTATTTCCCTTTCTTTTCCCCGGCTTCAGGTCTTTTCTGATTGGTTTAGAGTATATTTTCTGGGGACGTTGTTACCCTGTTAGCATTTTGTTCTCTCATTAATCTGTTCCCCTCTGAACAAAATGACAAGACGGAAAAAAATCACCTCAACAAATAGAACAAGAGGTAGTACCGACTGCCAGGGACCTACTCAATACAGACATTAGTACGATGTTGGATCTAGAGTTCAGAATCATCACTTTAAAGATACTAGCTGGGCTTGAAAAAAGCATGGAAGGTATTAGAGAAACCCTTTCTGGAGAAATAAAAGAACTAAAATCTAACCAAGTCGAAATCAAAAAGACTATTAATGAGGTGCAATCAAAAATGGGGGCGCTAACTGCTAGGATAAATGAGGCAGAAGAGAGAATCAGTGATATAGAAGACCAAATGATGGAAAATAAAGAAGCTGAGAAAAAGAGAGATAAACAACTACTGGATCACAAGGGCAGAATTCGAGAGATAAGCGATACCATAAGACGAAACAACATTAGAATAATTGGGATCCCAGAAGAAGAAGAAAGAGAGAGGGCCAGAAGGTATATTGGAGCAAATTATAGCAGAGAACTTCCCTAATTTGGGGAAGGAAACAGGCATCAAAATCCAGGAGGCACAGAGAACCCCTCTCAAAATCAATAAAAATAGTTCAACACCCCAACATCTAATAGTAAAACTTACAAGTCTCAGAGACAAAGAGAAAATCCTGAAAGCAGCTCGGGACAAGAGATCTGTAACCGACAATGGTAGAAACATTAGACTGGCAACAGACCTATCCACAGAGACCTGGCAGGCCAGAAAGGACGGGCATGATATATTCAGAGCACTAAATGAGAAAAATATGCACCCAAGAATACTAACCCAGCGAGGCTGTCACTGAAAATAGAAGGAAAGATAAAAAGCTTCCAGGACAAACAAAAACTAAAAGAATTTGCAAACACGAAACCAACCCTACAAGAAATCTTGAAAGGGGTCCTCTAAGCAAAGAGAGAGCCTAAAAGCAACATAGACCAGAAAGGAACACAGACAATATACAGTAACAGTCACCTTACAGGCAATACAATGGCACTAAATTCCTATCTTTCAGTAGTTACCCTGAATGTAAGTGGGCTAAATGCCCCAATCAAAAGACACAGGCTATCAGATTGGATTAAAAAACAAGACCCATCGATATGCTGTCTGCAAGAGACTCATTTTAGACCCAAAGACACCCCCAGATTGAAAGTGAGGGGGTAGAAAACCATTTACCATGCTAATGGACACCAAAAGAAAGCTGGGGTGGCAATCCTTAACATCAGACAAATTAGATTTTAAACCAAAGACTGTAATAAGAGATGAGGAAGGACACCATATCCTACTTAAAGGGTCTACTCCAACAAGAAGATCTAACAATTGTAAATATCTATGCCCCTAAGATGGGAGCGGCCAATTATATAAGGCAATTAATAACAAAGCAAAGAAACATATTGACAACAATACAGTAATAGTGGGGGACTTTAACACCCCCCTCACTGAAATGGACAGATCATCTAAGCAAAAGATCAACAAGGAAATAAAGACTTTAATTGACACACTGGACCAAATGGACTTCACAGACATATTCAGAACATTCCATCCCAAAGCAACAGAATACACATTCTTCTCTAGTGCCCATGGAACATTCTCCAAAATAGATCACATCCTAGGTCACAAATCAGGTCTCAACTGGTACGAAAAGATTGGGATCATTCCCTGCCTATTTTCAGACCACAATGCTTTGAAACTAGAACTCAATCACAAGAGGAAAATCAGAAAGAACTCAAATACATGGAGGCTAAAGAGCATCCTACTAAAGAATGAATGGGTCAACCAGGAAATTAAAGAAGAATTAAAAAAATTCATGGAAACCAATGAAAATGAAAACACAACTATTCAAAATCTTTGGGATGCAGCAAAGGCAGTCCTAAGAGGAAAATATATAGCGATACAAGCCTTTCTCAAGAAACAAAAAAGGTGTCAAATACACAACCTAACCCTACACCTAAAGGAGCTAGAGAAAAAACAGCAAATAAGGCCTAAACCAGCAGGAGAAGAGAAATAATAAAGATCAGAGCAGAAATCAATGAAATAGAAACCAAAAGAATAGTAGAACAGATCAACAATTCGTTCTTTGAAAGAATTAACAAGATTGATAAACCCCTGGCCAGACTTACCAAAAAGAAAAGAGAAAGGACCCAAATCAACAAAATCATGAATGAAAGAGGAGAGATCACAACCAACACCAAAGAAATACAAACAATTATAAGAACATATTATGAGCAACTCTATGCCAGCAAATTAGATAACCTGGAAGAAACGGATGCATTCCTAGAGATGTATCAACTACCAAAACTGAACCAGGAAGAAATAGAAAACCTGAACAGACCTATAACCACTAAGGAAATTGAAGCAGTCATCAAAAATCTCCCAAGAAACAAGAGCCCAGGGCCAGATGGCTTCCCGGGGGAATTCTACCAAACATTTAAAGAATTAATACCTATTCTTCTGAAACTGTTCCAAAAAATAGAAATGGAAGGAAAACTTCCAAACTCGTTCTGTGAGGCCACCATTACCTTGATCCCAAAACCAGACAAAGACCCCATCCAAAAGGAGAATTACAGACCAATATCCTTGATGAACATGGATGCAAAAATACTCACCAAAATACTAGCCAGTAGGATCCAGCAGTACATTAAAAGGATTATTCACCACGACCAAGTGGGATTTATCCCTGGGCTGCAAGGTTAGTTCAACATCCACAAATCAATCAACGTGATACAATACATTAACAAAAGAAAGAACAAGAACCATATGATCCTCTCAATAGACGCAGAAAAAGCATTTGACAAAGTACAGCATCCTTTCTTGATCAAAACTCTTCAGAGTATAAGCATAGAGGGTACATACCTCAATATCACAAAAGCCATTTATGAAAAACCTACAGCGAATATCATTCTCAATGGGGAAAAACTGAGAGCTTTCCCCCTAAGGTCAGGAACACGGCAGGGATGTCCACTATCACCACTGCTATTCAACATAGTATTAGAAGTCCTAGCCACAGCAATTAGACAACAAAACGAAATAAAAGGCATCCATATCAGCAAAGAAGAAGTCAAACTCTCACTCTTTGCAGATGATATGAAACTTTATGTGGAAAACCCCAAAGACTCCATCCCAAAACTGCTAGAACTCATACAGGAATTCAGTCAAGTGGCAGGATATAAAATCAATGCACAGAAATCAGTGGCATTCCTATACACCAACAACAAGACAGAAGAAAGAGAAATTAAGGAGTCGATCCCATTTACAATTGCACCCAAAACCATAAGATACCTAGGAATACATCTAACCAAAGAGGCAAAGGATCTGTACTCAGAAAACTATAAAATACTCATGAAAGAAATTGAGGAAGACACAAAGAAATGGAAAAACGTTCCATGCTCATGGATTGGAAGAACCAATATTGTGAAGATGTCAATGCTACCTAGAGGAATCTACACATTCAATGCAATCCCCATCAAAATACCATCCACTTTTTTCAAAGAAATGGAACAAATAATGCTAAAATTTGTATGGAACCAGAAAAGACCCTCAATGGCCAGAGGATTGTTGAAGAAAAAAAGCAAAGCTGGTGGCATAACAATTCTGGACTTCCAGCTCTATCACAATGCTGTCATTATCAAGACAGTATGGTACTGGCACAAAACCAGACACATAGATCAATGGAACAGAATAGAGAGCCCAGAAATGGATCCTCAACTCTATGGTCAAGTAATCTTTGACAAAGCAGGAAAGAATGTCCAATGGAAAAAAGACAGTCTCTTCAACAAATGGTGTTGGGAAAATTGGACAGCCACCTGCAGAAGAATGAAACTGGACCATTTCCTTACACCACACACAAAAATAGACTCAAAATGGTTGAAAGACCTCAATGTGAGACAGCAGTCCATCAAAATCCTAAAGGAGAACACAGGCAGCAACCTCTTCGACCTCAGCCGCAGCAACTGCTTCCTAGAAACATCGCCAATGGCGAGGGAAGCAAGGGCAAAAATGAACTGTTGGGACTTCATCAAGATAAAAAGCTTTTGCACAGCAAAAGAAAGTCAACAAAACCAAAAGACAACCAACAGAATGAGAGAAGATATTTGCAAATGACATATCAGATAAAGGGCTAGTATCCAAAATCTATAAAGAACTCATCAAACTCAACACCCAAAGAACAAAGAATCCAGTCAAGAAATGGGCAGAAGACATGAACAGACATTTTTCCAAAGAAGACATCCAAATGGCCAACAGACACATGAAAAAGTGCTCAACATTGCTTGGCATCAGGGAAATCCAAATCAAAACCTCAATGAGATACCCCCTCACACCAGTCAGAATGGCTAAAATTAACAAGACAGGAAACGACAGATGTTGGCGGGGATGCGGAGAAAGGGGAACCCTCCTACACTGTTGGTGGGAATGCAAGCTGGTGCAGCCACTCTGGAAAACAGTATGGAGGTTCCTCAAAAAGTTGAAAATAGAGCTACCATATGATCCAGCAATTGCACTACTGGGTATTTACCCCAAAGATACAAATGTAGGGATCCGAAGGGGTACGTGCACCCCGATGTTTATAGCAGCAATGTCCACAATAGCCAAACCGTGGAAAGAGCCAGGATGTCCATCAACAGCTGAATGGATAAAGAAGAGGTGGTATATATATACAATGGAATATTATGCAGCCATCAAATGGAATGAGATCTTGCCATTTGCAACGATGTGGATGGAACTGGAGGGTGTTATGCTGAGCGAAATAAGTCAATCAGAGAAAGACATGTATCATATGACCTCACTGATATGAGGAATTCTTAATCTCAGGAAACAAACTGAGGGTTGCTGGAGTGGGGGGTGGGGTGGGAGGGATGGGGTGGCTGGGTGATAGACATTGGGGAGGGTATGTGCTATGGTGAGCCTTGTGAATTGTGCAAGACTGTTGAATCACGGATCTGTACCTCTGAAACAAATAATGCAATATATGTTAAGAAAAAAAAAAGATAGCAGGAGGGGAAGAATGAAGGGGGGGAAATCGGAGGGGGAGATGAACTATGGAGACGATGGACTCTGAAAAACAAACTGAGGGTTCTAGAGGGGAGGGGGGTGGGGGGATGGGTTAGCGTGGTAATGGGTATTAAAGAGAGCACATTCTGCATGGAGCACTGGGTGTTATGCACAAACAATGAATCATGGAACACTACATCAAAAACTAATGATGTAATGTATGGTGATTAACATAACAATAAAAAATTTAAGAAAATAAAATAAAATAAAATAAAATTCATGCTTCTTCTTATATCACACGTCCAAATAACATGCGAAATCTCCACCCTGGGTGGGATTTTTAGTATTATTATGAGGGAAGAAGTCCGTGAATGTTCAGCGCTGTGGTCCATATTGGTGCAGACTGGTTTGGTCCGGTCTTCACCAGTCCTTGTAGGTAGTATCTTCATTTCAGTAAGCATCCTTCCTCCGCATTCCTGCAAGATGTGCTACTCAAGAGGCACAGAGTTTTATCTTTTTTTTTTTTTCTTTCTCCTTATGGAGAAGGCAGGGAACACTGGATTTCACAGTCAGGGTTAGGGGACCTGAGTCTAGTCCTTGCTCTGTCTCACTTGCACCTCATGGAGTTACCATTTCCTGAATCTAGTTCTGTTTTCTTTGAATTTCCACCATTCTCCTGTAAAGATCTGAATCAATCATTATTTGAATCACTAACCAGTGATACTTTGATCATTAAATGTTAATTGTTGAAGGCCAGGCCTTGTGATAAACACTGATTTGAAACAAAGGAAAGCGCTCTGCTTGCTTCTCACCCCTCTTTTTTTCCTGTGGTTTGACCATCAGGGCAGTAATGGCCAGGGGCCAGATGAGTGTGGCAGGGTGCATTCATAATCTGGCCCCTATATACAGAGGGCAAGGAGAGACTGAAGAAAGGAGACCACTTCAGATTGGTAGGTGGCAGTTTTAATAAGCAAGGGAACTTACTTAAGAGGCCTGTCTTGGGTGGCCACAAGATGAGTAGATCTTTGCACCCACCTGCCACAATCATAAAGTTTATATAGAGGCTTTAATTGAGCCCAATCTTGTGTACCATTCAGATGATCTCAAAAACACATTACTATTTCAAGGCTGTGTCCTTGGGGCAGCTTCTAGCTTCGGAAAGGGAGGTAAAATGCACATTTCATGGACGGGGAGGAGGTGAGGAGCCTCCAGTTGCCCAGGTCCACCTTGCCTTTCAGCCACTGGTTACGTCATCTCAGTGACCTCCTCCGACAGGCAGGCATTAGGAGCAGTGGGATTTCAGAGGAGGAAGTCATTCTTGTAATCATGTCCCTCACTGGCCAAAACCATACCCTTCCCACCCGACTCCATCTTAGACTTTTAGTCACAAATACTGTCACTTCTGCTTCTTAAATATCTTTCATATCCTACCCACATTCCTTAGTTCAGACTTTTGTCATTTTTCACCTACATCACTGGTCTCAACTTTTTTGATCATTCACCTTATTAATACTAAATATTTGAACAGATATCCTCCAACATATGTATATATTTTTATAAAATATACTACATATCCGGTTATCAATACAAGACGGAAAAATGCTGACCATCATTACTCATTAGGAAAATATAAATCAAAAACAGGAGATACCACTTTATACTCATTAGAGTGGTTATAATTAAAAAAATCTTTCAAGGAAAATAATGTGTTGGTGAGGATGTGGAGAAATTACAAGTTAGGTATGTTGCTGGTGAGAATATAGAATGATGCAGCTACTTTGGAAAATAATTTGGTGGTTCTTCAAATGATTAAACATAGATTTAACATGTGACCCAGCAATTCCACTCCTACTTAGATAGCAGGAGAATGAAAACATAAACCCACACAAAATCTTTTGCACAAATGTTCATAGGAGCCAGGGGTGGAAATGGCCATCAGCTGATGAATAGATGAATGAAATGTGATATGTACATACAATGGAATATTATTCAGTTGTAAAAAACAATGAAGTACTGGTACATCCTAGAAAGTGGATGAACCTTGAAAACATTCCACTAAGTTAAAGAAGGCAGTAGTAAAAAGAAACGTGTGATTCCATTACAAAAGGATTTCTTTCAGGGAAACTAAAATGTCATAAAATTAAATTGTAGTGATGGTTGCACAACCCAGTGACTATACTAAAACTTATTGAATGGTAAATTGTATGGTATGTGAATTATCCCAATGCTGATCTTTAAAATTCTTCCCAGTGGATCATCTTGCTTGGCTTGCACACAACCCACTTTGAAAAACTCTGACAGACTATTTGTATAACCACTTGAGATCTCTCTTCCTCCAGTCTTGCTTTTCTCTAATCCATCTTTCACAGTTGTGGCTAAAATATGACTCATGTACTATCACTTAAACTTAATTGATTCACTTTCGCCAACATGATGCAGTCCACACTCCTTGGCATCGCCTTAAATGGTTGACTACACGTTTCCAGAATAGACTTTGTATTCATTTCTTAGACATCTGCATTTAACATATATTGAGTACTCAGTAAACAATGAAATCATGTTGAAGTTATTCAGAAGCTCACTAAACTGTTTGAAGTCTTTAAATCTCGGGGCACCTGGGTGGCTCAGTCGTTAAGCGTCTGCCTTCGGCTCAGGTCATGATCCCAGGGTCCTGGGATCGAGCCCCGCATCGGGCTCCCTGCTCAGTGGGAAGCCTGCTTCTCCCTCTCCCACTCCCCCTGTTTGTGCTCCCTCTCTCGCTGTCTCTCTCTCTCTCTCTGTCAAATAAATAAATAAAATCTTTTTTAAAAAATAAAAAATAATGTCTTTAAATCTCTTAAACATAAAATGATAAAATCTTTCTGATGGTGCCTTCAATAATAGTTCAAACTGACTTAAAGCAGATGTTCTTTATTCTAAATTCCTTATAGCTTGGGTTGAGAAGGCTACAGTATTTAGCAATTTGACTTGTAAGTTTCCCAGAAGATTCTTAGAAATGTCATTACCTTCTAAATCATCTATCTACTTTAAAACAGTACAAAGGAAACAGTCTGAGCCCTCCCCTTTTTACCTCCCCTCCCCCCCTTTTTAAATCATTTATTCAGCTACTGTTTGCTGAAGAACCTATATATCAGGTACTATATTAGGTATGTGGGCATTATAAAAATAGCTAAGATGATGGTCTTGGCTCTTAGCTAATGAGAACTTAAGGAATATGTTAGTGTTATTCAGGTACTATACAAAAACTATGCCATATACTATCTTTTCTGCTCAGTACTGCACACCGGAGGATTTGAGAAAAAGGAAAAAAATAATGTCCCTTTTCTGCCTTTAAAGAGCTTGTAATCAGTAAAGGAGATAAAATTCACACATAAGTAGTATAGACATTTAAGTGCTATAGTAATGCAGAAGTGGAAGAGATTGTGAGATCTGGAATAACACTGGTTTTCAGTGAGTATCAAATTTTGGCAAAGATATAGAACAATGTGAATTTTTAAGCCTATTATGGAAATGTAAACTGGTAGAAACACTTTAAGAAAACAGGTTAATGTCATCTTAAAGATGTGCCTATTCTAAAACCCCAAAATTCTACATCTTAGTGATTACACTGTAGAGCAATTCTTGCCCATATTCACTAGGCAGCATATTCAATGTAGCATCATTTATAATAGCCTAAAGAAACCCAAAAACAACCTAAACATCCTTCAGTGAAATTCTCGTATGTCCTATACTTAAAAGGAAGAAACTAGAACATATATGTGAGTAAATTTTAAAAACATGTTAAGTGAGAAAACAAGTCACAAAAGGAAACCTATAAAGTATAAAAGCCTGTAGAACATACTCTTTATTTTTATGGATCCTTATATTTGTATAGGAGTAGCATAGAAAAAGAATTAGATAGGATACCTGGGTGGCTCAGTCGGTTGAGGGGCAGACTCTTGATTTCGGCTTAGGTTATGACTTCAGGGCTGTGAGATCAAGCGTGCTTAGTGGGGAGTCTGCTTGAGATTCTCTCCCTCTGCCCCTCCCCCCGTGCTCTGTCTCTCCAAAATAAATAAATAAGGAGGTGCCTGGGTGGCTCAGTCGGTTAAATGTCTGCCTTTGGCTCAGATCATGATCCCAGGGTACTGGGATCAAGCCCCACATCAGGCTCTCTGCTCAATGGGAAACCTGTTTCTCCCTCTCCCTCTGCCCTTATCCTCCCCCCAACTCCCCACTTGTGCTCTTGATCCAAAGACCCCGGGATCATGACCTGAGCTCAGATTCATAATGTGGCATATTTATATACATATTGATAGATGATAGATAGATAGATAATATACTCTCACATCATAAATTAAAATTATTAAGATTTTTCACCTCTAAATTATTCTATTAGATTTGAATTACAAGCTTAAATTGACAGATTTATTACACAGTTGCTTTAGGGTTTAAATTCTTCATCATCTGGCAACTATGTATGCTGATCTTGGATTTAGATAGTAATTTAAATTTACAAAAATGCCATATGGAAAAAATTCAGCTGGGAATTGTGATGATGATGTGTTGTACATGTTAATTTTTTACCTTTAACTCTGCTTGTGATCACCTAGAATGACATGAATTTGGGAAGCAGAAGGGGAACACTCTTCTTGTTTGTTTGTTTTTTAATGCCATGCCTTTTATGAGGAGTACAAATTGATATGTCCTAAAATAAGAATGTAATAAAGGAGGGAAATCCCTTTTGTCTGCTATTTTAAAAAAATAAATAAATTATGTTGTTATTATACAAAATATATTTATCACCTAGTTTAATCAGTTCCTCTTCATTTACTTTCATCCATTTATATCTTATTGTACATGTAAAATTTATATTCAACAAGAATTTGGATAATATATATATGAAAGTAGAATAGTGAAAAAGCAGTCATACAATTAGAGAAGTACAAGAAAATTTCAGTCTCTTTGTTTCATTTTTAAAATGTTGCCATAGGGTTTGATAGTGTGTTTCATTATTGTAAGGCAATAAAAATGGTACCCCTAGAATGGAAGTTCTTTGACACAGGATCAACCGTGTTGCGTTGGTGCATGGTGCCTAGAGTAACGCTGTTCAGGCAAGAATTGCTCTATAGGTACGTTTAACTGAATCACTGCTTTGTTTGGGTCAATAAGATTTTGAAGGAAGTCAGAACCTCTACTACTTTGGAGGGGAAAAGCATAGGTTGCTTCATTTTTTAGAATATTATCTGATAGGGATGCCTGGGTGGCTCAGTTGGTTAAGCATCCCGCTCCACGGGGAGCCTGCTTCTCCCTCTGCCTGCCACTTGCCCTACTTGTGCTTGCTCTCTTGCTCTCTCTCTCTCTCTCTCTCTCTCTCTGACAAATAAATAAATAAAATCTTTTAAAAATATATATCATCTGATAGGTTACAGAGAATTATTTCTTGGTGGCATTGCTTGTCTCAAAAAAGAAAAAAAAAAACTAAGCAGAGAGGCTCTTCATTCATTGTGACAGACGGGGAAATTAGCAGCATTGCTGAGTGGACAGGAAATGGGAAAGCCAAATTTTGTGGGACTTTAAGGATAGGTACTTAACTGGTGCCTTGCCTATTGAAGTATTTCTTAGGAAGCCTAGTCTCAACTCCATGAGAGCTACACTTGATAAGGGGCTCTGAAAGTATTTGGCTTTGTAACAAGGGGACTGGTTGTCATTTTGCAAAGGTGCATGTGAATACTAGCCTGAGAAAGTTGGTAAGATGTGCAGCAGAGGCACATTGGACTGTTTTGATGAATTAAAGTCATTCATCATAAGGGATTTTAAAAAGTACTCTATGATTTTTTTATTGATTTATTTTCCGGATGCTAAATAGCTTAATAATTTCCTGCAGGAGGAACAGCTGAAATCTCATGAAAGCAAGCTGAAGCAGATTACCACTGAGCTCGCTGAGCACCGCTCTTATCCCCCAGACAAGAAAGTTAAAGCCAAGGAGATAGATGAATACAGACTGAAAGATCACTATCTGGAGTTTGAGGTATGTTGAACCTGAATGTAATAAATGCCTATACCTAAATTATTTTATGATTTTTCCATGAGGCAATTTTTTTTCAGCTACCGTAACTATAGGAAGTGTACCTTGACCCTGACTCTAACTTGGGGGCTCCAGGCATGGTCTAGATCATGGTGGCCTCTCATGTTCGAATCCCTAGAGGAAGGTCACCCTGCCTGTGGCAAGGACTTGTCAGTGGGCTGTAGGTAGTAAGGAAACGTAATAATTTTTCTTCTGCCTTTGTTTCCCACATCAAGTGGCATTCCTCTCTTCAGCAGTTGCCTTGATTTTCCCCTACAACTACCACCACAATTTATCTTACAAATAAAGTCCTAATCCTTAATTTAAGAGGATTTGGGTTCTTTCTGTGTTTCTACCACACTGGTCTTTCCACAACAGCCTCCATGTATGTTAGTCACATTTCTGCCCACTCTCTCTGAGCACCCTTTATGCCTTTATGCCTTTGTTCATCTACTTTCTTCTGCCCCAAGTGCTCTTCCCCTCATCTTCATTTCTGAAAGTCCTGTTCATCTTTCCCAAGATGCAGCTCAAATCCCTCCTGATGTAGTTTTGGAATGTTGTTGGGGTCCAGAGCCAATGGCCAAGAAAGAATTCTTGAGATGTCTTTGGTGCAAAAAAAGTGATTTTATTAAAACATGGGGACAGGACCAGTGGGCAGAAGGAGCTGCAGGACTGGGGTCGTGAGGAATGGCTGATTATATACTTGGGAGTTGGGGGAGGTAAGGAGAAAGTGAGGTATCCAAAAGGACTTTCATATGCTAAAGAAGACTCTCAGGATGCTGGAGGTCTGGCTATTGTTATGTTAAGGTGGTTTTTCCTTCTAGTAAGGTATTAACATTAAGATAGTTGGGAGTTTTCTGGAGGAATGTTATACTCTGCCTATTTCAAGTATTTGTCAATGGGATGCAAGTTATAAAGAAATTTAATTTTATTTCCGTTCCCTTTTGCCTTTGTTTCCCACATCACTGTGGAGGGGAGGGTGATGTTAGGGCTCCGTGAAATTGAGTCTATGGGTTTCTGAAAGTTAGGCTATTCATAAGACTGCTTTTTCCTTGTAAATCACTAAGACGTTTATAAACTGATAGGGACTCATGCCCTGTAAGGTTGTGATCTCTATTAGTTAACCATTTGATTTTTTCCCTTCCCTTAGTTTTAGGGCAGCCAGGAATGCCTGAGGAATGTCACACAGATCCCACCTTGGGGGGAGGGTGGTTGCTGGGTGTCCGCTTGTGCTTTGTCCTCCACTTGCCTTCTGCTCGCTCATCACCTCCTATGAAAAGCCTACTCTAAACCTATTAGCTGGGTTTAATCTGTTACAGTCTTTGCCACAGTTGGCTTTATATTAAAGTTTTTCAGTATGTCTTTGTATCTATAGTAGATTCCATTAACACCTCCCCTTGCTCAAGATGGTAAGGCCTTGGAGTACAGAGACCTCAAGTTCATTTCTAATCTTTGCTTCATGTTTGCATATTGAATTGGACAGGATCTCATGGAAGCTTAAAAAAAGTATCTTCCTGAGTTATAAAATTTCCATTATAAGATGTGGCATTTGATCCCTGCAGGTCCAGGGACTGGTTTCTTCATGGTTCGAGCAAGCCCTTGCTCTGGGGAGATGAAGAAAAACCATTATTTTAGTAAAGGTTAAAGTTTATTAGCAAAAACTGTGGAAGCCTTGATGTGATTTGAAGTGGGGTTCGGGAGCAAACGGTCAAGAAAGAATTCTTGAGGCGTTTTTGGTGCCAAAAAAAAAAAAAGGTGGTTTTATTAAAACACAGGGACAGGACCCATGGGCAGAAATAGCTGCACTGGGATTATGACATGTGATTGGTTGGGAGGGGCAGAGACAAAGGAAGTTTCCCAAAAAGATTTTTGTATGTTAAAGAAGCCTTAGGGATCCTGGAGGCCTAGCTATTGTCAAGCTAAGGTTGTTTTTCCCTCTAGCAAAGCATTAAAATTAAGACAGTTGGGAGTTCCTTGGAGGAACTCATTCTCTGCATATCTCAAGTCTTTTGTCAATGGGCTGCAAGTTATAAGGAAGTTTAATTTTTTCTACATTTCTTTTGCCTTTTTTCTCCACATCAGCCTCACCAGCAAAAGACTTGAAAAATATTTTTTAAAAAACAAACAAAAAACCTAAGCAGCTCATCTTTGTTTCCCTAGGCTTGTTCGTTCTTGAGAAATGGGAGTATCTCAAAAAGCAATTACAATCCTTCACACTTCTAGAGTGGCTTTCAGCTATAGGCCCTTTTATTTTCACACATGCTAATTAAATTTCCCAACACCTCAGTCCCCTGTTTCTAGTACTCAACAACTTACTTTGAGCCCTTGACTTTGAAGGCTAAGAGCCTGTTCCCAGGAGGTGGGGGTGGCTGCAAGACCATGGAAAGGTTGTCACTGCAAAAAGCACTCCTTATTTTTTAACCTACTGTGGTACCCCTTTTCCAAAAATGTAACCTAACAAGAAACAGCATTTTCATTTAATGACATGGAACTTAGACCAAGGTTTGTGGAGATAAGTCTTGCTTTCATCACACTGTCACCTCAAGGAACCTGAAGACTGTATTCCACAACCTCTGGCTCATTAAAATCCATACTCATATGCTAATATGTCAGGCATGTTGGATTGTCTCTTAAGCTGCCTTAACCTGTGTCTACCAGGAATGTAGAAGCGTAGATGCTATCTAAACAGGTTTTTGTAAAAGTAATTCTTTTTAAAAAGTGAACTATTATTTTTCATTAATTTGAAGTAGTATAACTTGTGGAGTCCACTTTGCTATTCTTTCAGCCACCGGAATTTTTCGTGTGTGTGTGTGTGTGTGTGTGTGTGTGTGTGTGTGTGTGTGTCTGCGCGCACACACACACTGATGGAGATCTTTTGTGTAGCATTAAGTACTCTGCTTTATGAACAGCATTCCCTGAGCAGACTGCTTCATTCCCTAATTGAATCTAATCTCATTCCCTGAATAAGGAGTGTGAGAGTGATTGATCATTTTTTATATTTTGTTCACTGCTCTGTCCTCACTTTCTGGGGCATGCAAATGAGTGCTCAATACATATTTGTTGAATGAATGAATGGAATTGTATTATTGTATATAAAAGATAACATCAAAGAAAGCAGTTCCCTGAGACAGCTTAGTAGGTCCCCTGAAAGCACATCTGATAGGCAGGTGTCAACAGACAGCAGCTTCTGTAGTTCAGTGTGAACTGCAAATGGGCAGTGACAGGAAGGGGAGTTTCAATCCCATCGGCATCCTGTCACCAAGAAGAATCATAGTCAGAAAGAAGCTCTTTCACCTATTCCTGGAGAAAGGAACACAGAAAATTCTTACGATTTTTCACATCTTCATAAAGAAAAATGTGGTTTCAGAACACAGAAAATTCTTACGATTTTTCACATCTTCATAAAGAAAAATGCTTTTATTTTGTTAGAATATTAAGCTTTTAGTGATTACACTGGGAGTTGTTCCTAAATTTATGCATTTCAGTTGTTTATATCCCAAGTTGCTTTCAATACAACAGTTCTTCATGGTGGGCTGAATTCACAGCTCTTTCTGTGCCTGAGAAATATTCTCTAATCAACAACAGCCAAATTCTGGAAAGAGCCCACATGTCCGTTGACTAATGAATGGATAAAGAAGATATGGTATATGGGGGGGGGGGGTGGTATATATATATATGGTGTATATGTGTATATATATAGAGTATATATTATATGTATATATATATAATAGTGGAATATTACTCAGCCATCAAAAAGAATGAAGTCTTGCCATTTGCAACAATGTGGATGAAGCTGGAGTGTATTATGCTAAGTGAAATTAGTCAGTCAGAGAAAGACAAATACCATATGATTTCACTCATATGTGGAATTAAAGAAACAAAACAGATGAACATGGGGAAAAAAAGAGAAGCAAACCATAAAACAGACTCTTAACTATAGAGAACAAACTAAGATTTGCTGGAGGGGAGTGGGCAGGGGAATGAGCTAAATGGGTGATGGGTATTAAGGAAGGCACTTGTGATAAGCACCAGGCATTATATCTAAGTGATGAATCACTAAATTCTACTCATGAAACTAATATTATACTGTATGTTAACTAACTAGAATTTAAATGAAAACTTCAGGAAAAAACTGCCTGTTACTGCCTCCTAATTTTTCTAGAAGCCTTTGTCTTAGACTGCTACCAATAAATGCCAAAAAAAAAAAAAAAAAAGAAAAGAAAGAAATATTCTCCAAACTCTGACTGACAGTAAGTCACTAGAAATTGTACTAAGTAAAGTAGGTTCAGGGTTTGTTTCATTGTTTTTGTTTTTTGTTTTAAAGTCTATAAAAAGTCTACAGTGAGCAAGGAGAGTGGAAGTTCCATTTATCTTACTAGCCTTAGCCTGTAAGAAATAGATTCTTGTTTACTTAAAGCAACAAACTTCAATCAGAATTGGTTGTAATTGACTAAATCCATGCCTGTTTCTCTATTGACTGTTAGCAGGGAAGGGCAGATGGTTTGTTTTTTATAGGATTGGTACCCCCAAACTATGGCTGTTAATTCTTTGGAAAGGTTCACTTGGAACCTAAACGTACTTTTGAAAGAGCTGTTAGACATCACAAGTTTCTGTTAAGAAACTCAGCATCATTTTCCAATTTTAAAAAATAAGTATCAGAAATAGCCTCACTTCTTTATAAATTATTTCTACTTTATTCAGTTCCCATTTCACTTAAAAATGTCTAAGTTGATCTCCATGCTTCTGGTGCATTTGGAAATTTTTCAAGATATAAGCAAGATGGATGATTTGTATCAAATATAAAAACTTACAAAACTCCAGCCAGTGAAAGCACAGTAGGCTGAGCTGTGGCAGGAAACTCCTGGGACGTTTAAGAAACAGCCTTGTTAAAGAGATTCCTTTGATAGCATGCTAGCCCCATAAATTTGGATTTGTTTCTTCAACTTTAAAGACAATGGCAAGTAGAAAATGAAGATACTATTTACACCAAGATGTTTTTCATGTAACAATTAGAGTGTTTTCAGAGGAGGAGTTAAGATGGCAGAGGAGTAGGGGACCTATTTTCGCCTGGTCCCTGGAATTGCTAGTCAGTTATCAAATCTTTCTGAACACCTGTGAAATCAACTGGAGATCTGAGAAAAGAATTGCTGCAATTCTTTATTGCAAAGAAGGAAATTCTGTTCTATTGAATAGAAAAGCAACCACTCTTTGCAAGGTAGGAGGTACAGACACGTGAACCCAAGATGATAGAGATATCAGAAGATAAACCACAGGGGGAGGGAGCCTCGTTAACTGAGTACCGGAAAGTGTTATAAGCAGCGGAGAGCAAAATGAGAACTAAAAGTTTTGCCTGAAATGTGCTAGGGGGCAAAGCAGGGAGGAATCCCAGATGGGACAGCGTGGTCTCAGGATCCCCAGGGTCACAAAAAGAATTGGGGCGAGGGTGCCTGAGTGTGGCAGACTACCAAAGCATCGGAGCAGGGAATCCAGCAAGTCCAGGTGCTGGCTTTCTGCTCGCTATTGCCATAAACCACAAACAACTGTATGGTCTGGTGACCGCTCTCCAGACTGGGGCCCAGCAAGAGGCAGCATCATGGGAAGAGCCCCTCCATCCCCTGGGAGGAGTGGCGTGAGAGCAGGCAGCAGGAGTCCATAAAGTTTGGGGACTTGAAATGGAGTCCTGTGCCTGAGATAAAAACACTTGGTCATAGGCTGGCTGAACACAGAGTTAGGACAGAAACCAGGGACACAAGAGTGATTGACTGCTTTTCTGTGAGGGCTACTGACAAGTAGGGGCTGCAGACTTTCAGCTCTAGGGCTAGAGATCAGGATGCTGTCATTTTCATCCCCGACATCAGTACAGAAAGCCTTCAGGCAGCAAATCAGCCACATAGAGCAATCCAGAGTCTCTCACACTGAGCCCGGCCCCCTGGCAAGGGTGGTGCAATTCTGCCTGGGGAAAGACACCCTGAGAATCAGCCCAATAGGCCGATCCCTAGAAGACCAGCAGGAACATCTTGCTAATAGCAAGTTTACTGATCATAGAGAACTGTAAAACTTCAGCTCTTGGAAAAGCAGTATTTAACATTTGTAGTTTTTTCTTATTATTCTTCAGTCTTTCAGTTTTATACATTTTTTTCCTTTTCAGCTATTTTCTTATTATATCAATTCCTTTTTTAAGTCTTTTTAAATTTTCATTCTTACATTTACATTTTATATGTACATTTTTCGTTTTTGGCTTCCTTTCATTGTATTCAATTTTATTTTTGTATATCTGTGTTTTTCTTTCTTTCCTATTTTAAGATCTAGTTTCTTCTAGCAACAGACCAAAATACACCCAGGATCTAGTTTATCGTTCTGTTCAACTTCTTTCATTTTACTCTCTTTGTTTGTATGTTTGTTTGTTTCTGTTCCCTTCTGATTTGTTTAGTGTATATTTTTCTGGTGTCACTGTTGCTATTTTTGTATTTTCTTTCTCTTTTATCTGTTCTTTTCTGGACATAATGACAAGATGGAAAACTCACCCCAGAAGAGAGAACAAGAGACAGTACTCACTGCCAGGGATTTAATTGATAGGGATGTAAGATGTTGGAACAAGAATTCAAAACAAGGATTATAAAGGTACCAGCTGGGCTTGAAAAAAGCATAGAAGACAATAGATAATTCCTTACTGGAGAAATAAAAGAACTAAAATCTAATCAGGTCGAAATAAAAAATTCTCTTACTGAGATGCAATACAAAATGGAGGCTCTAACTGCTAGGATAAACAAGGAGAAGAGAGAGTCAGTAATATAGAAGACAAAATGATGGAGAATAAGGAAGCTGAGAAACAGACATAAACAACTACTAGATCACGAGGGGAGGATTCGAGAGATCAGTGATGCCATAAAGCAAAACAATATTAGAATAACTGGGGCCCAAAGGAAGAGGAAAGAAAGAGAGGAGCAGAATGTTTATTTGAATAAATTATACCTGAGAACTTTCCTGATCTGGGGAAGGAAACAGACATTCAAGTCCAGGAAGCACAGAGACACCACTCAAAGTCAATAAAAATAGGTCAAACCTCGACATATTATACTGAAGCTTACAAATTTCAGAGATAAAGAGAAAGTCCTGAGAGCAGCTTGGGACAAGAGGGCCTTAACCTACAAGAGTGGAAATATAAGGCTGGCAGCAGACCTGTCTGCAGAGACCTGACAGGCCAGAAAGGACTGGCATGATATATTCAACGTGCTAAATGAAAAAAATACGCAGACCAGAATACTTTAGAGATAAAGAGCTTTCAGGACAAACAGAAACTAAAAAAATTGGTGATCATAAAACTAGCTCTGTAAGAAATATTAAAGGGGATCCTTTCAATTAAGACAGAGCCCAAAAGTAACAAAGACCAGAAAGGAACAGAGACAATCTACAAAAACAGTGATTTTACCCGTAACAATGGCACTAAATTAATCTTTCAGTAATTACTCTGAATGTAAATGGACTAAATACTCCAAACGAAAGACACAGGGTATCAGATTTGATGAAATAAGAGGACCCATCGATATGCTGTCTACAAGAGACTCATTTTAGACCCAAAGACACCTCCATATTGAAAGTAAGGGGGTGGAGAACCATTTATCATGCTAATGGACATTAAAAGAAAGCTGGGATAGCAATCCCTATATCAGACAAATTAGATTTTAAACCAAAGACTGTAAAAAGAGATGAAAAAGGACATTCTATCATAAAAGGGTCTATCCAACAAGAAGATCTAACAACTGTAAATATTTATGCCGCTAACTTGGGAGCAGCCAATTATATAAACCAGTTAAAAACAAAATTAAAGAAACATGTCGATAATAATACAATAATATTAGGGAACTTCAACACCCCACTCACAGCAGTGGACAGATCATCTAAGCAGAAGCTCAACAAGAGCTTTGAATGACACACAGAACCAAATGAACTTCAAAGATATATTCAGAGCATTTTCTCCTAAAGCAGCAGAATATACATTCTTCTTGAGTGCACACAGAACATTCTCCAGTGTAGATCACATACAGGGTCACAAATGAGGTTTCAACCGGTACCAAAAGATTGGGAATATTCCCTGCATATTTTCAGACCACAGTGCTTCAAAACTTGAACTCAATCACAAGAGAAAATTTGGAAGGAACACAAATACATGGAGGTTAAAAAGCATCTTACTAAAGAATGAAATTAAAGAAGAATTTTTAAAATTCATGGAAACACGACACTTCAAAACCTTTGGGATGTGACAAAGGTCATCCTAGGAGGGAAGTATATAGCAATAGAGGCCTTTCTCAAGAAACGAGAAGTCTCAATACACAAACTAACCTTACACTTAAGGAGCTGGAGAAAGAACAGCAAATAAAGCCTAAACGCAGCAGAAGAGAAATAATAACGATTAGAGGAGAAATCAATGAAATAGAAAACAAAAGAACAGTAAGATCAACGAAACTAGGAGCTGATTCTCTGAAACAGTTAATCAAATCGATAAACCCCTAGCCAGACTTATCAAAAAGAAAGAGAAAGGACCCAAATAAATAAAATCATGAAGGTAAGAGGAAAGATCACAACACCACCAAAGAAATACAAACAATTATAAGAACATATTATGAGCAACTATATGCCAACAATTGAGCAATCTGGAAGAAATGGATGCATTTCTAGAAACATATAAACTACCAGAACTGAAACAGGAAGAAATAGACAATCTGAACAAACCAGTAACCAGCAAGGAAATTGAAGCAGTAATCAAAACTCTCCCAACAAACAAGAGTCCAGGACTGGATGGTTTCCCAGGGGAATTCTACTAAACATTTAAAGAAGAAATAATACCTATTCTTCCAAAGCTGATTAAGAAAACAGAAATGGAAGGAAAACTTCCAAACTCTTTCTGTGAGGCCAGCATTACCTTGATCCCAAAACCAAAGACCCCACCAAAAAGGAGGATTACAAACCAATATCCCTGATGAACATGGATGCCCAAATTCTCACCAAGATACTAGCCAGTAGGATCCAACAGTACATTAAAAGGATTATTCACCACGACCAAATGGGATTTATTCCTGGCCTGCAGTGGTGGTTCAACATCGGTGAATCAACCAATGTGATACACCACATTTATAAAAGAAAGTACAGGGGCGCCTGGGTGGCTCAGTTGGTTAAGCGACTGCCTTCGGCTCAGGTCATGATCCTGGAGTCCCGGGATCGAGTCCCGCATCGGGCTCCCTGCTCGGCGGGGAGTCTGCTTCTCCCTCTGACTCTCCTCCCTCTCATGCTCTCTGTCTCTCATTCTCTCTCTCTCAAATAAATAAATAAAATCTTCAAAAAAAAAAAAAAAGAAAGTACAAGGGGCGCCTGGGTGGCTCAGTCGTTAAGTGTCTGCCTTCGGCTCAGGTCATGGTCCCAGGGTCCTGGGATCGAGCCCCGTATTGGACTCCCTGCTCGGCGGAAACCTGCTTCTCCCTCTCCCACTCCCTCTGCTTGTGTTCCCTCTCTCGCTGTCTCTCTCTGTCAAATAGATAAATAAAATCTTAAAAAAAAAAAAGTACAAGAACTATATGATCCTCCTAATAGATGCAGAAAAAGCATTTGACAAAATACAGCATCCTTTCTTGATTAAAACCCTCTGCAGTGTAGGGATAGAGGGAACATACCTGAATATCATAAAACCCATATACTAAAAGCCCACAGCGAATATCATCCTCAATGGGGAAAAACTAAGAGCTTTTCCCCTCAGGTCAGAAACAAGACAGGGATGCCCACTCTCACCACTGTTGTTCAACATAGTACTAGAAGTCCTAGCCTCAGCAACCAGACAACAAAAAGAAATAAAAGGCATTCAAATTGGCGAAGAAGTCGAACTGTCACTCTTCGCAGATGACAAGATACTCTATGTGGAAAAGCCAAAAGACTCAATCCCAAAATTGCTAGAACTCATACAGGAATTCAACAAAGTCGAAGGGTATAAAATCAATGCACAGATGTCAGTTGCATTTCTATACACTAACAATGAGACAAAAGAAAGAGAAATAAAGGAATCGATCCCATTTACAATTGCAGCAAAAAACGTAAGATACCTAGCAAGACACCAACTAAAAAGGTAAAGGATCTGTACTCTGAAAACTATAGAACACTTATGAAAAAATTGAGGAAGACACAAAGAATTGGAAAAACATTCCATGCTCATGGATTAGAGGAGCAAATATTGTTAAAGTGTCTATGCTACCCAGAGCTATGTACACATTCAGTGCAATCCTTATCAAAAATACCATCAACATTTTTCACAGAGCTGGAACAAATAATCCTAAAATTTGTATGGAACCAGAAAAGACACCAAATAGCCAGAGGAATGTTGAAAAAGAAAACCAAAACTAGTGGTGTCACAGTTCCAGACATCAAGCTATATTACAAAGGTATAATCATCAAGACAGTATGGTACTGGCAGAAAAACTGACACATAGATCAATGGGACAGAAAAGAGAACCCAGAAATGGACCCTCAACTCTCTGGTCAACTAATCTTTGACAAAGCAGGAAATAATATCCAATGGAAAAGACCGTCTCTTCAAACAGTGTTGGGAAAATTGGACAGCCACATGCAGAAAAATGAAACTGGATATTTTCTTATACCATACACAAAAATAAACTCAAAATGGATGAAAGACCTAAATGTGAGACAGGAATCCATCAAAATCCTAGAGGAAAACATAGGCAGCAACTTCTTCAACCTCAGCCACAGCAACTTCTTGCTAGACACATCTTCAAAGGCAAGGGAAACAAAAGCAAAAATGAACTGTTGGGACTTCATCAAGATAAAAAGCTTTTTTGCACAGTGAAGGAAACAGTTGACAAAACCAAAAGACAACCTACTGAATGGGAGATAATATGTCCAAATGTCTTATCAGATAAAGGGCTAGTATCCAAATTCTATAAAGTACTTATCAAACTCAACACCCAATAAACAAATAATCCAATCAAGAAATGGACAGAAGATATAAACAGACATTTCTCCAAAGAAGACATACACATGGCATCAGACACGTGAAAAAATGCTTGACATCATTTGGCATCAGGGAAATACAAATCTAAATCTCAATGAGATACTACCTCACTGGCCATCAGACCAGTCAGAATAGCTAAAACTAACAAGTCAGGAAACACCAGATGTTGGCAGGGATGTGGAAAAAGGGGAACCCTCTTACACTGCTGGTGGGAATGCAAGTTGGTATAGCCACTCTGGAAAACAATATGGAGATTCCTCAAAAAGTTAAAAATAGAGCTACCCTATGACCCATCAATTACACTACTAGGTATTTACCCAAAAGATACAAACATAATGATTCAAAGGGGCACCTGCACTCCAATGTTTATAGTGGCAATGTCTACAGTAGCCAAAATAAGGAGAGAACTCAGATGTTCCTCAACAGATGAATGGATAAGGAAGATATGATATATATATACAATGAAATATTACTCAGCCATCAAAAAAAAAAAAAAAAGAAATCTTACCATTTGCAGTGATGTGGATGCAACTAGAGGGTTATGCTAAGCAAAATAAGTCAATCAGAGAAAGACAATTATCATATGATTTCATTCATATGTGGAAATTAAAAAACAAAACAGGATCATAGGGGAAGGGAGGGAAAAATAAAATAAGACAAAATCAGGAGGGAGACAAACCATAAGAGACTCATAACTCTAGGAATCAAACTGAGGGTTGCTGGAGGGGAGGGGGGTAGGGGGATGGTTACCCCATACCTGGGGGATGGACATTAAGGAGGGCACTTGATATAATGATCAGTGGGTGTTATATGCAATTGATGAATCACTAAACTCTACCTTGAAACTAGTAATACACTATATGTTAATTTAATTGGAATTAAAGAAAATCAGTTAGGATGTTTCCAGTGGCATCAATAATTAATCCTTGTAATGGCCCAAAATGATTAAAAACATGACTGAGCTATAAGAGATTTAATAAAGAGGGATTACTTAGGGTCAGGTTAATAGAGGGAGGCTTCTGAGGTTCATTCTAGGTCAGATGGAAACCTGGTGTCCAACACAATGCCATTGAATTTTATGTGGTCATCAGACCTAATGATAACATTTTTGTTTGGCCAGCACAGTGCTATATTTGTTTTCATTGTAATTTATATACCCTCACCTATTATATCATGTGTGGTAGGTTTCTACATTTATGTGTTGGCCTGAAGGCATTTGAGTTTGCCATCCCTATTATAAAGGCTGCAGCCAGTTGTATATGCTTTGTGTGTTAGTTAGATCTTTGAATGTGTGCTTTTGAATCAACTGTCCCTTCATGTTTAGAAAGTGGATGCTTCCTGGTATGTGTTTTCAGGTCCTAATCTAGCAGGAAAAAAGTCCACGTCTCTAATAGCTCAAGCCAGATGCAGAATAATGTCCCCTTGGCTTCATGGGCTAGATTTCAGTGAGTTCTCATTCCTGAATTGCAGCCTAGAGTAGCATATGCTATGGCTTAAGACCATTAGGACCCACACCAACCACATGGCTAGAAAATTCAATTTTAGAAACAACAAATGTCCACTATAACAAGTCATATAAGAGTCTTGGGACAGAGTATTTTAAATCTAGAAAATCTAGGACATTCTTGAGATATGATGCATTTTTTTCTGAATTTCTAATTTTTCTTGACGTGTAAAATGGCATGATTCTTTCTGAAATTGACATATGAGAATAAGCGCACATTCCACACAGCCTCATTAGAGAAACTCAAACAACTTATATTTAGAAGTGCATATAATATAAATATCTAGTTGTAAACCCTCAGTTTTTTGGGGGGGTTGTTTGCTGCATGGTGGGTAGATGGGTGGTTTGAGGTATTTTCTTAAATTCTCTGTGATCTTAGCCCTGTTTCCTCAGATTGCTCATTTTTTATTTGTCAACATTAAATAAGTAATTTTCACATTATGGACCACTTTTCCTCTCACAGGAGCAGTGCAAGGGCATATCTCAATACAATGCCAACTGTCACGAGGCAAATCCACCTCTGAAACCAAGCTATTAATTTATAAGTGGCCTTAATCATAAAAGTAAAATGATAGCAGTTGTTACCCTTTTTCTCCCTAGTGAAAGCAAGGGAGAAATTCCATTCACTTACTTAAAGAAGATAGTAGCAAGTCTCAGTCTTAGTAACAGAGTCTAGCCTGGAATCTAATATCTCCTTCACAGAAAACCTCACAGAAGTGTTATGTCTGGGTCTGAGAAGCTGTATTACAGGTTAATAGAATTCTTGAGGAAATTTAAGAATTTTTTTTTTTTAGTGGGATACTGTTGTGAGTCAAAAGCTAGAGACCTAAGATCAGCAGTTTTCTAGGAAATTAACAATAGAGACATCATTCTTGCCATACCATTTGGAATTGCATTTTTATGACATGATGAAAGAGGGCTAAGAAGCTCAGAATTTTACTCTGTAAATGATGATATGTGCTTTTGAAGGGAGGAGCTAAGCAGCAGGATCCTTTGAATCACATTTTTTTTAATTTAAATTCAATTAGCCAAAGTATAGTACATCATTAGTTTTTGATATAATGTTCAGTGATGCATTAGTTGAATATAACACCCAGTGCTCATCATATCACATGCCCTCTTTAATTCCCATCACCCAGTTACCCATTCCCCCCACCTACCTCCATTTTAAATAGATTAAAAAGAACTAGGGCCATACCTGGGAGGGCAGAATAAACAGCCATATGAGTTGAAATGACTTTCTGTCCCTATATACCACGTTATGCCTGAAATATCTGCTCTCATGAGGTTCACTGCTTTGGATTAAGGTATTATCTGCAGGATAAGTGCAAATGCAGTATAAAATAGTAAAATTGGGAAAAGGACTGGGCTGGGATTTAGGCAGCCATTTTAACCTTATCCTTAACATGTTTGTTGCACATTTATTCTCTCTGGGCCTCAGTTTCCCAGCCATTAAAAATGAGATGGGATTGGGTGAACTAGCATAAAGGCCCTAAAGGACTAAAGGTCCCTTCCAACTGTGTATTTTTTAGGAGAGTGACATATTAACACCAATTAGTTTGTTAGATTAACTCACTCTCATGAAGACCCCTAAGAGTGTTAAACATAGAAGAAGAATATTTTGATTTGGTGCTTGGCTGGCTCAGTCGGTAGAACACGTGACTCTTGATCTTGGGGTTGTGAGTTCAAGCCCCATCTTGGATGTAGAAATTACTTAAAAAAAAATAAAAATCTTTAAAAAAAAAGAATATTTTGATTTGGGGATTTCAGGAGATCTAGACCAGTACTATCCAATATCTAATATCTAATAGCTACATTTAAAAATTAAAGGAAACACATGGAATTCATTGTAATAAGACTTCCAAATTTAACATAATATATCCAAAATATTATCATTTTAACATGTAATCAATATAAAATATTAAGATATTTTACATTCTTTTTTTCTTACTAAGTCTTCAGAATTTAGTGTTTCTTTTTTTTAAAAGATTTTTATTTGTCAGAGAGAGAGAGAAAGAGAGCACAAACAGGGAGAGTGGCAGGCTGAGGGAAAAGCAGGCTCCCTGCTGAGCAAAGAGCCCGATGCGGGACTCAATCCCAGGACCCTGGGATCATGACCTGAACTGAGGCAGACACTTAACCTACTGAGTCATCCAGGCGTCCCTAGTGCTTATTTTCCATTTACGACATATGTCAATGCAGACTGGCCACATTTCACATGTTCTGTAGCTACCTTAGGCTAATGGGTACTGTATAGGCTTACGCATCTATAAAACCGTGCAATCTGCTTAAAACTCAGGTAAGGTTTAGGAGGTCTGATAACAGGCCTGGGTAAACTTTATGGTTAATTTAAGAGGTGGAACGTGAGCTGATAGGCAGCTATTGTGTACCTATAAAGCTTTAGGATGGTTTACAAGTGGTTTCCATTCTGATTTAGCACTGCCTATTGCCGTACCAGTAGTTTAATATTTCGATTATTACTTCTGGTTGGGAATACAATAAAGAGGAGGCCCACCTGGTGTGAATGATGTCGCCTGTAGCCTTGTAGTGTCCTTTTTCATATCAGTAACTTTTGAGATAGGAGAAAACCGAATACATTTCCCTCACAAAGTTCTCATGCAAACAATGTGAATCACCTCCTTTCTGGTTCCTGTAGACTTTTTGGTAAATGACCCTCCCCATCTCTTCTGTTAGTTTGCTGACCACTGGTGCTAAATACATTCCTGGGCTAACCTCTGGAATCAGAACAGTGAAAAGAGGGTGTGTATTTTGGTTTTGCTTTTTTATTTTTACCCAGAGTACTTTATCTCTAACTACATTAGATTTTTTCCTATTGTATTCTAGAAGAATCTTATGCTTCTGATATGAGTTTTAAAAATTTAAGTACCATGGGGCGCCTGGGTGGCTCAGTTGGTTAAGCAACTGCCTTCGGCTCAGGTCATGATCCTGGAGTCCCTGGATCGAGTCCCACATCGGGCTCCCTGCTCAGCGGGGAGTCTGCTTCTCCCTCTGACCCTCCCCCCTCTCATGTGCTTTCTCTCTCTCATTCTCTCTCTCTCAAATAAATAAATAAAATCTTTAAAAAAAAAAAAAAAAAAAAAATTTAAGTACCTGATCTTGGATGAAGAGGTTTTTGGGGTGGGGTGCTGGAACAGTCTGTTGAGATTCTTTAGGTATATCTAGTTTAAAATTACTCAGTAGACTTATAATGAAAATGTAAAATGTTTTTTAAAATTTTATTTCTGGAAATATTAGGAAAAAAACCATATGCAAACCAAGTGATGTTTGCTATAAGAACTTTCAGTACAGCATTCTTTGGAAGACTAGAAATTGGTTCTACTCATGTCATAGACTTCTTTTAGGCGCACTCAATAATTTGTCTACTTGTGTTCCTCTTTGAGGTGTCACTCACACACACCAAGGAATGTACAAGGTGCTTTCACAACAGGTTTCTTCCCTGACCAGATCCAGCCTTTGGCAAAATTGTGAATTAAGTAAACCATGGCTTGTTTTCCATTTCCCTTCAGTGCCCTATGTGGAACTTGAAACCTGCAGGAATCAAGGGATTTAGCCAAGGTCCGGTTGCTCAGTGTTCTGACTCCACTATTTGGAAGATGCTTTAGAGACAGGCTCAAAATTGGACACAAAAATAATAAGATGGTAGCTGGGGCACCTGGGTGACTCGGTCGTTAAGCGTCTGCGTTCGGCTCAGGTCATGATCCCAGGGTCCTGGGATCGAGCCCCTCATCGGGCTCCCTGCTCCGCGGGAAGCCTGCTTCTCTCTCTCTCCCACTCCCCCTGCTTGTGTTCCCTCTCTCGCTGTGTCTCTCTCTGTCAAATAAATAAATAAAATCTTTTAAATAAATAAATAAATAAATAAATAAATAATAATAATAAGATGGTAGCTTATGGTATTACCCTTAAAGGGACATTTGAACTGAGAATACAGAAGGTGTAAAAATGCTTTTAGCTCAAAACAATTAATAAATCTCAGGGATGAAATGTCATGCAAGATTAGTAGGGAAGGTAGTTTAAAGCCAAGGTCTTTCAAAGCCGCCTCAGATCCAACTTTTTAAAAAATTTCCTGACCCCGTCTCCTTACGACTGGCATTGGCCATTTTGGAGCTGTGAGTCTGTGACAAGCTGTAGTGAAGACTCTGGGAATGTGCTGCTGAGGGATATCTTGTATGACTTCAGGGAATTACAATATAATCAGAAGCATTAACAAGATATAAACCAAAAGATTAAGAGCATGACTTTTATAAAAATGTTATAACAAACTAAAATTTTGTTTTAGATGAGTTCCATAAGGAAAAATTTAGTGAGAGACAAACTTTTATTCCACAAGAGTTAAATTTAGGGCGCCTGGGTGGCTCAGTCGTTAAGCATCTGCCTTCAGCTCAGGTCATGATCTCAGGGTCCTGGGATCGAGCCCTGCATCGGGCTCCCTGCTCAGCAGAGAGCCTGCTTCTCCCTCTCCCACTCCCCCTGCTTGTGTTCCCTCTCTCACTGTCTCTCTGTCAAATAAATAAATAAAATATTTAAAAAGGAAAAAAAAAAGAGTTAAATTTAGTCATTTGTCCAGATAATAGAAATAGATAAATAGTATTTCTCTAGCTCAAATTCCTTAGCTTGTAGAAACCTGACTTCGTAGCTCTCTGTTTCAAAGGACAATATCTTCTCCGTTTTTTCTAACAGCGAAATTTTTAATCCTATTAATCCAGAATGAATTTTCTTTTATAGTTAACTTTATACTTCACTGCTGTCAAAACCCTTACACAAGGCCAAACTGTGTGGGGCCATTGGGAATAGGCGTAACTGGAGCTCCCAGAGCCAGAAGCCTTGTGAGTGACAGTTCTCTGTAGAATTGCCCCATTGGTGGGTTGGAACCAAACAATTCATTTCTTGAATTTTCCACTGAGAAAACAAAATGTGTACTATTTTCTAAGTGAGCTTTGTGGACTTTTAAATTAAGAATTTTGAGTTTAATTTTTTAAGATAGAAATCTGTATACGAATACAGACTGGGTTTATAGAAAGGGTTTTGAGAGCTAGAAAAACAAAGAATGAGAGAGGTAGTGGTGTTTAGCAGGAATCAGGAATATTCTCCTTAACAACCCAAGTCTTTTCCTTTTCCACAAAGATGGAGGTGTCCTGCAAAGGTAAAAAGCACTGCAGGGGATCTGCCTCCCCAGTGCTGGCAGCCAGGCAGGCCCTGAGGAGAGCAGTAGCAGGTCCACTGATGGCCATTCAGCTCTCCTTTCTCCCTAAAAAGCCCATGGAAGAGCTCTTCACGGGCAGTGAAGTCGGGATGAGTTGCCACCTAGCAAAGACCGAATGCCATAGGAATCTTTGGGCTGGGAGGGCCAAAGGCAAAAGAATGGAGACAGTAAAGCTCTCAACAAATCCAGTTCTTTTTGTATATAGTAGAGCTTTTTGATCCCTTCTGCTTATATTATTATACAAAAGCAAGCTTTTTGTTTTAAAGTTTTTAAAGTAGAAGCCACAAAGTTCATTTAGAGAGTAATAGAGCCGAGAGGTAGACTGAAATGAAAAAATGGAATTCACATTTCCTCAGATTTTCCCAGAAAGCCACAAATACAAATATACAAATTAAAACATGTATATTTGCTATGTTTAGGCAGTGGGTTAACCACTGCATGTGGAGGCCTAATATGGGAGTAGCATAAGGGGAAAAAATTCTTTTAAAAATTTCTTTTTAAAAATGTAAGTCCTAGCATAGCTTTCAGATAAGAACTTCCAGAAAGCTGCTTTGAATGTAATTGCTTTCCTAAGTTAGCAGGTGTAGTGGTGGATGAGCCAGCTCGTCAAGGAGAAAGTCTGCAAATCGGTCTGCCACTATTCCGTACAATGCAAAATGGAAATGAACAGTCTTTGTTGACATAAGCAGTTACTTCAAGAGTTCCTTCCTGTATTGTTTGCTTCTTTTTATTTTTTAGTTTGTTTGTTTCCCAGTGTAGAAATCTAAGAGCAAAAGCGTTTTGCTATGTACATGACATTATTGGTTTTCTTCTCATTTCATTTTGAAATGACCTTTTACCCTTTCTGCATGAGAAAGGGAAATGTCAGGAGGAAATATATTCAGGATTTGATTGCTAGAGCAGTAAGGTCTGAACGCAAATGGCAGTACCAAATTAAAATTGCCTGCACAGTGTTATTTTCATTCAGGTTGTTACTATTGTATTCATGTATCAGAAATCAGAAGGAGATAGTGTACTGTTAAATGAAATAAATGGTATGCAGGGCTCAAGAGAAAAGAAACTGTTCAGTCAAATGCATGTAAATTTATATGTGGATGTGATTAAACTTCTTTTCAAGTACTATCAGTGGTTGGGTTGTTTTTTGTTTTTTTTTTTTTTCTTTTTTCTGGTTTTGTTTTTGTTTCTTTTAGTAGGTAGTTAACATTCAACCTCAGCAACAGCTTGCTTGCCTTAGACATGGTGTTTTCCGTTCCTCCCTAGTAGGCATTGCTGCTAGTGAAAAGGGATTTTTTTTTCTACATATTAAGAAGCAATTCTTATTGTTATAGGTGATTAAAGACCAACTTTTTAATAAATGAATATAACAAAACAAAAATATAATCAAGAGGTTACAGACTGAAGAAAGAATTTTATTTTAGCAGAAAAGAAGCCATTTAGCATTTGAATTGTCTTTGGCTCTTGATGGTCACAGAAGTCTTCGTGAAAATAGCAAATCTTAAGAAGGAAATTAAAGGAGAAAGCTTGCTGAATGGACAAAGCCACCAAAACAATGTTTAGAAGCTTTTCTGTAGGGAGTAACTATTGGACTTGGATTTCGTAAAATCCCATCTCAAATTGTTTTGATAGTGGCATAAGATTAGACTGTTAGACTGTTAGAAATCTATTCAGACTGTTGGAGAATTCCTAAGGAAGGAAGCTGAGCGTACAACTACCACATTTTCTAGAATTGATCTGAGAATGAATCAGCAGAGACTAAGACAAAATTTTTAGTAACTTGGCCAAAGGCAGCAAATTGTCCCTGAGGTACATCTTCTTATTCTCAAATTTTCTTTGCCCTTCTTAATGAAAGAAACAGACCTGAATGTGCTACATAACAAAGAGTGAATAACAATTTAGGAAAGTAAACAAATGCCATACTTAATAGTGGCAATGTCAACATCAGGCCACCTGACCCTAAGACTAGTCTTTTCATTGCCACAATGCCTTTCACTCATTTTTTATATCCCATCTCACTCTTAACTTGCCCTACCTGGAGTGTGTTAATTCTTGCATAGTGATTACTTTGTGGCATGAAATTATGTTAGCTAAACCATTCAGGTTTTTGTTGTTTCTTCTTCCCTTTATTACCGTCTGGTTATGAATATTATTGTCAGAGCAAAGGTATAATATTTTAATATTGTTATTATTTGTTTACTATCAATAGCAGATTCCCTCCTGTATTAATAGTGACAAGGCTACTACTCTCAGACCCAGGGAGTCTAGTTTCTTCAGTTAGTATTGAAGTATTTACCCAAGGGTAAATGTGATCCTAATACATTACATGTAAGTTACATGTAGGAATGATCAGGCAGGGGAATTAAGATATAAATAACCAATGAAAAATTCTTATCTTTATAATGGATGCTTTTGTTAGAAGGTAAATGTAGAAGCTGCTCTTCATGTCAAAATGAGATCTAGTAACTATCCAAATAAAGAACCACTGTAGTCTGTGTACAATGATCCCATTTCTCAATTTATTTTTAAGCTCAAAGTGGGTAGTAAAAATTGGGTCTTCACTTACTGCTATATGAGATGCTCAGAAATATGTCTTATGTTTTAGGAACCTCAAAAATATGATATAAACTACTCTTCTCTCTCTGCAGAGAGAGAGAACCCCTGTTTTTTATTTTTTTTTAATTTTTTAGTTTTTAAGTTTTATTTATTTTTAGAGAGAGCGCGTGTGTGTGCAAGCTGGCAGGGAGAGAGAGAGAGAATCTCAAGCAGGCTTCACGCTCAGTGTGAGCCCCACGCAAGACTCAGTCCCACAACCCTGAGATCATGACTTGAGCTGAAATCAAGAGTCAGACACTTAACTGACTGAGCCACCCAGGCACCCCAAGGGAACCCCTGTTTTAAGCACAGCAGCCTGCCTGTCATTGCACTGCATGTCATCATGATGACCGTGGTCAAGTAGATGTGGACATGGGAAGAATATGAACAAGTCTCATGCACCTCAATACTGCTCCACAGGGTCAACCCTTCATGTTATTCTGGAAAGCATGTGAATGGTAGAACACTGAAGATTTAAGTGTGTCCCCATGGGTTACTGACTTAGGAATTCATCAGGCATCTACTTCTGTGTTTATATACATGTTATTTTAATTTTTCTAGGATTTTCCGTATTGAGAGTTCAAAATATGTGAAGTTTTATTGAGAAATTTTATTTTTTAGTATTTGTTCTCTCTTTCCATTCAACATTTATTCAGTGTTTTCTCGGTGCAAAAGCAAAGTTCTTAACCTCATGTGATTACATTCTAGTATTGGCAGGAGAAAGAGTAACAGAATTTTTTATAAGTAAAATTTAAGTCTGATAGAAGTACTAAGGAGAAAAATAAAGCAGTGAACAGCAATAAGAGTAGGCATTGCAATTTATAGGCCATTTTAAAGATTTGAGGTTGGGAAGGATTTCTAAGGATGAGAAACCATTGAAGAATTTTGAGCAGAGATGACATGCTCTAACTTATTTTAACATCCATTCATGATAAAAACTTCCAACAAAGTGGATATGTAGGAAACATACCTCAACTTAATAAAGACCGTATATGACAAACACACACCTGACATGGTACTCAGTGGTGAGAAACTGAAAGCTTTTCCTCTAAGATCAGGAATAAGACCAGGATTCTCAGTCTTGCCACTTTTATTCTACACAATATTAGTAGTTCTCGCTACAGCAGTCAGACAAAGAAAGGAAATAAAAGGCTTCTAAGTTGGTAAAAAAGAAGTGAAACTGTCACTATTTGCAGATGACATGATACTGTATATAGAAAACCCTAAAGACTCTGCCAAAACACTGCTGGATCCAATAAATGAATTCAGTAAAGTTGCAGGATAAAAAATTAATATACAAAAAATCTGTTGTGTTTCTGTACACTAATAACAAACTAGCAGAAAGAGAATTTAAAAAAAAAAAAAAACTCCCAGTTGCAATTACATCAAAAAGACTAAAATAAAATACCTAAGAATAAATTTAACCAAGGAGAGGAAATTGAATGACACAAATAAGATTTGGAATGCTCACGGATTGGAAGAATTAATTGTTAAAGAATTGTTAAAATGTGTATTGCCCAGTGCAGTCTATAGATATGATGAATTCCCCATTGGAATACCAATAGCATTTTTCACAGGACTAGAACAAATAATAGTAAAATTTATATGGTACCAGAAAAGATCCCAAATGACCAAAGCAATCTTGAGAAAGAACAAAGCTTGGAGGTATCACAGTCCCAGATTTCAAGATATACGACAAAGCTGTAGTAATCAAAACAGTGTGGTATTGACACAAAATAGACGTGTAGATCAATGAACAGACTAGAGAGCCCATAAATAAATCCACACTTACATGATCAATTAATCTTCAACAAAGGAGGCAAGAATATACAATGGGGAAAAGACAGTCTTTTCAATACATGGTTTTGGGAAAACTGGACAACTACATACAAAAGAATGAAGCTGGACCACTTTCTTACATTATATACAAAATAAAAACTTAAATGTAATAGCTGAAATCATAAAGCTTCCAAAAGAAAACACGGGCATTAAATCTAGACATTGGTCTTAGCAACAGTTTTTTGAATATGTTTACTCAGGCAAGGGAAACAAAAATAACTGCACCAAAATAAAAAGCTTTTGCACAGCAAAGGAAATCATCAACAAAATGAAAAGAATGGGAAAAGATATTTGCAAATGATATATCCAATAAGGGATTAATGTCCAAAATATGTTAAGAACACATACAACTTAACTTCAAAAAAAAAAAAAACAAACAATTCAGTTAAACAATGGGCAGAAGACCTGAATAGGCATTTTTCCAAAGAAGACATACACATGGTCAACAGACACATGAAAAAATGTTCAGCATCACTAATCATCAGGGAAATGCAAATAGAAACCACAATGGGATATTACCTTCACATCAGTCAAAATAGCTAGTATCAAAAAGACAAAAAATAACAGGTATTGGTGAGGATGTAGAGAAAAGGGAACCCTCCTGTACTGCTTGCTGATGGGAATGAAAACTGGTGCAGCCACTATGGAAAACAGTATGGAGTTTCCAGGGAAAGCAAAAGCACTAATTTGAAAGATATATGCACCTCTATGTTTATTGGAGCGTTATTTACAATAGCCAAGGTGTGGAAGCAACCTAAGTGTCCACTGATAGATGAGTGGATAAAGAAGATGTAAATTTACACAGACAATGGAGTATCATTCAGCCATAAAAAAGATTGAGATCTTGCCATTTGTGACAACATAATACCTAGAGGGTATTATGTTAAGTAAAATAAGTCAAAGACACCATCACTTTTATGTGGAATTTAAGAAGCAAAACAAAAGAACAAACAAACCAGAACAGAAAAAGAATCATAAATACAGAAAAAAAACTGGTGGTTGCCTGATGGGTAGGGGGTATAGGGATGGGTGAAATAGGTGAAGGGGATTAAGAGGTACAAACAAATTGTAAAATAAGTCACTAGGATATAAAGTACAACAGAGGGAATATAGTCAATAAGATGATAAAACTTTGGTGACAGATGTTAATGATACTTAAATTGTGGTGAGCATTTCGTAACATATATAAATATCAAATTGCTATGTTGCGCAATTGAAACTAATATTGTATGTCAGCTCTAAAGCTAAGTTAAAGTTGTTGTGTAAGGCAAGCAGAGAATCAACAGGGAGTGTATTTATAAATTGCATTTAAACTATCTGATATACCAGTTTAGAGAACAAAAACGTGATGATCATGTTCAAATGGTCAATGTTGGCCAAAGTTGGTATGTTATGTGTTATGCAGTCACTGTTTGCTGCTTCCGTAGCAGCCCCTTCTTTCATGCTAACAGAACTGTGATTTTCATTGAGGAGGTCAATATGCCTAGCCCCAGGAAGGGAATCATGGTTTAAACCAGACATGATAATACTTGCTCATGTGGCTAGTCAACCTGACCCACAAAGTTTCTGCTGAAAAATCAGGTGAGAGTCATATGGGTGTTCCCTTGTATGTAACTAGTTGCTTTTCTCTTGTTACTTTTAAGATCCCTTTTTATCTTTAATTTTTGACATTTTAGTTATTGTATGTCTTGGTGTGGATCTCTTTTGGTTCATCATGTTTGCAGCTGTGTTCTCTTCCTGGACTTGGATGTTTGTTTCCTTCCCCATGTTAGGGAAGTTTTCAGCTATTATTTCTTCAAATAAGTTTTCTGCCACTTTATCTCTTCTCCTTCTGGGGCCCCTATAATGCAAAGGTTGGTACATTTGATGTTGTCCCAGAGATCCCTTAACCTATCCTCATTTTATTTTAAATTCTTTTTTCTTTTTGCTGTCCAGTTTAGATTATTTCCATTACCTTGTCTTCTAGATCTCTGATCCATTCTTCTGTGTCTTCTAACCTGCTGTTCATTCCCTGTAGTATATTTTTCATTTCTGTTTTTGTACTCTTCAGTCTGATTTGTTTCTTTTTAATATTTTCTGTCTCTTAGTTGAGGATCTCACTGAGTTCATCCACTCTTCTCCCAAGTCTGATGAGCATCTTTATCAGGTAGATTGCTTTTCTTCATTTCATTTAGTTCCTTTTCTGAGGTTTTGTCTTGTCTTTCATTAGGAGCATATTCCTCTGTCTCTTTATTTTGTCTAACTCTCTGTGTTTGTTTCTATGTATTAGATAGGTCAGTTATGTTTCCTGGTCTTGGAGGTAGTGGCCTTATATAGAAGGTATCCTGTGGGGACCAACAATTCTCCCTGATCACCAGAACCAGGCATTCTAGGGGTATCCCCTGTGTGGGCTGCGTGTGCTCTCCTGTTGCGACTGGGCCACACAGCTTCAGGAGTGCTCGTAGGTGGAGCTAGCTCCTTGCCATGCAGACTGCAATGTGGGTCATGACTACTGCAGATGTACTGGTGTGTAGGACTGGCTGAGAGGTCCAGCTGCAGCTGCTACAGGCATGCTGGTGGGTGGGGATAACCCCTGTTGTGGCTGGCTGTGAGGCTTGGTGTGACCCCCAGTTACAAGTGTACTGGGGGTAGGATTAGCACCTGGTGTGGCTGGCTGCAAGGCCCAAGTGACCATTGCAGGGGTGCTGGTGGGCAGGGCTGGTACCCCTCCCTGGGCCAGTAGTTGCTTTGGAGGGACACTCGTCCTGGCTAATGCTACCTGCCAGGTATTGCAGGGGTTGTGGAGAGCTGCTTTGGAGGAGCACCTGCCAGGGCAGGAAGATTGGACAGGGTGGAGTAAGAGGCTAGCAAGGTAGATGGAGAATGTCAGAACTGGCACCTGCCAATCAGGCCTGCTAGGCTGAAGGAGGGCAGGAAAAATGGCACCTCCCCACACTTCCATTCCTAGAGAAAGTTCCTATAAATCCCTGAACCTCTAGCACATGCCCTAAAATTATTCAATAAATGTCCTTTGTGTATAGTTCAAGTGCTTTCAAACTGCTGCTTCTGTGCTAGGTCTCAGAGCAAGTGATATTGTGCATAAGCGCTTTAAGAGTGGAGTCTCTATTTCTGGCTCTTCCAGAATTAAGACTCACTTGATTTTCAAAGCCATATGTTATAGGGGTTCATCTTCCCAGTGTACACCTCCAGGGGGAAGTACACAATGTTAGGGGCTAAATCCCACAATCCTCAGGGAGGACCTCCATTTCTGTAATAGTCCTGCCACTTGTGGGTCACTGTGTCAGGGGTTTAGTTCTGACCATATCTCTGCCCTTCCTGCCCTTCTCTGTGTGGCTTTTTCTTCCTATCTTAAGCTGTGAAGAGTTGTGTTAGTTTTTAGATCTTTCTCAGAGTTGCACTACATGTATTTGTACCTTTGTGTGTTTTTTGAGAGGGGGTGAGCTCAGAATATTCCTATTCCTCCATCTTCCTCTCTCCCCCAGCTTTAACTTTAAACTTAAATTTCACAGTTGGTTTTAGAAAAAGAGATAATAATCATGTCTTCTCTAAAAGAAAGAAAGGAAATAAACCCTTCCAAAGATACCACATGGTTGCATAGTTAGAAAGAAGTATGGTTTTCTCACCCCGAAAAAAGGAGAGTAAAAGGAGATATCAATGAAGAAGAGACTTTTTAAAAATTTTTTATTTAAATTCAATTTAGTTAACATATAGTGTATTATTTGTTTCAGGAGTAGAATTTAGTGATTCATCAGTTGCATATAACACCCAGTGCTCATTACATCAAGTGCCTTCCTTAATGCCCATCACCCCACTCCCCCCCACCTCCCCTCCAGCAACCTTCAGTTTGTTCCCTATAATTAAGAGTCCTTGGGGTGCCTGTATGGCTCAGTCAGTTAAGCAGCTGACTCTTGATTTCAGCTCAGGTCACGATCTCAGAGTCCTGGGATCAAGCCCCACATCAGGCTCCGCACTCAGTGGGGAGACTGCTTCAGGATTCTCTCTCCTTTGCCCCTTCTCCCACTCTCTCTTTCTCTCTCAAATAAACAAATATTTAAAAAGACAAAAGAGTCTCTTACGATTTCCTCCCTCTCTGTTTTTATCTTATTTTTCCTTCCCTGAAGAAGAGATTTTTTTTTTTTTAAGATTTTATTTAGTTATTTGACAGAGAGATAGGGAGAGCCAGAGAGCAGAAGCTGGGGGAATGGCAGAGGGAGAGGGTGAAGGAGGCTCCCCCCTGAGCAGGGAGCCCAATATGGGGCTGGATCCCAGGCCCCTGGGCTCATGACCTGAGCCAAAGGCAGACACTTAATCAACTGAGCCACCCAGATGCCCCAAGAAGAGACTTTTTAAAGTTACGTTCATTTCCATTGCTCTTCAGGGCTTCACTCAGAGCTGTTTCTCTTTACTCAGAGACCATATTTTTTCTTAGCCCTAAGCCTCAAAGATAGAGATGATTTATATATTTAGATGAATCTATAATCTCGGAAGAATATGGCTGAAACTAATACCCACTGAATAATTCTAAGATTAAAGATATCCTAAAATACTTTGAAGATGCATTTAGTTTGATTTTAGAGAAGGCTGAAAAGCAAAGTTGCATCACTGGGTTTAGTAGCCTCTGTCCCTGTAAACCTTTTTAACACAGAAACAGAGTACAGCCATTTGGAAGTTTATAAACACCCATCGGTTTCCTTTTCCTTATTTCCCTTAACAACAACTGAACACTTCATTTTCTGGTCCCCTTTCATTCTTTGCTTTGCTTTGTCTTTTCTTTTAATCTGATAACTCATGTGCTTCCACTCTTCAGTGCTATTCCTTTTGTTTGTTGACTGACACACTGATGTAATTTATTTGAGACAATAGCTTTACAGCTAAAGCTGTAGAATGAGTGTTTGAAATGGTATTTTTCAGGTGAATTTTCCCAGTAGTATCAGTTTCTTCAAAGACTAGTAGAAAATTGGCCCTATCACCTTCATTTTGTCCCCTTTCAAGTCATCTCAAAAATTTGTCTTTCGTACCCCTTTTATTGTATAAATGCCCCAGCTTCATGAAATAGTATGCCTTCTACTGGCTTTCTGAATCTATTTTTAAACTGTCTTTGGATCATTTTACTAAAGGTTGTTCATATTGGGAGTAGTTCTTCCTGTACTTTAATCTTGCCACCAAGGCAGTTTAGAGACAGATTAAAATAGTAAATTTTTAGAATGAATAGGACTTTAGAACTAGTATGCCCTTTGGATATTGTCTAGTTCAGTCCCCTGATTTCACTGATGCATTGACTAATGTGTAATATTGATAACATGACATTTTTTATTAGCAAATGCCCTTATTAAGCCCTTTTGTAACTTTCTGAGATAAGCTTAGTATTTCATTCTTTTATTTTGTTACTTTATTAAAATTGGAATGTATATCAGTTAGTAATGCTTTCAGCTGCATTTGACAATGCCTAATGAAGAGTGGCTTAAACCCTAAGAATATTTATTATTCATACTAACAAGATATTCAGAGATAGTAGGGAGTCTTAGAGTTGGATCCAGCTCATTGTATCATCAAGAACCCACGTTCTTTCTGTCTTTCCCTTTTTTCCTCAAGCTAGTATCTGGTCCTTTTGTCTTTCTGCCTACTGCCCTATGTCTTGGCGTGCAGTTTAAGCAATCATATCCATGTCAAGGAAGAAATGAAAGTGAAAGGGAGCTTGTACCAGTAGTTTCTCCTCTTAAAAGCCCAGCCCCTTTATCAGAAAGCAAAATCACTTTCTCAAAAGCTCCCCAATAGATTTCTCCTTACAGCTTATTGGCAAGACTATCACCTGACCCATCTTAGCTACAAGAGAGGCTGGGGAGGTATTCATGTTTTATGGTGGGAGGAACCTTCGTAGTGGGAGGAACACAGTAATAGGAGGGATTGAGAATGCCTTTTAATTGACTAAACTAACAGCGTCTGTCAGAGTAGTCATCCTAAAATATACATGTATATATTTTCATATCCAGTGAGGAAATATATCTTAAGACAGTGGGTTCTGGAGTCGGATTTCCTGAGTTTAAATCCCATCTTCTTTGCAAACTCTGACTTTGGATTTCTCTCTGCCTCTATCTCCTTTACTGTAAAACAGGGATAATTTACTGATTATGTACATGATTATTGTATTAATGACCTGAAGTTAGCATATGAGCACTCCATATAAATGTCATTATCATCATCAAGCAAAGCTTGACATCCCCACGTAGATACTGACCAAACCCAGAGCAAGCTTAATTACTAGCAGCTTTTTCCCACTTTTGAACAAAACATCCTGAAAGAGTAACTTCCAATAGCTTCAACATCATAATTCTTAACTTGAAACTAAGATATACAAAATTTCAATCTAACTAGGAAAGCCCATAAAAGTCATAACAGAATTTGCCTGCCTTTGTTGGGATAATTTATAACTGACATGTCATTTTGTTTAAAAATAAAACACTTTAGGCTTTTTATAAATGCTTCCTGTGTCAAAGCAGTATGGTGAAAGGCTTATTTTGACTAGAATCTATCAAATCAAGAATCTGAGACCCATCTGTAATTTGCAAGATATATATACATACATTCTGTAGTGACCCAGATAAAAACAAACAAAAAAAAGCACCAATTAGGGTTAGGGGGGAAAAAAATCTCTGCAGTGTTCTTTTCAGTTATTTTTAGACAAAGATACACAGAGATAGGAGAATCGAGGACCTGTTTAAAACATAAGAGATACTCAGGAAATAGTTGATGATGAAAAAAATTTTGTAGTATGAGAAAAACATCGGAATATAATTTGAAGTTTTATGAGAAGCTATAGTACTCTGAGAAATTGGTAATCCTAACAGAAAAGCAATGGTGGGAAACCCAGAGCAGCTTCTAGAAAGTGTTGTGGTCTTGTAGGGGACTGGAGAGTAGAGTCACCATAGACTGATTCCTCAAGTTAAGTCTTTGTAGAATTACAGGGAGTAGGAAAGAGAGTAAACAACCATATCCAAGCGAGGATCAAGTGGTCATGTGAGGGATGCTCAAGTGAATGTACCATAGGAGCCATCTGACTGCCCACAACCAGAGGTTATAGCTCCTCCAGCTTCTACCATTCTTGTACCTGGATGTTGAGGAAGCATGATTTTTCCATGCATTTATGAACAGTGTACTGACTACCATTCTTCTCTGACTTTCCCTCCAGAAAACCCGTTATGAAATTTATGTCAGCATTCTAAAAGAAGGAGGCAAGGAGCTCCTGAGTAACAATGAAAGTGAGGCTGCAGGACTGAAGAAGTCACATTCAAGTCCTTCACTGAACCCGGATTCATCCCCAGTAACAGCCAAGGTCAAGCGTAATGTGTCAGAGAGGAAAGATCACCGACCTGAAACACCAAGCATTAAGCAAAAAGTCACTTAGAATCCATCTGTGACCAGGAAGTACTGGTCATGGAGCAAAATAGAGTTTTTCAAGATCTTTCTGGTAAACCCGTGAATATATTTTTAAACAGTCTGTGACTAAATGGTGCATTAGTAACCTTTTCTATTGTATAGTTTTGTTAGTTTCTGTACTGATTGTCTCTTTGCTCTTAATTTCTTTGCTTTGATGATTTTTTTGCTACTTGATGACTAATGCACCTTTTTCGTGAGGGGGAGAGGATTGTGATTTCAGAATGAATTGCGTGTCACTTTTCCTTTGTTTTTTTTCTTGTTTGCCCTCTTCTCAGTTGTTTTATGTATTCTCAAATCAGCTGTTACACTTTTTTAAGGTTAAAAAATTTAATTCATTGTGAAACATTTAACTGGACAAACTTGGTAGTTTAGCAAATTCTAGCCAGAGTTAATACAAGCCTTTATATGTGAAATCTTGCTCAGTCACAGAGGTGAAATTGAGCACTCACAGAAATTCAGTTAAGAATAACAATTCTGGGAATCAAGATGTTCTACTGTGATGCAGGTGTGCATACATCTTTGCACTTACTGTTGAGTTCTGACCCTGCTGGAAGCAGGGATAGGAGGTGTGAAGATCGGAGGACTGGAGAACTTAAGAAGTGCATTAGCTTCCTTGAAGTGTTGATTTCATTTCAGCCAAAGAAGGAAAGAGGAAATGGAATCTTTTGCCATTGAAGGTTGTGGAAAGACAACACCAAGTTTATTTTGTTTCGTAAAGGGCAGTGGCAATAATCGACTCTTGAGAAGCTGTAGCAGTAGGCATGTGATCGGTGTGCAGGAAATTGTTACCTCACTCCCAGGGTCTAGACTAGGAATCCAGAATCATCTCTGTCATCAATACCCTGCCATTCAGGAATTAGGTTATTTCAGGCATTTTGTTATCTCCTGTTTGTAAAATATTGGGGTCTTCCTAACAAAATAATGTTGAAAATGGAACCTCTTTTGTTCTTTTTTAAATCAAAACAAAGTAAGACAGGAAAAAGTAGCTGCGGTTCAGCAATGCAATGATTCTTTAAAATAAATCTGAAAGTAATAAATTGAATGAATTGTGGTTGGAAAACAGGAATCTTCTGGTTGCATATGCAAGGTTACTTATTTTATTCTGATCTCAGTCTTTTTGATAGCCAATTCACTCTGCTACTACTGAACTTTCTCCTAAAAATAAGTACTTTATTTTAAATCATTATTTTCTACCTATTCAAAATAGTTCTAATAACCTTACAGTAATGAGTTTGTTCCAGTGATGGTCCCTTTGCAAGTTAGGATGATAAACAGCACATTCTCTTGTAGAGGAAGAAAAAGTGAAAAATGAGCCCTCTATGAGTTAGAACTTTCTGATTTTGAAATCTTGAAACTTTGTGATCCTGAAAGCTATACTCTCCATGATTTCAGAACTAATGGGGAATCACTTTGAATACTCTTTTTCCCTCCCATACATATTTGCTCTAGTTATTAGTTAAAGGTACTATGACCAAAGAATCAGGGACTCTGCATGAATATCATGGTTCTGGTGAATTAGAGAAAACCTGCTATTAAACCATGGTGGTTTCTGGTGGCATATTGTTCTGATGTACCAGCATTTAATCACAAGATTATTTATTAACATTTATTTCCTTTACCTATATAAATGCCCATATTTGCTAGTGCCCAGAAAAGAGAAACCCCACACTATGGTTGTAGCTGCTTGCTTTGTGATAAGTATTTTGCCACACCTTTGAAGAACTCACTCTAACCCTCTGTTGTGTTTACATAAAGGCAATGACTAAATTTATGTTTCAAAACCATAAAACAAACAAGGTAGTTACCAATATGGCCCTGTGTACCTGATTCATTTTTGTAGCTTCTGACCAAATCCAAGATTTCCATGAGGGAATCATCTTTCTTCCTCAAATCTGAACAATTAGCCTGTTTGTTTTCTGCCTAGATATTCATACCAAGCAGAGAGAAATACCTAGACTATATCATCTCTGAGCTTCAGTAACTAAAGAAAAATAAACATCCCTGATTGGCTTGAATGTGTTTGTCCACAGTGTGACTGTGTCTGTGTATATAGAATGTCTCTGTGTATTTTACTTACAGTATATAATAGACATGAAATGGTACCTTGCTGCAGTGTTTCTGACATTTAGAGTAGTTCTGAAATGCTTAGTTAGCATCAGCACCACTACAGCATTATTCCTATTATATGATTCTCTAATGTTAGCTACAGGAACTTCTGTATGTGCTAATAGATAATAAATGGATGAGAAGGACACTTTGAAGCTGCTGTACACTATGTTTGCATAGTTTCTCTTTAAAAACAACTGCAAAAGGTTTTTCTGTCAGCCAGGATCCCAGATTGCCCTGGCATGATGTTGCCCATCTGCAGGGGATGGTTGAGAATACCTCTGCCCTATCTGTTGTCAGTGCACCTAGCAGGCCAAGAGTGTTTCCAATAGGAGGAAACGGCCCTGGATTTGACTAGATTCCGAGTCTTCCCATAGCCAACCACATTTTCCTTCGTGATAATTTCTTTCCTGTGGTATCTAGTCAGAAGAAATTGAAGACATTTCCTTTCACAGCTATTCCAAGCATGCTGCCTAGTTCACAGTACAGGGGGTCTCTCCTCCTCCTTTCCTTCTGAAGGTACTCCCGCTTTTCCCATCCCCACTCCTCACCCATACCTCAGCACCAGGAGCCTTGGGATTTCTCTCCATGTGATAAATCATTATTCTCCTTCACATAAATACACTTAATATTATTTTTTGTACAGAAAATCTTTATAGCCATCAAAACACCTTGGTGATAGTCTTACTGCAAAATTGACCATAGAAGTGGCCCATGTATAAAATCTTTAAGTGTTTTCGGGGTTTGTTCCCCCACCTCGCATGTTGACTTTTACAAGAGGTGTCAGAAATCCATTGTTAGCAATCAGACTTAACTACTAGCATGCAGAGTCCTCATTTTATTGCCAGGCTATAGCCATTGTTTGAAGTGCGCTTTTTAGAAACATTTTGGTAACTCTTAGCAATGCCTAATTAAACCAAGCAATACTTCCATGTATTTTAATTAATCATAAGTAAAACCAATGTGTAGGAGAGTCCTGTGGTGGAAATGTAGTTCCTATCGATGTTAGTTAAAAAAGGTAGAAAGCAACTGTGCAAGACCCTCTAGGCTTCTCTGTTATCCTAATTCAAAAATGAGGACTGTGTCCTAGTCAGGAGTGACATGAGGGACTTAATTCTGGAAGAGCAAAATTGGCTGGCTTTCCAAGGCCAAGCTAGAGGTGGGCTCTTGAGTTTGTATTTCACCCTGTGGCCAAACCACAGAACTTCTGAGGCTGCAGAAGAATTTATATAACCAGCAGTGAAGGAGCATTTTCTGCTGGCCCTGGCCTGCTACTCCTTCTGATATAAAGAGCTTGAAAAGTTGTTCTTAGGTAAGGCAGGGCCTGATTTGGTATGAGCTTTAACTCTTCTCTGCCTTTATCCTTAATTGTAGACAATGGGAAGAAACTTGACCTTTTAGAAGTTTCTCTATTGTCTTACTAGCAAGACTTTCTTGAGTATAGTTAGTTGTCATTGGATTTTGAATTCCTTTGGTATCTTTCCTTGTAGTCATCAGTTAGGCTTTTTTAAGCCAGAATTCACAGGGAGTTTCAGAGCCTTGTAGGTCCAAATTTCTGTACCTTAGCTCATGGACCTGGTCAAGTTTTCAGCACGTTGGTAGCTACCTTCCTGAATTTCAGCAGCAAACAATCTCTTCACTTTTCAAATGACAGTTTTTTTCCGATTGTAACATTAACACTGTTAAACAAAGAACCAAAGTGGCATCCTAGGACTTATTAAAAGTAGAGTTTAGTTAATGAATAATAGTGTGAGTTTGGGTTTAAATAGCATCTGCTTTTCTCAGCATCTAAGTTACTCTAACAAAAAAAGATCAGTCAGCTTTGTAGGCAGATGAGTCTCTGGGTCTACCTTGCTCCAAAGCTTTCTGGCTGTCTCTTCTCCCAGGCCAGGTCAGGCCACTAGTCGGCCTCGGGTCAACAGATCTCCATCAGCCTTTTGACATCTTACACTATCAAGTCACATAGAGGACTTTACAAGTCAGTAGTTCACCACAAAATAATTCCAACAAGTGATAGGGAGGTGCTTTGTCATTGCTTCTCCTCTCAGATTCCTTTTCAGTGTCTCACTGTTAAAAGGGGATCTAAAGTCCAAAGCCATTGCCATTCTCCTTTTGTACCTATAGTATCCAAAACCCAAGTGGGCAGCATTCTGCTTAGGACAATAACACCCATTGCATGCAAAGAGAATATCTTCATAGAGAGAATGTCAGTAAATACTTGAATCTGCATGATAGTTTGTTGACTTGAATGCAACAGCAAGAAAATATTGCAAGTTAAGTAATTGTATATACAGTTTCCTTAAATCTCCGTGGCTCATTCTTTGTAATTTATGTGTGTATTTGTGGTGTTGCAGGCTTTTGGAGAATATTCATATAGATAGTATGTCAGACATCAAAGAAAATGCTTTCTGTCACTTGCCATGTTGTATTGTGGGTATTTATAGTTGTATGTATGTATGTGTATATGTATCAATGTGTAGACGGTATATCATATATGGTATATGTATATCAAATTTATTTTTATCTTTAATAACCAGTGTGATATGAAAAGCAAGTAAAAACCTCATAGGGTTGATTATTTAATACAGTTATTGAGAGTATATATAGTGGTACTGTTTTATTAAACTTAAATTAAAATGATATTTTGATTAGATTTTTAATAAGATTTTATGTTAGAAAATTCCATCTTTGATCTTTGAATCACCAGGGCAAAAATGACTCTGAACTAACTTTGTGAAACTATTTCAGTGTACTGTGTACGATACTAAAGGGATAGCTCATTATAATTTGAGATATACAGAAAGAAAAAAAAAAAACAGGCATCCTATGCAGTCTTAACAACTTCAGTATTCTGAGCACTTAACCATAAAATCAAACTGACAATTTTGGGCTTATTACAAAATGTGATGCTTTAAAGCACACGTTCTTTATTGTTGTAATTAGTCCAGAAAAATAGAGCTTTCAGAAGAATTAAATAAGTGCCCACTATATCATTTTTGTGCCTGTGTCTATTCTACAGTAGGTCAAACCACTCTTCTAGCACCACCTCCTTACCCTCTTTACTTTAAAGAAATATTACAATGTTAAAGTATATCAGGGCTTCCCAAGATCAGGTACTATATTCTAGGTTTGCAGTTTTACAAATTAGCATCTAGTGTCACAAGTAAAAGAATGTTAGGGCAGACTATGGACCAGGTTAAAACTTTATTTAATATTTTTATACTTAGGTCTCTTCCTGCCTCTCCCCAAAGAAGAGCCACTGGCCTTAGTTGTTTGAGCTTACTGCTTATCTTACAGTGTGTAAATAGATAATTAGAGATTAAATGTATATTAACCAGCATGTTTGGTGTATTTAAAGCAGCAACTGAGTATGTTTGAGTGAGTGGTTGAGTGCAGTATATTTTTAAACATACTGTCTCCTATTCTTTGTATCTGATTCAGAGAATTGGAGTTGTGGGGTGGGAGACTAATCTTCGGCTCCAGTCTGCAGTAGTGTGTTGGTGGTTACATTGGAGTTTTTTATTAATTCTACAGTCTCAAACTATTTTTGCAAATATATCATATTTCCTAATTTGTTCTTGACGTGCAGTGAACTGGCTCTGTGACTGATCAGCAGGGTCTTTGTTCTGCAAGAGTGTGTTTCTTTCTAAAAATTACAGTGATTTGCAATAGCATCCATTTGATTCAGAAAGTATATACAAAAGGAGTAGCAAAAATAAAGTTTCATTTTGGGCCTTAATCATTTGAAATGTTTGGACTTTTAATATAAAGCCATGTAGGTTATAAAGCCAAGTAACCATTTGGCGTGGATAATAATATCCACTGTATAGAAGAGTGTATATGCACATTGATTTTTAATGCCATTAGGATACTTTTTTAAGCTATAGGAACGAGACTAATTAGACCAAATTGAAGTCAGGGGGCTTGGTAGGGGAAGTGTATGAGCTGGTTGCCTTCCATTTAAGGTAGACATACATGTGGTCAGTCCTCTGCTCCTGAGAGATTCAGAACCAGTTTACTGTCCCCTTAGGTGTGTAAGGGGTAAGTGTTACACATCTGGGCCTCTCACATGTGTACATACACTTGCACACATGTACACGTAGGGAATGCTTTAAGTTATAGGAACTTACAAAGGGCCAGAGTGTAGAAGAGGTGATGAACGAAGGGAGTGGAAACTGCATCACAGGAATGTTTTCTAAGGGCTAGGGAGGAGTTTGAGGTCTACTGTCTGACTTTGAGAAGCATTGGATTTTTAACAAATACGTGAGGGCGTACATATCACAAATTAAAGGCTTTGTTATAATTCACAAGCAGCAGGTCTCCAACACCCCGCAGTAGCATAGGGACATTCTAGAAGGCTGATGTTCACTGTTTTCTAGGGTGGCATTGCTGCTTGCCCTGGAGATCATTACTTTGAGAAAGAAACATAAGTGGAGAAGCAACAAAGCATTGATGTGAATTGTACACACTCCCTTTTGAGCTGTACTGTTGAGAAGGCTCTGAAGTATGCTGAACAGTTAAGCAATGACAGTGAAGATGGAGATGAAAAGAAACCTAGCTAAAATATATTTCCTTTGCAGGGTAAAGAGCTAAACTCTCACTAATAGTGTTATAAAAAGCACCTTCACTTCAATTCCTGAAAATGTTGGTTAGTGGAGAGAAATTTGAGGTTTCACTTACCATTTCCCTGTGATAAGACTTTAGACACTTTAGATAAGACTTTAGATACTCCCAGGAGAGTCCTATTCGGAAAGCTTAGTTAAGGACAGTACTGTAGGTCTGAGGCTCCTTGTTCTGACCCCTGAATACTGGGGCACTACAGAGGGTGATAATGTATTCTCTCTGCAAAGAGGAGCTTCTCTTCTGGCCTTGCACTCCACTAGGGCTTCTACTGAGCAGCAAGCACATCCTGGATTTCAGTGCTAGTTCCCCGGCTTTAGGAATCCAGCTGTTGGAACAGGTTGACCCTGCTGAGGAAAGATACCAACTCAGAGCGACTGAGTCACTGGGGGTGACACATGACAAAGGTGTTTTAAAAATTCTCTGACTAAAGCCAAGACCATATATTTTGCCTTTGCAAGAAACAAGCTGTCACATTGAACTCTAACCAGGGATGGATGATATCTTTGCCTTTGCACCCAGATTTGTGGAAATGGATGATGTTTCAGTTCTGTGGGAAGGGTCAAGAAACACTAAACTTACTGCTTCACATTTCTGCTCAGTTCAGATGAGAGCTGTTGGGTAAAGGCCTAAATGCCTCCCTGCATTCTCTTCTACCTCAGGTTTTAGGAGCCCATTTCTAGAACAAAAATTTATACAAGTGGAGAACCAATACTGTCAGCCTTGATTACTGTAGGACAGGTAGAAGGGTGGTAGTATGTATCCTTTAATACAGAACAAGCTTCTAACTTTTCCAGCCTAGTAACTGGGTTATATTTACTGTGACTCAAACTAATTGGCAGTGTGGAACATTCCTTTACCTTCAAAGTTATCTCCACCAATCATTGCAGTTTCATTGCAGTCCTGGTGCCATATCTCCCTGCAAATTGTGAAAGTAATTAGTGACAAAATAGCAGCCTACTCCTTTTCAGTGGCCAAACTGTCAGCATTAGCAGACTTAGGTAAGCTAGTGGGACTGAATTATGTACTGGAAACCTGTTCCTCATTATCACCCACCAGATTGAAGAAATGCCATCTCCTAGAAAATTATGGCATTTGTGGTGGTCATCTTTTTAATGGAACAGTAATTTATGTGGATATTGTTAAAGTGTTTAGAGAACATTTTCAAAATTAAGTTTACATTTTACAATTGCTTTATTTTTATTAAAATAGTTGTATATAAATATTACCCCATTTCACTGTTGTTGAAGTAAACCTAAACCATGTAGACAAGTGAGTCACCTGATATGTATAGAAACTGTGACATATATATAGTACTTTTCTCTATTGTGTAAATGTTTATGAATATAACTGTTCCTGTGTTTTTATAAGTTGGGGATAATTTGTTGTTTTACAACAACAAAATCTATTGGATTTAAGTGGTTTTTATGTAACAGAAATCATGCAAAATAGCGAAGGATTTAAAATATGTATATGATATATGTAAATGTACAAACTTTAGAAAGAAATAAATTAACAAATTTCAATCATTTAGGGGAATATTTTTATTTGCTTATTTAAGCAACTGTATAATACCTTTAAAAATCAAAACAACACAATACACCCCCTTGCATTAAAAAGATAGCCACAAGCCCCACAGTGAGAGATTTGGCCAGGGTAATTGATTAAGGTGTTAAGAAAGTCAAATCGTTAGCTCTTACTCACCTCCATTAACTTCTGTAAAAACTTGTGTTTGCACAAAGAGGTTGATGAGACTTAGGAGACCTGTCTTCATCAGGAGGCTTTGAGCAGGGAAAGAACAAAAGTTTTGAAGTAATCTCAAAAATTCATTTGCATTTCCATACTCCTAACACTTTTTATCAAGGTAAGGGGACTGAAGAGTTAATTATTGCCCTAAAATGCAAACGCTGATCACTGCTTTATGGTGCCTAGTGTATACATTTGTGTTCTCATAACCAAACTTAATGTTAAAAATAACATCTGTTGACTTGGAAAAAGAAAAAATAAAATTCCACCCTAATCACCTAACTTCTGAATATTTGAAAAAATGTTTTATGTTTGGGGATTTGGGCTTTTTGAAGCAAGATAGCTGATAAATGAATGAAACTGATGCCTGGCAAAGATGAAAACTGTTATGTGTAAATCTCAGAGAAATAAATAGCTTGGGGTGGGGAAAAAGGGGGAAATAGGTCCTTTGGCACCCCTTGGCTTCCACTAAAATTCCCTGTGTGACTCTCAAACACGAATCCTCTGACATAAATACTGAATCATATTGTACACCTGAAACTAATAAAATGTTATAATGTCAATTATATCTCAATTTAAAAAGAAACAAACATGAATCCTCATTGCCCAGTTGTCTGTCCTCCGGAGCTAGGAGTTTTATATATCTTGTCATATTCTGTTTGTTGCACAAATTAATATTAAAAGATGAAACACTCGTGAGAACAAACTAAAACCCAGGGCAAATTAAGATATAATGAAAAAACTATCAACTCTAAATAATGTCTCACCTCTACATTAATACTATTCCACAGTACTGTGAGATTTACCAATGAGACTGCTGAATAACCCAATTTTTACTGAAAAATTATAAGCCATATTGAAAATATTGGAGACAGGCATATATTTTCCTAATATTAGAAAAGAGTGTAAGTTCTGGATGCTGCAGACTAGTGAGTTTGATATTAATTCTAGGCATAGTTACAGAGTGAATGATAAGGATGCAACAAATATTACAAGCCAGCATGGATTCTCAAGAACAAACTATTTCAGACTACATATATTTCCTATTTTGTAAGATTAAGTAGATTAGAAAAATATCTGAGCCCTAAAAAAGAATTTAATGTGGTCTTATATACATTTGGGCAAAATGGTGAAATATCGACGTTATACAATTAGTAGGTGTGTAATCACTTGATTGGTGCTAATTAAAGGATACCTATCAACCTGGAAGAGCATGTCTAGTGTCCAGCTGCAAGCTAAGCTTGCCTTTTGGCTCCATCTGTCCAACATTTCAATTAATAACTTGACTAAAACTACAAAAAATGTGTTTATTAAAAATGTACATGTCGGGCGCCTGGGTGGCTCAGTTGGTTAAGCGACTGCCTTCGGCTCAGGTCATGATCCTGGAGTCCCTGGATCGAGTCCCGCATCGGGCTCCCTGCTCGGCAGGGAGCCTGCTTCTCCCTCTGACCCTCCCCCCCTCTCATGTGCTCTCTCTCTCTCTCTCATTCTCTCTGTCTCAAATAAATAAATAAAAAAAAAATCTTTAAAAAAAATGTACATGTCATAAAGCTGGGAAAGAATGATTTTACTAAAGGACAGGATCAAAATTTGAAAAAAAAATCTCACCAGGCAGGGAAATGGGACAAATTAACAATGTGAAGTGTTGAAGTGTAAGATTTTACACTTCGGTTATTAAAAAAAAAAGAGTTTTACAAGGTCAAGCTAGGACCTTGTGTTGCATAGGATAGCAAGCACATAGGAAAGAAAGCCTCCAACTGTAATCCACAGCAAGCTCAATTAATGTAAACAGAGTGATGTAGCCACCAAAAACACTGGTACCATCTCAGGCATACTCTGTGTCATGTAAGTATGAAAGTGAGTCACACTGCCCTACACTAATGAGACTACACCCAGATTAATTGTCTTGTGACTTGAGATGTAAACAGACCAGAGGGTATGCAAAATTATCAGTCAGGATGGCAAAACCATGAATAATGTAATGAGAAATGTAGGAAATATATGAACTGGGAATGGTTAACCCATGACAGAACTAAGGAATACTGGTTTTAAAAGTTCAAATGAGTCTTAGAAGGGAAATGAGAACTGTGCTGTAACAATCTAAGGGGTTTAACTAGGATTGACTTTTGGACCCTACAAGAACTTAATAGAAGGGAGAGCTTTCCACACAAGGCTGGCCACAACAGACAAATCCCTTGCCAATAGAGTAGTTCAGATGTGGTCTGGCAGGTTGCAATATTGAGAAAAATAAGAGAAACCTCAGGTGGGTAGTTGGATTGTAGTAACACTGATAGATGATACTATTATTTAAAATATCTATTGAGCACTTAGGTGCCTGGCACTGTGCTGGCTATTTGGCATGGATCATCTCATTCAATCTTTATGAAATTCCATGATACAGCATTATTATTTGCCCCATTTGACAGATGAGAAAAAGCCTGCATCGAGTTCCATCTCTTCAGATCTTCAGCATTTTAATACCTCAACAGCTTCTATCTTGATCTACAGAAGTCAGAGCTAACACTACCTTTCTTGTCAGCCTCAGTTTTGAGGAGCAATGACTCCATCACAGGAGTTAGGAATGTATGTGTATCATCTGGGAGAAGCTGGCAGTAAAAATAGTCTTTTTAGCTCCAGAGGCCTGGATGCCACCCACAAAACGCTGAATGAATTGATCTGGAATGTGGAAATTTTAGAAGTTCCCTGGGTGAATCTGTCATGCACCCAGGCTTGAGCACCACTTCCTTGGAGCTTGACAACTTAGTAACATCTCCTTGGACCTTGTAGGAGAAGTAGAATCTTAGGCCCCTTCCCAGACCTGGTGAGTTAGAAGGAGTCTGCATTTATGTCCCCAGGTGCACAGAAAAGCTTGAGAAGCACTGCTTTAGAGCAGTTCTCAACGTGTGGTCCTGAAGCAGCACCAGCAGCATCTCCTGAGTATTTGTTAGAAACACAAATTCTCCATCCTACCTTGGACCCGCTGAGTCAGAACTGGGGATGAGGCCCAGCCATCTGTGCTTTATCAAGCCCTCCAGATGATGCTGATGCCCACAAAGTTTGAGAATCATTACTTTAGAGTTACTTTAGAGTTAACTCACATGGCTACAGAAGACTTTTGTACGCACAAAGGGCAACTGGCTGTTTCCTGACGTTATTGTACTTGATGCAGTGCTGTCCATTTTTCCTTGCATCTGTCCTCATAAAGAAGTGGCTTTGACCACTGTATTATGAAATGTGCCCTGGATGGTGCTACTGAGCCGGCCAGAGGGCTTGCTTATATGTAGAAGTGAATGGGAAGCCCCAGCACTCTCTTATCTGTGTAAGGGGCCTTCCTACTGACCCACTGCATAGACCCTGCCTGAAGTACATGCCTTGGGCTCACCCTTCTGAAATGGCTTCCTCTGTCAATTCAGTTGCCTTCCCTCGCTTTAAGGACAACCTGCCCCTTCTTTTCCAGGCAACCTTCCCTGACTAGACTTAGTTCTGTCTTAAGTTACAACAGAATTCTGGCCACACCACTAAAATTTGTGAGGGGCCTTTATGGCCTGGAAGAATATATCCATGGAATTCTTAACTGGCAATCTCCCTAGAGTACAGTTGCTGGATAAAATATAAGATGCCCACCTACATTTGAATTGCAGATTAACAACAGTGGTTTTTTTAGGGTATATCTCATGCAATATTTGAGTCATGCTTATGCTATGAAAAGTATTCATTGTTTATCTGAAAATCAAATGTAACTGAGTATCCTATATTTTATCTGGCAGCCTTACACAGGGGGTCCCTTTGGGTAGCACTTCCTCACTAATTTACCCTTTGTTAGCTTTTGGATTTTGTCAATATCTTCAGGCTAATAAGATTCACAGAAGCTCATTCACACTGACTGACAATCTCACAGAGGATGGAAGTGTAAAGCCACATGACAATTTTATTGAGAATAAAAACAAAATCATAATGTGGCCTGGAATGTTGGTGTTGTGGTAACAAATATTTTCCCCCTTAGGTATATCTACAGTGGAAGTCAAATTATAATCTGAATTTTGCTTAGCTCCTCAAGGGCTGAAAAAACTGTGCCTTGCTCAACTTTGTGTGAGGTAAGGTGCTATGTACCTGGCATCCCAAGAAGTTGCTCAATAAATACATTTTGGATAGAATCAAAACAAGAGGCATTAGGTCTTCTAGGTGATGCCCTTCCTTTGAAATCATTTGTAACGCTTTTCCCAATTAAAGACCTGCATTGCCAGCATAATCACAGGGTATTGGGTGGACACCACACTAGATAGTGCTAAATGTACATGGCCTCACATGCTGACTTCTGCTCAGTAGAACAAATAGTTAAAAACAGAGATACTGGAATCCAAAGGAGCTGCCTTTAACTCCCTACCCTGCAACTTACTGGTTGTGTGACCTTGGGCAAGTTACCTAATCTCTATTCCTGTTTCCACATTTTAAAAATGTGAATAATAGGGGCACCTAGGTGGCTCAGTTGGTTAAGCGGCTGCCTTCAGCTCAGGTCATAATCCCAGGGTCCTGGGATTGAGCCCCGCATCGGGCTCCCTGCTCAGCGGGAAGCCTGCTTCTCCCTCTCCCTCTGCCTCCCTCTCTGCCTACTTGTTCTCTCTCTCTCTCTGTCAAATAAATAAATAAAATCTTTTTAAAAATAAATAAATAAATATGTGAATAATAATAACATTCAACTCATAGAGTTGTTATGAGGCTTAAATGAGAGAATACATATAAAACACTTAACACAGTACTTGTCCCTTAGCAAACCTTTATAATAATAATAATAATAGATAATATTGACTAACCCATTACCTTATTGATAGGCATTAATTCCATTAATGGTAGTTATCAGCTTGTTCCTCCAGTTTCTGTCCCAGGAAGAATTGTGCTTTTAGCATATATCTCAGCTCATCTACAATGTGTTGATTCTGTAATTTAACTCTTAGAAGAATTTTGGAGAGGGCTACTTTGCTAACCCAGTTTGCACATAAAGTTTAACAAGTATTTAGTATTTACATTGTCTACTTTTGTTATGATCTTGTTCCTCTAGAAAAGTACTGTTCAACATGATAGCCGCTAATCACATGTGGAAATTAAAATTCTGTTTTAGTTACCTGACCTATGTATCATTGATATATAACATATACTAAGTGTGTGTATGTATATATATATATATATATGTGTGTGTGTGCGTGTATCTAGACAAACACACATTTCCATCATCTATTGGACAGTACTGCTCTAGACTCATGTTTAAGTTGAAATTTTCCATGCACTTCATAAGCACACATGATGACAATGAAAATTTCTGTATGGATCAAGTCTCAGGCACCCAAAATTGATTCATTCATTTAACAAATATTTATTCTGCCATGGAACTATGCTCAGTAATAACAACAAACAATATAGCTAAACATTACTTCAACCCTTACATAAAAAGATACATACAGTATTGCTAAATAGCCTCAGAGAAAAATTCCAATAAAAATAATATAAAGTATATCAGGATCTAATTAAAATAAGTTAAGAACTAATGAAATTTACTGAAAAAGAGTGTGTAATTCAACCCAATGAGCAAGTCTGCTCTAAATTTTTGTTTTTACTTCTTCCTTTGAAATATGGATCTCTATTCCTCTCCTGGTTTCCCTACAACTACTAAAAGCAGGGTGATAGAATGATCTCCCTGCATCTCCTTCTAGTTTTTCTACTAGGAGATGTGGAAGTGCGGCTGCTCCATACTGGGGATGAGAACAACTCACTGCCAGGTTGTGGACGACTTTGAGAAACAGAGTTTCAACCCTGAAGAGGCTGGTTTTGGGTAGTGTGATCTGTGGCTTGCCTCTCAGTACTTGCTGTTTAGGTAATCTCATGATTCCTAACCAAGATATGTCCCCATAATAAGAGACATGCCCATGGACATGGGTAGATGAAAGCTCAGATCTGGGAATTTCAGCTCTACCTGAAAGGCATCTACAGCCCACATTTTCTTAGACAGCATATTCTCCTCAAAGCCCAGCTAAAATTTAAATCTAAACAGTTGTAACTGCCTATTTGGGTTCCCAATGTATCTAAGAGGTGCTTGCATTTGGGAGCTCAGTAAGTTTGTTGGAAAAAAATAATTGTGCTCTTAACAATGATGAAAATTGGAAAGCATGACTCCCCACCTCCCCAGAGGAACAACAAAGATCCACACCATGGGAGTCCCTGAAATTTGGAGTTTTGAAACTCAGTCACAAGCCTGAGGTAAAAAAGCTCAGACACAGGCAGGATGAACACAGGGTTCTGACAGAAGCTGGGGACATAAATGTGATTGCTTGCTCTTCTGTGAGGGCTCACTGAAGGTGGGGGGCACGAACTTTCAGCTCTGGGGCTAGAGAGTGGGGCACCGCCATGGTGCCCATCAGTGCTGAAAACCTTCAGGGAGCAAAATAGCACCACCTAGTGCAGACCAGAGCTGCTTACACCAAGCCCTGTCTCCTGGCGCACTGGAGGCACAGTTCCACTAGGGCAAATCCACCTGAGAATCAGGGCAACAGGCCACTCTCTCCCAGAGGACCAGCAGAAAACAACTCCCTCACACAAAGTTTACTGATCACGGAGAGCTACAAAGTTCAGCTATAGGGGAAAATAGCATCTACCCTTTTTTGTACTTTTATTCTTTATTTGTCTTATTATTTTTCATTTCTTTTTTAATTTTTTTCATTTTTTAATTTTAATTTTATGTACACTTTATGTATTTTTTTCATTTTTTGCTTACTTTTATTTTATTTTATTTTTACATATATTCTTTATTGGGATCTAGATTCTTTTAACAAGCAGATTAGCTGGGCTTGGAAAAGCATAGAAGACACTACAGAACCCCTTACTGCAGAGACAAAAGAACTAAAATCTAGTCAGGCCAAAATTAAAAATGCTATAACTGAGATGCAGTCCTGAGTGGAGGCCATAAAAATGAGGATGGATGAATTAGAGGAGTGAATCAGTGGTATAGAAGATAAAATTATAGAAAATAATGAAACTGAAAACAAGAGGAAAGGAAAGGTAATGAACCACAAAGGTAGACTTAGGGAACTCAGCAAATTATTAAGACATAATAACATAGGAGTCCCAGAAGATGGAGAGAAAAAGAGGCAGAAGGTTTTTTTGAACAAATTAGAGCTCAAAAATTCCCTAAATGGGGAGGGACACAGACATCAAAATCCAGGAAGCACAGAGAACTCCCATTAAATTCAACAACACCCACCCATCACCAAAGCATATCATAGTTAAATGCACAAAATACAAAGAAAAAAATTCCTGAAAGTAACAAAAGGGGAAAAAAATATCCTTAACCTACAAGGGAAGCCAGATTAGTTTCACAGCAGATCTATTCATTGAAACCTGGCAGGCCAGAAAGGAGTGGAAGGAAATATACAATGTGCTGAATGGGAGAAATATGCAGCCAAGAATTCTTTATCCAGCAAGGCTGTCATTCAGAATAGAAGGAGAGATAAAGAGTTTCCCAGACAAACAAAAACTAAAGGAGTTCATGACCGCTAAACCAGCCTGGCAAAAAATTTTGAGGGGGACCCTTTGAGTGGAATGTAAAAAAAAAAAAAAAAAAAAAAAAAGCCAAAGCAACAAGACTAAAAAGGACCAGAGAACATCACCAGAAATACCATCTCTACAGATAACATAATGACACTAAACTGATATTTTTCAATAATCACTCTGAATGTAAATGGACAAAATGCTCCAATCAAAAGACATAGGGTATCAGAATGAATTACAAAACAAGATCCATCTACATGCTGCCTACGAGAGACTCATTTTAGACCTAAGACACGCAGATGGAAAGTGAGGTGATGGAGAACCATCTTTCGTGCTAATGGATGCCAAAGAAAGCAAGAATAGCCACATTTATATCAAACAAACTAGATTTTAAGACAAAGACTATAACAAGAGATGAAGGTCATTATATCATAATTAAGTGGTCTATCCATCAGGAAAATCTAACAATTGTAACTATTTATGCCCCCAACTTGGGAGCACCCAAATATATAAAACAATAATAAATATAAAGAAACCCATTTATAATAACACAATAATAGTAGGAGACTTTAACACCCCATTTACAGCAATGGACAAATCACCTAAGCAGAAGATCAACAAGGAAACAAAGGCTTTGAATGACACACTGAACCAGATGGACTTAACAAGTATATTCAGAACATTTGATCCTCAAGCAGCAGAATAAACATTGTTTTCAAGTGCACATGGAATATTCTCCAGAACAGATTATATACTGGATCACAAAACAGGCCTCAACAAGTACAAAAAGATGGAGATGCATATTTTCAGACAGCAACACTATGAAACCTAAAGTCAACCACAAGAAAAAATTTAGAAAGACCACAAATACATGGAGGTTAAAAAACATCCTACTAGGCCGGAGGAGCAAGAGGGCGCAGGAGTAGGTGACCTAAATTTTGTCTGGTCTCAGGAATTCAGCTGGATAGGGATCAAACCACTCTGAACACCTACGAACTCAACAGGAGATTGAAGAAAAGAATAGCAGCAACTCTCTGAACAGAAAAGCGACCACTTTCTGGAAGGTAGGACGTGCAGAGAAGTGAATCCGAGGTGATATTCGAAAAGATAGACGGTGGGGGAGGGGGCCCCCCCCCGTCAGCCGCTACTGACAAGTGTTAGAGCTGCGGACCACAAAATCAGAAATTTATTAAGAGTCGGCTCCGCTGAGGGGCGTTGCTCCAGTGGCTAAACAAGGGTGGAACCCTCGCTGGGACAGTGTGGTCTCAGGACCCTTGGGGTCACAGAAAGACCGGGGGTGCCTGAGTGTGGCAGAGCTCCCAGGTATCGGAGTGGGGAAGCTGGCTGCAGAGATGGAGCCAAGGCATGGGCTCTCAGCTTGGGGTTGCCATAAACTGTGATCTGCGGCACAGTCGGGCCACTGCTCCTCCAGCAGGGACCCAACAAGCGGCAGATCCGGGGAGACTCCCTTTCCTCACTGGGGAGGAATGGCTAGGGAGCACACTGCAGGAAACTGCTGGTTTGGAGACTCCGCAGGGGGTCGTGTGCCAGAGATAGAAATGCTCGGTCACAGGCTGGGTGAGCACAGAGTGCTGCCGGAGACTAGGGAGATGGGAGTGACTGCTTTTCTCTGGGGGCTCACTGAGGAGTGGGGCCCCAAGCTCTTGGCTCCTCCAGGGCAGAGGTTGGGAGGCCACCATTTTCACTCTCATCCTCCAAAGCTGTATGGAAAGCTTGCAGGAAACAAAAGCTTCCGAGACCAAACCTGAACAGATTACTTAGCCCAGCCCCCAGCAAAGGCTGGGCAATTCAGCCTGCGGCAAAGACATTTCAGAACCACTGTGACAGGCCCATCCCCCAGAAGATCAGCAAGAACAGCCGGCAGAGACCAAGTTTACCAATCAATGAGAATGGCAGAACTCTAGCGCTAGGGGAATACTGCACATAGAATTCATGGCTTTTTTCCCATGATTCTTTAGTCTCTCAAAGTTAATTTTTTTAATTTTCTTTTCTTTTTCTTTTTTTTTAATTTTTCTTTTTCTCTTTTTCAACCAACATCATCACTTTTTTAAAAATCTTTTTTTATTTTTCATTTTTACAGTCATATTCTATCCCTTCATAGTAGTTAACCTTATTTTTGGAATATATATAAGTTGTTCTCTCTTTAAAATTTTGGGATACAGTTTCTTCTAACAGACCAAAATATACCCTAAATCTCTAGTGTGTGGCTTTGTTCTAGTCTCCTGCCTCATGACATTCTCTCCCTTTTTTTTTTAAATTTCTCTTCTTTCTTTTTTCAGTCAACTTCTTATCAATTCCTTTTATAAAATCTTTTATAATTTTCATCTTTACAGTCATATTCCATCCTTTCATCCTATTTGCCCTTATCTTTGTACATATATAAGCTTTTCTTTCTTTAAAATTTTGGGAGACAGTTTCTTTTAACTGACCAAAATACACCCAAAATCTAGTGTGTGGGAATGATCTATTCACCAGCCTGATCATATTTGATCATATTCTTTTTTTAAAAAATCTTTTTCTTTTTCTTTTTTCTTTTTCTTTCCTTCCCTTTGTTTCCCCCCGGTTTCAAGTCTCTTAGGATTTGTTTAATGTATATTTTTCTGGGGTCGATGTAACCCTGTTAGCATTTTGTTCTCTCATTCATCTATTTGCCTCGGGACAAAATGACAAGATGGACAAAAATCACCTCAAGAAAAAGAACAAGAGGCAGTACCAACTGCCAGGGACCTAATCAATACGGACATTAGTAAGATGTCAGAACTAGAGTTCAGAATGACGATTATAAAGATACTAGCTGGGCTTGAAAAAAGCATGGAAGATATTAGAGAAACCCTTTCTGGAGAAATAAAAGAACTAAAATCTAACCAAGTCGAAATCAAAAAGGCTATTAATGAGGTGCAATCAAAAATGGAGGCTCTAACTGCTAGGATAAATGAGGCAGAAGAAAGAATTAGTGATATAGAAGACCAAGTGATGGAAAATAAAGAAGCTGAGAAAAAGAGAGATAAACAACTACTGGATCACAAGGGCAGAATTCGAGAGATAAGCTATACCATAAGACGAAACAATATTAGAATAATTGGGATCCCAGAAGAAGAAGAAAGAGAGAGAGGGGCAGAAGGTATATTGGAGCAAATTATAGCAGAGAACTTCCCTAATTTGGGGAAGGAAACAGGCATTAAAATCCAGGAGGCACAGAGAACCCCCCTCAAAATCAATAAAAATAGGTCAACAACCCGACATCTAAGGGTAAAACTTACAAGTCTCAGAGACAAGGAGAAAATGCTGAAAGCAGCTCAGGACAAGAGATCTGTAACCTACAATGGTAGAAACATTAGATTGGCAACAGACCTATCCACAGAGACCTGGCAGGCCAGAAAGGACTGGCAGGATATATTCAGAGCACTAAATGAGAAAAATATGCAGCCAAGAATACTATACCCAGCGAGGCTGTCATTGAAAATAGAAGGAGAGATAAAAAGCTTCCAGGACAAACAAAAACTAAAAGAATTTGCTAACATGAAACCAGCCCTACAAGAAATCTTGAAAGGGGTCCTCTAAGCAAAGAGAAACCCTAAAAGCAACATAGACCGGAAAGGAACACAGACAATATACAGTAAAAGTCACCTTACAGGCAATACAATGGCACTAAATTCCTATCTTTCAATAGTTACTCTGAATGTAAATGGGCTAAATGCCCCAATCAAAAGACACAGGGTATCAGATTGGATTAAAAAACAAGATCCATTGATATGCTGTCTGCAAGAGACTCATTTTAGACCCAAAGACACCCCCAGATTGAAAGTGAGGGGGTGGAAAACCATTTACCATGGTAATGGACACCAAAAGAAAGCTGGGGTGGCAATCCTTAATATCAGACAAATTAGATTTTAAACCAAAGACTGTAATAAGAGATGAGGAAGGACACTATATCCTACTTAAAGGGTCTATCCAACAAGAAGATCTAACAATTGTAAATATCTATGCCCCTAACATGGGAGCAGCCAATTATATAAGCCAATTAATAACAAAAGCAAAGAAACATAGTGACAAAAATACAATAATAGTGGGGGACTTTAACACCCCCCTCACTGAAATGGACAGATTATCTAAGCAAAAGATCAACAAGGAAATAAAGACTTTAAATGACACACTGGACCAAATGGACTTCACAATCTATTCAGAACATTCCATCCCAAAGCAACAGAATACACATTCTTCTCTAGTGCCCATGGAACATTCTCCAGAATAGATCACATCCTAGGTCATAAATCAGGTCTCAACCAGTACCAAAAGATGGGAATCATTCCCTGCATATTTTTGGACCACAATGCTTTGAAACTAGAACTCAATCACAAGAGGAAAGTCGGAAAGAACTCAAATACATGGAGGCTAAAGAGCATCCTACTAAAGAATGAATGGGTCAACCAGGAAATTAAAGAAGAATTTAAAAAATTCATGGAAACCAATGAAAATGAAAACACAACTGTTCAAAATCTTTGGGATGCAACAAAGGCAGTCCTAAGAAGAAAGTATATAGCAACACAAGATTTCTCAAGAAACAAGAAAGGTCTCAAATACACAACCTAACCCTACATCTAAAGGATCTGGAGAAAGAACAGCAAATAAAGCCTAAACCCAGCAGGAGAAGAGAAATAATAAAGATCAGAGCAGAAATCAATGAAATAGAAACCAAAAGAACAGTAGAACAGATCAACGAAACTAGGAGCTGGTTCTTTGAAAGAATTAATATGATTGATAAACCCCTGGCCAGACTTATCAAAAAGAAAAGAGAAAGGACCCAAATAAATAAAGTCATGACTGAAAGGGGAGACATCACGACCAACACCAAAGAAATACAAGCAATTATAAGAACATAGTATGAGCGACTATATGCCAGCAAATTAGATAACTTGGAAGAAATGGATACATTCCTAGAGATGTATCAACTACCAAAACTGAACCAGGAAGAAATAGAAAACCTGAACAGACACATAACCACTAAGGA